>NW_005871189.1:223128-308826 GCF_000147115.1 Myotis lucifugus | reverse complement strand
GTAGAAAAATGTATTCTGCCCAGCCGGCTGGCGTGGCTCAGTGGTTGAGCGTGACCTTGTGAACCAGGAGGTCATGGTTCTATTTCTGGTCAGGGCACATGCCCAGGTTGTGGGATTGATCCCCAGTGTGGGGAGTGCAGGAGGCGGCCGATCAATGATTCTCATCACTGATGTTTCTATCTGTCTCCCTCTCCCTTCCTCTCTGAATCAAGTCACCGAGAAGGAGGGAGGGGGGAAGATAAAATTCCACAGGACTATCTTTCTATACCATCTCCCTGTTATGGCTGGGAACATACTGCATTTCTGTGGGGGGCTGAGTGTCAGTTCAGGCTTGAGGGCAGTGAGGGCCCTGGGAATCCTATATGGAGGAGCCATGGTCCCTCCAATGTAGGAAGAAGTGGCATCTACTTCAAGGAATGTGGAGAGCAAAGCACCCAGGGTGCCCAACCCTGCAGGGTGAAGCAGGCACATCATAGTGTGGCTCGTGGGTGGGTGCGCTGAGACTCTGGTCTGGAGAAGGGGCCACACAGGGCAGAGTGTGTTGGGAAGGACAGCATCTGGCATTCCTGACCAAAGGGAAATGGGGAGAGAGGGAACAGCATTTGAGGATTCCATTCAGATGGAATCCATCCAAGTGGCTCAGGTCTTCCCGCCCTCAGACCTGAGGTTAAGCTTGCTTCTCGGGGGTGGGGAAAGGGTGAGACTCAGGAGACCAGAGATCCACTCGGAGAGAGGCCAGCTCGGAGGGTGGGATCTTGTTTGCTGCAACACAAGGAATGTTATAGAAGAACAAGGAATTCCAGCTAAGAGCTGACAAGTTCTGCAGACCCAGCCACAAATCTCCCAGCCAGGTCCTTCTCTATGGTTTCTGCAGAAGGGACAGACCAGCAGAATCTACGTTAGTGTGTTCCTAATGTGCCTTTTAGTCTAAAGTTTAAACCATTTCTTGCCAATGATAGATGCCTTAAATTAACATTGAGAAATTAGCATTTCTCCTCCCTGTGATTAAAGACATTAAACCGTTAAAAAAAATTTAACATTGAGGTATGAGAGTCTACTATCCCCCCCCCCCCCCCCCCGCAAATCACATTTCTTAACATTTTAATTAATTAGAGGTTCCCTGTAACAACGGTGCCGGGGCCCCACCCTAGACCAAGTAAATCAAAATATCTGAGAATGGGCCCTGCTCATCAGGACTTTTGAAAGGTCTCAGGTGACTTTAGGGTACAGCCAAGTTTGAGAGTGGCTGCTTTAACAATCACCCAGGGCTCATTAGAGCAGGGGACAAAAACCTTAGAGTGCAAACCAAGGATCCCATAGAATTTTAAATTAGGAAGCCTGTTACTCATATTGAAATCAACTGCCTAATCAGCCTTCAACATCAAGATCTAAAGCCGCCTAAACAGGTACAGATAAGGAGGCTGGTAACAGACGCATTTATGTGAAGCTGTGTGTGTGTGTGTGTGTGTGTGTGTGTGTGAAACACTTTTAGAGCAGAAACTCTAAAAGGATAATGACAAGGCTTCTGCTGTTCCATCTGTCTGGTCTAATACTATTGTATGCAGTGCTGCCCCGCACGTCTTTCTCTTTTCCTCTGGAACCTTTCTTAAGTGCTGAGCCGCTGACCCGTGGATTCTTTCCACTTCCCTCCTGATATTCAAGTGCATTTGTTCTCTGACCCATGCCTTCTAAATTGGAAAGAAGTTAGAAGAATTCGTTTGCAATTTTACATGCGTAAAGTCTCAGTTGGAAAGAATGAATCTTGCCTGGCCAGTGTGACACAGTGGTTGAACGTCAACCTATGAACCAGGAAGGAGGTCACAGTTCAATTCCCAGTCAGTAGGGGTCGTGCAGGAGACAGCTGATCAATGATTCTCTCTCATCATTGATGTTTCTCTCCCTCCCTCTCCCTTCCTTTCTGAAATCACTAAAAAGTATATTTTTTAAAAAGAAGGAATGAGTCTATAAGGGTTGAATTTTAGCAACTCTGACAAGATAATCGGAAAGATATCTTGAAGGTCAGAGCCTTTCCCAACAACCTTCAAATATACCTTGCAGGTAGCTGCTTCTTTGGCTATGGGCAGAGTTGATTCAGCCTCCCTTACTGTTTCAGGAACCTCAACCCCTTCTTTTTTGCCTCCCAAAGGCCAATGGAATGATTCACAAGTGACCAAGGCTGAGCCCTGCTTGTGCCGTGTGTCACACACAGGTCTGTGTCCAGGCATGGATCCTTCTTTCTCCACCAGAACCTGGCAGCCTCCACAGGTATCCAGGCTCTCTTTGAATCCCCCACACTGGCTACCTAACAGAAAGATTGACAGCCACATCTTTCCCTTTAATTACAGGAGGCAGGTCAGTGTTTGGAACTGAGTCATGTGATTAACTCAGTTCTCTACACTTGATGGCCAAAAGACAGCAATATATCAGGAAGCAATATACCAGACCATCTTTTCCCCTTGTGTTAAAATCATGGTCTGATTTGGGCAAAAAGTTCGCCCGAATATCTGTTTGTCTAGAAGTTAAGCTCTTTGCCAGCTGGAGCCCAGAGTTGCTTTGCCTTTGGTCTCCCTTTGACATTTTTGTCCTGGGCATACAGTCGGCTAAAAGAGAGGTAAGTCCGATATCCCCTTTCCTGACTGGCTGAACTACCAAAAACCAAGTTATCAGTTTTTTCCTGGCCTTAGGGAAGGAAGGGGTGAGTCACCCTCACAGCAAGCTTAGGAAAGAGGTTAGCTTCCCTCAGCAGTGGGAAATCTGGAGTGCCCATGCTCCCTTCCGAAGTGAGAGTGAGATGGAGCTGGAGAGTGGGGTCAGGACAGGAGGCCTTGACCATAACCATGACCGTTCTTCCATGGTACCCAGGCCTTCCATGGGCTGTGTGTCTTATCAGGAGGGTTTGTCAGACCAGTTCAAACAGAGAATCAAATGTATTTTGTTGTTTTATTTTCCTTAAAAGTATACTTAAGATTTTAAAGATATCTACATATATATATATATTTCTATATATATATATTTAAAGTAATATATATATATTTTGTCTCTACATATATATATATTTTTAAATATATTTTTATTGATTTCAGAGAGGAAGGGGAAAGAGAGAGAGAGAGAGAGAGAGAGAGAGAGAGAGAGAGAGAAACATCAATGATGAGAGAGAATCATTGATCGGCTCCTTCCTGCACTCCCCCTAATGAGGATTGAGCCCGCAACCCAAGCATGTGCCCTTGACCAGAATCGAACCTGGGACCCTTCAGTCCCCAGGCCGACAGCACTATCCACTGAGCCAAACCAGCTAGGCCAGCTAGGGCTCTACATATATTTTTATATATACATATAGTTACATGTAAACTATGAAAGTTATGTTTGTTGAATACATAAAAAAAATAAAACTAGAGTTTACCCCATACTATCTCCCTCTTCAGAGGCAATCACTGTTTGGTGTATATTGACCAAATCCTTCTGGACATTTTTTTTTGCATGTAACTATTATGTTGGTTTGTTTTTTTGTTTGTTTGTGTGTTTTTTTACAAAAATGGAAGCATGCCATTATATTGAACAGTATTTTGTGAGAGTAATTCCATGTGGTACATACATAGTTCTCTCCTTCTTAACAACTGCCTAGTGTTTCTTTGCATGGATTGACTTCATTTGTTGAACAAACTATCTACAGGGTGTTCCCCAAAAATGTATACACACTTTGAATGATTCTAAAGTCAGTGTTTATTAACATACAGTTCATCTTCAAAATTTAAAAGAATCTACAGAAATGAATAAATTTTTTTGTCAAACTTGTTTTCAGACAGATAACCATTCTGGTTCAGGCACTGCTGATAGCACAAAGCAAAAGAATTGTAAACATCAAGACATCAAGAATCTTTTTGTTCGGTATTTGTGTGCCCTCAGTTAGTTGACTGTTGTCAGTTTTGTGCTGTAAACTTTATCTTATATGTGTCCCCATAAAAGAAAAGCCTAGCCTGGCTGGCATGGCTCAGAGGTTGAGTGTTGACCTATAAACCAGGAAGTTACGGTTCGATTCCTAGTCAGGGCACATGCCCAGATTGCGGGCTTGATCCCCAGTATGCAGGAGGCAACCAGTCAATGATTCTCCTTCATCATTGATGTTTCTATCTCTCCCCCCTCTCCCTTTCTCTCTGAAATCAATAAAAATATATTTTTAAAAATGTCTAGTGACACTTTAGGATAAATTTTCTTTGTCCAAAGTTTAGTCTGGCTTCACCCATTATTTCAAATCAATTAAACCTGAAAAGGAGTGAGATATTTATGAGCAATTGGTTGTTTCTGATTTTAGCCACCAGAAATACTCTCTGGCACTTATTCCATTATTTCTGTAAGTTAAATTCCCAGAAGTGGAATTGCTAGATTAAAATAGATTTCAAAGCCAAATGCATGTTGAATATATTTGTGCCCAGTGATGGATATTTTTAAAATGAGATTCTGATACCCAGTTTTTATTTTATTTTATTTATTTATTTATTTAAATATATTTTTATTGATTTCAGAGATAAAGGGTGGGAGAAAGAGATAGAAACATCAGTGATGAGAGAATCATTGATTGGCTGTCTCCTGCATTCCCTCTATTGGGGATCAAGCCAGCAACCTGGGCATGTGCCCTTGACTGGAATTGAACCTGGGACCCTTCAGTCCACAGGCCAACACTCTATCCACTGAACCTAACCAGCTAGGGCCTGATACCCAGTTTTGTGGGGGGTTTTGTTAATTAAATCTTTATTGTTCAGATTATTACAGTTGTTCCTCTTTTTTCCCCCCATAGCTCTCCTCCACCCAGTTCCCACCCCACCCTCTGCCCTTACCCCTCCCACTGTCCTCATCCATAGGTGTATGATTTTTGTCCAGTCTCTTCCCGCACCCCCACACCCCTTTCCCCCCAAGAATTGTCAGATCACTCCCTTTCTATGCCCCTGGTTCTATTATATTCACCAGTTTACTCTGTTCATCAGATTATTTATTCACTTGATTTTTAGATTCACTTGTTGATAGATGTGTATTTGTTGTTCATAATTTGTATCTTTACCTTTTTCTTCTTCTTCCTCTTCTTAAAGGATACCTTTCAGCATTTCATATAATACTGGTTTGGTGGTGATGAACTCCTTTAGCTTTTTCTTATCTGTGAAGCTCTTTATCTGACCTTCAATTCTGAATGATAGCTTTGCTGGATAAAGTAATCTTGGTTGTAGGTTCTTGCTATTCATCACTTTGAATATTTCTTGCCACTCCCTTCTGGCCTGCATAGTTTCTGTTGAGAAATCAGCTGACAGTCATATGGGTACTCCCTTGTAGGTGACTGACTGTTTTTCTCTTGCTGCTTTTAAGATTCTCTTTTTGTCTTTTGCCCTTGGCATTTTAATTATGATGTGTCTTGGTGTGGTCCTCTTTGGATTCCTTTTGTTTGGGGTTCTCTGTGCATCCTGGACTTGTAAGTCTATTTCTTTCACCAGGTAGGGGAAGTTTTCTGTCATTATGTCTTCAAATAGGTTTTCAGTATCTTGCTCTCTCTCTTCCTCTGGCACCCCTATAATTCGGATGTTGGTGCACTTGAAGTTGTCCCAGAGGCTCCTTACACTATCTTCATATTTTTGGATTCTTTTTTCTTTTTGCTTTTCCGGTTGGGTATTTTTTGCTTCTTTGTATTTCAAATCTTTGACTTGATTCTTGGGATCCTCTTGTCTGCTGTTGGATTGCTGTATATTATTCTTTATTTCAGTCAGTGTATGCTTAATTTCTAGTTGGTCTTTTTTCATATCCTCCAGGGTCTCACTACATTTATCGGCGGTTTCTAGAAAGTTCTTGAAAAACCTTAAAAGTGTGGTTTTGAATTCTATATCCAGTAGTTTGCTTTCCTCCATTTCTGTCATTTGTGACCTGTTTCTTTGTCTCCACATTTTTTATACTTCCCTGTGTTGGTAGAGTGGCTTTGTGTGCTAGGTATCCTATAGGGCCCAGTGGCTCAGCCTCTCCAATTACCTGAGGTGGACACTCTTGGTGCACCCCTTTGTGGGCTTTGTGCACAGTCTTGTTGTAGTTAAGCCTTGATTATTGTAGGTATCACTGGGAGGAACTAACCTCCAAGCCAATTGGCTGTGAGAATCAGCTGTGTCTATGGTGGGAGAACTTCTGTGCTGAAGACACCCTTCTGGGGCAAGACTTGCTTCAGTGGGGCTTTGGTGCTCACTGAGTCTGCCCCCTGAGTGTGTCCCTTATGGATTTGAGGAGTTGTAATCTGGATGGTCCCACTCTGACCACTGGGTACACTGGCTCTTGGATCTAAGGAGGTGCTAATTTAGCCTCTGCCTGAGGCTACTCAGGAGGAGCTACGAAGAGATCTGCAGATTCCCCTTCCTTGTTTGGGGTTTGGAGGTGCCCAGATGAGGCCCAGCTGTGAAGCAATGCAAGCTGCTGTGGGGCCTTGGCCTTCTCTTGGAAGTTCTGGGTCCCTCTGACCCAGCTGCAGTTTGTTAGGTAATTTTCAGATTGCAAAGGGCTAGGGCATTCATATGCAAAAGTCTCTGCTGCAGCTTGGGTGGGGCAGGGTCTCAGGGAATCAACAGGGCGGAGCAAGCAGCTATGGCTGATCCTCAGCCCTGCCCTAAGAGGCCCCGAGTCTCAGCGTCCCGGTAAATAATCGCTGCAAGCACCTTTGAGAGAAAGCCGCCCTCGAGTTCCGAGTTCTGCCCCCTGCCAGACAGTCCAGTTTCTCCCCGTATGAGTCTGGGTCCCCAGAGACTCACCCAGAACTGGAGCTCAGAGCAGTCGGGGGCTTGTGACTCCCTCCTGATTCAAAAAGACAGCTGCGTCCTCAGTTGCCAGCCCTTGCCCGCGTGCGCCTCCATACCTCTGCACTTCCGCACCTCCTCTGAGTCTCAGTGTGCTTTTCTCTTTCCTTCTAGTTGTAGAATTTCCACTCAGCCAGCCTTCCTGTAGTTTTGGATGGTGTCCATTTTGTCTTTTAGTTGTATTTTTGAAGTTGTTGTGGGAGGGAGCAATTTCCGGTATTTACCTATGCCGCCATCTTGGTTCTCCCCAGTTTTTTAAAAATTGTAAAATATGTTACCTCTCTCTTCCCCAATCCACGTTCCCACTCTAGTTCGCCACTGAATTTACTATGAATTTCTATTTAAGTTGATATGAAAATTAAAATTCATAGTGTGGCACATTCAAAGAGGCAATCTCTTATTTTGAGTTTTGTTATGGTAAAAAAGGCAACATGTTAAAATTAGAGTTCCTAAGTTTTTGTTTTATGGATTCTCACCCAAAAAAATTGCCCAGTTTTATCTCTTGCTGTTGGTTTCGTGTTCCCATAACCTTGATCCCACATCACCACGATTCCAAATATGGTTAAAACTGGGGTTGGTGGGTAACTTACCCACAAGAACCAACCCAGTGGAATAATCTAAAGTGCCTCCTTCTTTTTCCTTTATACTTTCTCCTTTCTCAGTAGGGAAGATGTAAGCAAGACTAAATTTGACTTAGCACTAAGTTCTGTGCAAATCCACTGTGGGTAATAGCTAGGGCAACCATGTATACACACTGGGACACTGAATGATAAGTGGTCCAGATGCACTGATACAGGCAGACATGATTTTGAACCATCCTCTGTTAATCCTCACCAGAGGATATTTTCTCCATTGCTTTTCAGAGACTGGGAGGGTGGGAAGGGGAGAAGAGAGAGAGAGAGAGAGAGAGAGGGAGAGAGAGAGAGATTAGAGAAACATCGATGTGAGAGAGACATGTGGACTGGTTGCTTCCTGCCCTTGACCAGGAATTGAACATGCAACCCAAGTATGTGCCCTTGACCAGTAATTGAACCCAAAACCCTTTGGTGTTCAGGCCAGCACTCCACCCACTGAGCCACACAGGCTACACCCCCCCCCCCAGCCTTTTTTTTTTTTCTTTTCTTTTTTTAAAATATATTTCTTTATTGATTTCAGAGAGGGAGAGAGAGAGAGAGAGAGAGAGAGAGAGAAAGAAAGAGAAACATCAATGAGAGAATCATTGATCAGCTGCCTCTTGCACGGCCCCCCACTGGGGATCAAGCCCACAACCCGGGCATGTGCCCTTGGCCAGAATCGAACCCAGGACTCTCCAGTCCACAGGCTGACGCTCTATCCACTGAGCCAAACCAGCAAGCTCCCCCCCGCCCCCCAGCCTTTCTTAGCCTCCCTAGAGTAGAGGATTGAACCCAGGGAAGGAAGCGGGTCAGGTGGATGCCCGGTGCTGCGTGTGAACTTCTCGTCCCCACTGAGTGAGTCAGAGGAGAAGGGTACTGCTGTCCCTGCCACCATGGAAAAAATAACAGCTGGCTGCCTCTTCCCAGCAAATTGGAACCATTGGAACAGGACGCTTCTGTGATTTGTGCTTCTCACGTCCCTGGGAAGTACAGGCTCGACCTCCTCAGATGACCAAGCAGAGGCATTTGTATGGGATCTTGCAGCAAATTAGGATTAAAATGGACCGTATGTGATCAAGGGAGGATTTAGTTGGGGGAGAGGCTGTAGAGCTCTGATTTGGTCACTAGACAGGAGTGCTGGGCTGCCTGAGACACAGAACTTGCGTCCCCTGCAGCTGGAGTGGGACCAGTTTCTCAGCCACAGGCTTGGTCAGGGTGGTGGTGGGAAGGCGCGGGACCTTCCCACAGCAGCTGGCCAGTGCTCCGGCTTCTGCCAGGCAGGGTCTCCAGCTCTCTGGTGCTCAGAGTGATTCTCTACGTAATACTCTGAGCTGTGGGTGAGACTGGTTCAGATTTGGAATGAAGTGTATGGTCATCCAACCCCAAGTATGACTGACGCCCTGGCATCTTGTGGCGACTGTCATCCTTTACATCTGGTCCATTTCATCATCTGTTGGTGACAATCAACAGACACACATAAGCTCCCAGGACATCAAAAGGGGCCAGTGCTCTCTGTTTACCCTCCAGCTGTGCTGGTGCATCTAATGGGGTGGGAAAATATCAGAGAGGAGAGAGCTAGATGCTTCCCAAAACCACGAGACTTGGTGAGTCCAGCACTGTAGAGACAGTGCCCGAGAGCTTTTACTCCAGGTTCTCCTTTCACCCTGAACACAGGGCCACCAAGGTCCTGGGACATAGAGGCGAGAGATGGGGACAAGGGTCAGAGAGGCTGCTGCTAGGTACACACACAACCCCAGGCTCAGACTGCCAGTTGACTGAAAGAAACTAGGCGAATGCTGCTTTCAGGATGAGGAGATAGAGCAACCGGAAGACCCAGCCCCCTGAGGCAGATCTTCAGGCTCTTCTCACATCCCTGGAATCTGGCTTTCATCCCTACCATCTGCTGAGACCTTACCCCAGGTTACTACTGCTGCATCTAGTGCAGCCGTGGGCAAACTACGGCCCGCTGGCCGGATCCGGCCCGTTTGAAATGAATAAAACTAAAAAAAAAAAGACCGTACCCTTTTATGTAATGATGTTTACTTTGAATTTATATTAGTTCACACAAACACTCCATCCATGCTTTTGTTCCCGGCCCTCCGGTCTAGTTTAAGAACCCATTGTGGCCCTCGAGTCAAAAAGTTTGCCCACCCCTGATCTAGTGGCTAGTTGGCTGTTCTGGTTGTTCTTGAGCCACAATGTAAGCAGGTCAAGATGTAAAACGGGCCCTGACTCACCTGTGCCACTCCCCAAAATGCCGAAATGCTTCCCTTACTGTCCCACCTTCCTGGGACCTGCTAGACCTCCCACCAGGATTCAGCCATTAGAGGATTAACAATAAGGCCATTCTGATTGGCTGATGTCCGAGCCACACCTTTGTGAAGTATTTTGAATATTGCCCCCTCATCTGAGACACCATACTATTTTGGTTGTCCTAATTGTCTTAAAAAAAAAAAGGATCTTCACCGATTCTTTTTTTTTTCTTTATTTCACTCGAAGTGTGTTAACTTTTATCTATTTATTTTTTTATAAATCTTTATTGTTGAAAATATTACATATGCCCTAGCTGGTTTGGCTCAGTGGATAGAGCATCAGCCTGTGGACTGAGGGGTGCCGGGTTTGATTCCAGTCAAGGGCACATGCCCCGGTTGTGGGCTCATCCCCAGTGCAGGAGGCAGCCAATCAACCATTCTCTCTCATCATTGATATTTCTATCTCTCCCTTCCTCTCTGAAATCAATAAAAATATTTTTTTTTAAAAGAAAAGATTACATCTGTCCCCCATTTTCTCCCATTGACCCCTTCTAGGGCCCCTCCTCCCCCAGCCTTCACCACCCTCTTGTCTGTGTCCATGGGTTATGCATATATACATACAAATTCTTTGGTTGATCACCTCCCACCCACCGACTCTTCCCCGCCTTCCCTCAGAGATCTGCACTCTGTTCCATGCTTCCATATCTCTGGATCCATTCCATTCATCAATTTATTTTGTTACTTAGATTCCATATATGAGTGAGATCATGTGATACTTGTCTTTCTCTGACTGACTTATTTTTTTTTAAATATATTTTATTGATTTTTTACAGAGAAGAAGGGAGAGGAATAGAGAGCTAGAAACATCGATGAGAGAGAAACATCGATCAGCTGCCTCTTGCACACCCCCCAGTGGGGATGCGCCCGCAACCAAGGTACATGCCCTTGACCGGAATCGAACCCGGGACCCTTGAGTCCGCAGGCCGACGCTCTATCCACTGAGCCAAACGGGTTCGGCTGACTTATTTCACTAAGCATGATACTCTCCAGGTCCCTCCATGCTGTCTCAAAGGGTTAGAGATTCTTCTTTTTTACTGCTGCATAGGATTCCACAGTATAGATGTACCACACAGCTTTTTTATCCACTTGTCTACTGATGTGCACTTGGGCTGTATATTAACCTTTTATCAGATGTATCATTGCCAAATATGTTCCCCCATGCAGTGGGCTCCCTTTTCGTTTTGTTGATGGTTTCTTTTGCTGTGCAGAAGCTTTTTCTTTAGATGTAGTCTCATAGGTTTATTTTCTCCTTAGTTTCCTTTGCCCAGGAGATGTATCCGTAAACATCTTCAATTGATTTTTCAGGATGGTTCTTCTCTATTTTAGTTGTATTTCCAGTTTGGTCCTGGGGGAGTGCAGTGTAGCTTTCACTTACTCCACCGCCATTTTGGTGATTCTTTTTCTTCTCATTTAACAAGTTTTCGCACTGCAGTCACAGCAGATCAATATCTGGGCTAGACGATGTAAAGGGATGAAAATGAGTGCAATGTGTGTGTTCAGCCATCAGACCTCACTGTCTAGTTGGCAGGCCCAGATAAAGAAAATGAATCAAGAGCTGAGTCACAAGGGCAGTGTAGGAGCAACCCCCATGGCTTAGTTCTCCACTCGCTTCTTTTCCGTCACCTCTTTCAGAGAGCTCATTCATGCTCTCTGGTTCTCTGGTGCTCCAACTTGTTTTCACCACACCCTTAGATCTTTGCCTTTGATTGTCTACTGTACTTGTTTCCTCTTAAATGTACCATTTTAAACCTTATCATGTCCCAAAGATCTAAGATGTAATCATACCTTCACTATGTATCCTCTTTATTTTCTGAGGCTAGCAAATCTTAACTCCTCTTTCTTACTTTCAGAATATCCCAAAGCCTAGTCCTCCAACCCTTTCCATCTTCTTCTCCATGGCCCCCCCTTCCATTTCCACCCCCACCACACATCTCCTAGATCCAGTCCCACCAGTCTTTGTCATGGGCTGGAGCACCCCTATTTTCTTCATGTTCTTGCCTCACCTTGAACACGTCCTCCTTCCCCAGCTATTGGAACCCAGTCGACCTTAAGGGCCCCCGTACGTCACTTCTTTGAAGGAGTCCATGACGTTTCTGACTTTCAGTGCTCACCTCTAAATTCCTCCAGTTTACGCTGGTTTCATAACATTTACCACTGCAGTTCAATTTAGTCCTTAAACCAATCTGACATTGTGACCTTTGGTAAACATGTGTCAGCCACTTCCTGGGCTCATCTTGTCTTTTTGTCTTGAACAATTGCAATCTTTTATTGCCATTTGGTTGTTTGGGGTTTTTTTATGTAAGGACCATCCTACCTGTAGAGAATTTGTATGAGTTTACTTGAGCCAAAACTGAGGACAATTGCCAGGAAGCAAGATCTCAAATGCTTCTGCAAATGACAGTTTGCCGTTTCTTTCGTGTATTTGAAATTAAGGAAGGAAGGTTAGGAAGATTATGAGAAGAAGATGGGAGAGAGCAAGGCGGGGATTGGATTACAGGAGAGTTAATAAGATTATGTGCTCTCTTGAGGGTGGTCACCCTTCCAGGGGGTCTGAAAGAGAGGCGTTTCAAAGGTATGTTAACCTAGATACACAGAAACAATGGACATGGCTTAAGGCAAAGATAAACCTTTTATTAAAAAATATTTTTTATTGATTTCAAAGCAGAAGGGAGAGGAAAAGAGAGATAGAAACATCAATGATGAGAGAGAATCACTGATGGGCCGCCCCCTGCAGGCCCTCTACTGGGGTGGAGCCCGAAACCTGGGCATGTGTCCTGACTGGGAATCAACCCCGGGACCTCTTGGTCCATGGGAGACTCTCAATTCACTGAGCCACCACAGCCGGGCCAAAGATAAACCTTTCACTAAAGAAGTTATATGCCACTCTACTGGTGTGGCTCAGTGGTTGAGCGTTGACCTATGAACCAGGAAGTCATGGTTTGATTCCTGGTCAGAGCACATGCCCAGGTGGTGGACTCCATCCCCAGTGGGGGGTTTGCAGGAAGCAGCTGATCAATGATTCTCATCATTGATGTCTCTCTCTGTTCCTCTCCCTTCCTCTCTGAAATCAATTTTTAAAAAGTTTACGTGTGTGTGTGGCGTTATATATATCTGGGGCATGACTCCCCACCATGACTCAATTAGGAATTTATGACCAGATCATTCTGTGAGGTTACTTTCTATAGAAAACTCTTTTCCTGCCCTGCCAGCGTGGTTCAGTGGTTGAGCGTCGACCTAGGAATCAGGAGGTTATGGTTTGATTCCCGGTCAGGACACATGCCCGGGTTGTGGGCTCATTCCCCAGTGGGGGGTGTGCAGGAGGCAGTTGATCAATGCTTCTCTCTCATTGTTAATGTTTCTCTCTCTCTCTCTCTCTCTCTCTCTCTCTCTCTCTCTCCTCTCTCCTCTCTCCTCTCTCCTCTCTCCCTCTCCCTTCCTCTCTGAAATCAATAAAAATATACTTAAAAAAAGAAAAGCCTTTTCATCCACAGTTTATATCCCTAGCTCTAGGGCAGAGGCCAAATATTTGTATGTTTCCCAACAACACCTCACATGGAGGATTGCATTCAACTGGTTGATTATCTTATTAATTTAAAACCCACCCATGCTAGCTCAGATTAGCTGACTAAAATAGGGGAAAGACCATTTCCCATATCTCAAAACTTAGCCAAATAAAAAGAACACATTCCCAGGCATTGCACAACTTCTGAGTACAAAACACCAGGCATGTATAGTAAACAAATAAAACTGCCTCAGCCTGTCAGGAGCCTAAAAACACGGTGGGAGGGAAGGGAAGTCAGGGTGAGCAGGCTGCGCTGATCAGGGTGGGCTCTTCCTTACGTTCACATCTGCCCTTGAGGCTGAGCACGAGTGTGCCCTGGCTTCTATGGAAAGGAAAGGAGGTCAGCTCCCCCTCAATTTCAAAATCAATTTTTATAGATTATACTGTAACAACAATTACATGGTTTTTAAAAAATATTTTTTATTGATTTCAGAGAGGAAGGGAGGAAGAGAGAGATAGAAACATCAGTGATGAGAGGGAATCGTTGACTGACTGCCTCCTGCACGCCCCCTACTGGGGATCGAGCCTGAAACCCGGGCATGAGCCCTGACTGGAATTGAACCGTGACCCCCTGATTCATAGGTCGATGCTCAACCACTGAGCAACACTGGCCAGGCAGCAATTATATGTTTGAGAGCATTTTATAGCTTTATCACACTTGCAAACCATTCAGGCCGGGTAAGCAGCCTTACAGATGAGTTGAGGAGGTGGTATTATTATTAGTTATTCAGATAAGGTCTTGTATCATTACTTGGCAGAGTTAAGTTCACTTTATAAGGACAGAAGACGTGTGTTGAGTGTTTTCCATGGGACGGGCCCTGGGCTGAATGCTTTACAGGTGGAATCTCATTTAATCCCACCACTGGCTTTCAAAGTAGGTGCTACGATTATTGCTGTTTTTCAGAGGAGAGAACTGAGGCTTAGAGAGTAACTTGCCACTGGTTCCTTAGCTCTCAAGTGGCAGAGCTGGAATTCGAACCTGGGTCTGTCTGCTCCCGAACCCTTTGCTTTTAACCCCCACGATATGCCATCTTTCAAGCCCTTCAGGGCCGGAGCGGCCTCAGCCCCCTTCTCTCTGGGCTCAGGGAGCCATGGTGCCGGCCCAGGAAAGGGGATGGGAGATGACGTCTCTCTCTAAGATTGCTGCCTTTTGTCCAAATGTGCTGGCCAGGAGCCAGGCTGGAAACTCTCTGCTCATGGAAAGAAAGAGAACAGAAGCCAAAAGAGGGTGGGAAAGGGTCTGAGGGGGAGGAAAGGAAGAGGAAGACAGGAAGGAGAGAGGGAGAGAGGAGGTGGGGAAGTGAGGAAGTGAGGGTTTTGGGGCAGCGCTGCTGGAGCCAGAGCCGTCCTGCCAGGAAGCAAACAAACCTGGGCCTTCAGGTGCACTCCCTGCAGGTGCTGCTCCTGGGGTGCTGGGAGCATGCAGCCCTGGTGGGCCCAGACTGGGGCTCTCCAGTGCTCAGTGGCCCAGACAGATCACTCAGGGGGCCCTGCTTCCCCCGCTCCCCTCCTCAGTATTCCTGTTGGGCGAGGTCAGGTTAAAATGGACATCAGGAAAGCCTTCTGAGTTTGGAAAAATAAGTTACAACATGGCAGCCGGAAGTAGAGGGGGATGGTCAGGCGGTGCTTGGTGCCTGGGTGTGCAAGGTGGGCATGGAGGGGCTGGTGAGCAGGGAGGAAGGGTAATGGGGGCCGGGTACTTTGAGTAAAAGTCCATCATAACAATTTACTGAGTTCTACTCTATGTCCAGGAGGGGAGGCCTGTCCCCTGTCCTTAAGGCCCTGGTTTGGGCATCAGACACCACAAAAATCCGACAACCTGGATTCATCCAGCATCTACGTGGCCTTGGGAAAGCTAACCCCGCTATAAATGGCTTTGCATTTATAAAGGGGAGGCCACAGTAGGGTTGGTGTGAGGATTCAATGAAACAATCTGTGTAGAATCTTGCCTAGAGAAGAGTAATTGCTCGGTAAATGTTAGCCATTCATTCATTATTGCAGTTTAATTTGACATGCCAAACATAAATATGTGAAACCATGAATAGAACATATACTTAACAAAGCTGCTACTCATAAAAGAGATAATACAGCCCTGACCGGTTTGGCTCAGTGGATAGAGCGTCGGCCTGCGGACTCAAAGGTCCTGGATTCAATTCTGGTCAAGGGCATGTACCTTGGTTGCAGGCACATCCCCAGTGGGGGGTGTGCGGGAGGCAGCTGATCAATGTTTCTCTCTCATTGATGTTTCTAACTCTCTATCCCTCTCCCTTCCTCTCTGCAAAAAATCAATAAAATATATTTTTAAAAAAGAGATAATACAAGGTCATGCATGTTTAGTTAGATAATCAAGTGTAGATAAATTAATAACTGCTATGGAAATTCAGGGGAGGGGCAAGAACTTCAGTTTGGGATGGCCAGGGTAGGTATTATGGAAAAGTTGGGTCTTAAGCCAGATTTTGAGTTGGGAAAATAACAACAAGGAAGGGGTAGAATGACAAATTGGGGAAAAGAGTATGAGCCAAAGATGGGGCTGGGAAAGTTCTCATTCACGGAAGCCCAGGAGTGTTGGGACATTCTAGCCATTCTCTTGCCCACAATATGCACTTGGACACAGTACGTCATTTACTGTATACATTCCAGCTGCAAAAACATTGATCACCAGGATGCTGCACCAAACGAAGCGGCATCTGGCTGTGACCTAGCATAAGCCCCTTGCTCAGTCTGTTTCGCCTTCTCTGTGGCTCCGGCTGTTTAAGTAGCATTCTCTGTTTATTTTCAGTCTCTGTGTCTTCTTTTGATTCTCTGTCTTACCTTCAGTCTCCAGTTTGTTTCCTTTAACCTGCAAACACTAAGACTGTTTTCCTCTCTGGTATTGGGCAGAGAAGCTCTTGAACACTATATTTTTTTCATAAAAGAAGAAAAAGCATTCAGTAGGAGCCAGTGGCTAATATTACCTAGAAGCTTTGGGGCAAATGTTTTCTTGTTGTTGTTGTTTCATAAAAATCTACATCCTAATAACAAAGAATATTTATCTTAAAAAAAGAAAAACCATCCCTGGCCGAGTAGCTCAGTTAGTTAGAGCATCATCCAGATACACCAAGGTTCCGGGTTCGATCTCTGGTCAGGGCACATACCAGAAACAACCAATGAATGCATAAATAAGTAAAACAATAGATTGATGTTTCTCTTTCCCTCCCCCCTTCTAAAATTAATAATTAAAAAAAATTTTTTTAAGAAAAAGAGAAACCAACAATAAAAAGAACACTAACCCCAGAAATCTCTGGGTTTCTGAAGAGTTGGGCTCCTCGAATGTCCAAAAAGAAAAGAACCACCTTCATCCCAAATAGTAACTAGTAGACCCAAGTTCTCCAGAGAAACACAAGTCACCCGGGGAAGGGAAAGAAGTGTGGAGGAGGTAAATGAGCTCTAGATGGGGCGACAGGAACCTTGGGCCCTGCTGCTGCCTTGGCCACGCCCCAGCCAGGTGACAGAGGCTAGGTGAGCCACACAACTCCTGGGCCACACTGTCATTTCTAGCCCTGGCTGCTTCCCTGTCACCTTCTCTGCTCCTATCTTGGAGCTTCTCCAAGCCAGGGGCTTTTCTAGCTTTATTATGTATCTCTTCCTCCCTCCCCCCCCCCCCAATTTCCTCACCAGACTGGGGCCTCTAAGAAGCACTGTCATTTGCAGGCTGGGTTCCCAGTGACCGGCTGGGTCACGAGGGGCGAGCACTGAGGCCAGGAGGAGGATGTGGAAGGCTGGGTCAGCCAGTGCAGGCGTTGTTGCCAACAGGGTCCTGGGAGAAGGGGCTCAGCATTTCCTGAAGGGAAATGACTCCCATAAATAGTCAGAGGGATGGGAAAAGGATTTCTCCATCCCTTTCATCCTGTCAACTCAGCTCTTCCTTCTGGTGTCCAGACTCTGCAGCCTCTTGTAAATGCTTTTCATTCAAATGTGTCAGTGTGTGGGGGGAGATGTGAGCTCTGCTTTCTTGTCTATCCCAGATTCACAATAAGAACTGAAAAAGACATGCATGCCTTTTGTTCGTTCTTTTACCCACACTAACGTCTCATCGGTCCATTCCAGTAGAAGGCCAGAGGGTTGTTGTAGGGTTTTTGTTTTTTGTTTTTTAAAGCCAAAATATACCCAATAGGCATTTTATTATATTTCTTAGCTGTGGTCCCAGTTTATTATAAGATTAGTTTTTCATTTATACATTGTAATTAAATTGTTCATAAAGCCCAAAACTATAGGTTACAAAGGCATGAGTTTTGAAAATAAAATGACACATTTTAACAACTTTTTGGTATAGTACAAACTATTCTCCTTATTTTGCCATTAAAAGTTGTCTTGTTTAAGAAATTTTGTACACATTAAGTAAAAAACACTTTCGACTAGTATATCAGTACTTCCGATTTTGAGTTACTATCTAGCATTGAATTTTTACAACTACTCATCTTATAAATTAAAAATTGCCACTCAAGCCTATGTTCTACAATAAGCAGTTTGTAAATGCTAATTATTTATGACAGCATGAAATGATGAAAAAAATGTTATCATAGTTTGAAAATACAGTACCCAGCTACAGAAATACTAAAAAAAAAAAAATAGCCCCTTTTCTTAACTTCAAATGCAGATTTCTAACTTCCTCAAATTTTTATCAAAAATTAAATTGAATATCTAGGTAACATACAGAAAGACTGAAAAAAAAATTACTTGGAACTAGGACTTATCACTGACCATAAAGATAAAGCAATTTAGTCAAAACATCCATTAACTGGAAACATTCACTTTATTCATTCTCTCTCTCTCTCTCTTTCCCCCCCTCTCCTTTCTATGTTTTAACAGCAGACCTTGTGATCTTTTATTCCTAAGTTTCAGTACATCAAAAGAAAAAAGTGTTCACAGCTCATTTAAAGATAATAATAAATACATGAAAACAATGAAAACAAATCAGTGTGTGTTAGCAAACTGCAATTATCCTGAAGTTTTAGTCTTCTTGACAGGTGATGGCCAAAACCCAAACTATGGAACAAATACTCCGAAACTTTAAGTTCAATTTAGATATCGTCAATGTCTTCATCATCATCTCCAATGTCATCAAACTGGATTTCATCATCATCTCCAGGACCAAATGTATCTGTTTCGTTGATTTTAGCATGTTCTGGAAGCTCGCCATATGCCTTCAGACTTCTAGCTTCATCTGCATTGTACTTTAAAATTACATCAGCTTTGTTATCCTGATAGTCTCGCAGACCAACCAATATAATGTCTGAGGTATTTATCCAAACCTTTTTTCTCAGTTTTCCTCTGATATGACATAACCTCTTTACACCATCAAAACACATTGCTTCTAATCGTCCATTTCCCAGCATTTTGATTACCTGAGCATACTCTTGGCCATCCTCTTTAAAGACCAGTTCTCTCTTTTCAGATTCATTCTCATTCTTACCTCTTCGCCTGTTTTTACCTCCTTTCCCTTTATTCTTGGGCATGATGGCGCCGGCTTCCTGGCGGTTGGGATCTGATGGTGCCGGGGCAACGGCGACTCCTCCAAGGGGCCCACGAGACGAAACAATGGCAGATGTCGAGGAACACTGATGCAACTGAGTTCCACGGCGATGCGGAGACAACCACCTTTTATATATATTTTTAATTGATTTCAGAGAGGAAGGGAGAGGGATAAAAAAAATTAATGATGAGAGAGAAGCATTGACTGGCTGCCTCCTGCACGCCCCCCCCCCCGCCCCCCACTGGGGATCAAGCCTGCAACCCGGGCCGCCCCCTGACCGGGAAGCGAATCATTCATAAGGCAAGGCTCAACCACTGAGCCACACTGGCCGGGTAAGGCCAGAGATTTTTGGTGGGATTTTATGGGGGAAAGAAGGGAAGTGCACGCCTCCAAATGCCATGTCCTATTTACCTTCATCCAAGGGTGCAGCAGATGCTTGTCAGCTGCTGTTTAGGGTCCTTAGGAAGGCGAAGTCTCATGGCATCGGCCTCACTAAGGCTTGGGATGTTCCCAGCAGCTCCAGTGCCATGAGGCGTCACCTTGGAGAGGGAAGGGACCGATGGCCGCTGCTCTGCTGACCCTCAATAAAGTGATGGGAGTGACCGGCTCAGGCCCAACCGCCCACGGCAAACCTAAGGGGGGCGCGGGGCGTCCCTTAGTAGCTGAAGTTTGCTCAGCCTCAGTCGTATGGCTGCAGACTCGTGTTTAAAACTCCGTGAAGAAACAGCTTTCCTTTTTCGCTGGAGGAAGGTAGTTTAACAAATTGAACGTGACCGTCTGTGTTAGTGGGAATTCTTTTGGTCGCTTGAGCAAACACGGGCATGAAGGTATCCTGTGGAACCGCGGGCGGGAATGCAGTCTGGCCTCAAGAGTGGACGGGATCCAGGGGTGCACAGCCATCTCCCCACCCCATCGTTCTCCCCCTCAGCCCCGCTCCCGGGGACTCAGTTCGCAGGGTGTCCGCAGGGTGGGAAATGGCTGCCGCCCAGCGAGGTCTTCTGGTTCCCTCCGGGCCACACCCATGAACAAACCTCCCTGGGACGGAAGCTGATTGGTCCGGCTTGAGTGAGGCCGCCTCTAGGACCAATCAGCTGTGGCTGGGGGGCGGGGTCATAGTCCAAACATGGCGGCCCAGTTCCGGCGACCAGCGCGCGTGGGCGGTGGGTCAGTGTGCAGAAAGCGGGCCGCCCTGTGAGGTAGGCAAGCTCCGCTGCCGCCTGCGGTAGCTTCTGCTGGCGGTCTGTTTTTTAAATGGTTTTTTAACCATCTTGTGCTCCATTGCCCTAACCACTGTGTTCATAAGAACCCTGCTTCTTCGAATCGCTTGCTAAGTCCCTTGGCAAAGGTGTAGTGACAGACGTAGTGGAATACTAAAGCCCGGGCTTTGGGGCGGACACATTGCTGTTTGGATGTCGGTGATACTGTTACCAAATAGTCTCCTCGAGTGTGAAATGAAATTGACTTTCCATTATGTGTCCAGCACACGGTGCTAGGTGCTTTGATGGACCCTCCCTCCCTTTTTTCCTTCTTCCTCTCTCTCCTCCCCTCCCCTTTTCTCCCCTTCCTTCCTTACCGGCTTTACTGAGGAGGTCTAACTCGCATACCATAAAAATTCATCCAGTTCAAGTGTACAGTGTAATGGTTCTTAGTATATTCATAGAGTTGTGTAACCTTCACCAGTCCATTTGACAACATTTTCATCCCACCAGAGAAGAAACCGGGACTTCTTTTGTTGTTGTTGTTCATCCTCACCAGAGGGTATTTTCCCATTGATTTTTAGGGGGGGGGGGGGGGCAGAGAAACATGGATGTGAGAGAGGCACATTGGTTGGCTGCCTCCCCGGGCTCCCTGGCCAGGCGGGGGATTGAGCCTGCGGCAGAGGGACGGGCCCTTGACCGAAATGGAACCAACCAGGACCCTTCGGTGTGCAGGCGGCGCTCTCTCCACTGAGCCACCCGGCCAGGGTGAAACACGCACTTCTCAGCCAGTAGCACCCCTATCCCTTTCCGTCCTAAGCAACCAGGAATCCGCCTTCTGTCTCTACAGAGTTCCCTACTCTAGACATCCTCCTTCCTACATAATAAAAGGGAAATATGCAAACTGACCCTAATGGCAGAACGACCAGAGCGACTGCTCGACCAGTTACTATGAGATACACTGACCACCTCTCGGTCCCTTTCCCCAGGCGACAGGCTCCAGTGGCCTGATGGTGAACCAGGAACTGGGGTGGGTGGCGGCAGGGGTGGGGCTGACTGTGGGCAGCCGGGAAAGATGGCCCTGATCGCAGGCCAGGCCTGGGGACAGGATCCGCGCATTAATTTCGTGCGTTGGGCCTCTAGTTTTATATAAATGGACTCATACAAATGTGGACTTTGGGACTCGCTTCTGTCCACTTAGCATAGTGTTTTCGAGGTTCATACGTGTGGTAGTGTGTATCAGTCCTTCATTCTTTTTATGGCTGAGTAATACTCCATTGTATGGATATATCACATTTGGTTTATCCATTGGTCAGTTGATGATATTTGGATTACTTCTTAATGGCCATTATGAATAATGCTGCTGTGAATGTTACTATAGAAGAATATATGTGGACATGTTTTCATTTCTCTTGGGAGATAGATTATTTCTATGATTATGTTTGTGAAGTGCTTAATGCAATGCCTGACAGATCACAGAACACAACAGTGCTAATTTCTTTACTCTGACCTTCCCAAAGGTCATGAATGAAAGCTATTTCCTGCTTGCTGCCCCTAGAAGAAAGGCAGCCTCTCCCAAAGAGCCTGACCCTGTGGGTCAGACCCCGAGGTTACTGTCCCTGGGGTCCTGGCATCATTGAGTAGCAGATTCTTCCATCAGGCCTATGAGTGGGTCGATCCAGGGTGGTTCTGGTTGAAGGTACTGAGAGAGCAGAAAACAAGGTTTGAGGGTCAAAATATAAAATCTGGAGTAGAAAGACAAGAATTGGATTCCATGTTCTACTACTTAAACACTGTAATTCGGGGCAAGTCTCTGAACCTTGATCTTCTCACCTGGCAAAGGAGGATAATAATAATTACATTTTGAAATTGGTGAGAGGAAGTGGGCTTTTGTGTGTTAACGTATGTGTATAATATGGAAATCAGGGGCTTTACAAGTATATTCTAAGCTCTAGAAAAATAATTAGACTTAAAAGAAAAATTTTAAAACATTTTTAAAAATGTTTATTTTAGAAAGGAGGGAGAGAGAAGAAGGGAGAGAGAGAAACACCGATTTGTTGTTCCACGTATTCATGCATTCACTGGTTGATTCTTGCATGTGCCCTGATTGGGGATCAAGCTGCAACCTTGGTGCATTAGGACAACACTCCAACCAATGAGCCACCCGGCCAGGGCAGGAATCAGACTTTTGAAACTCTTCAAGTCATAGCATGTTCAGGGGATGGTGGAGCTCTTTAGGAGCACTGGTCAGATTCTTCTGGGCTGCTCTTAACTCCTCAGGGCTACAAACTAGTTCTTGCCTGCAGCTGGTTTCCTGGCTCTGAGAAAGACCCAGATCATCCTCAGTTCACCAGGGCGGATGACTGGACAGATGACCTAGCAGTTCTGTGCAAATTATTTTCCACTATAGACCCCTGTTACTGTACCTTTTTAATAGTATAACTCAGGTACTGATGATTGACAAGACAAAGGGACAAAGGATGCAATGGCTCCAGGGGACATCCTTCCTGGTGGTCTTGTGATGGATGATTGTTTATAATTGATACTGTCTCCATGCATATATAGTTTCCCATGCAATTCCAGCCATTACTAACAAAAATGTTTATGGTTACATTTTATGGAACACAGATAATCATCAACTAGAAGGCTTTGATACGCTTGCTGTGATCAGTGAGGTTGGTCAGAAGTCATAGCATGAAGGAAATCCAGGACACAAAGATGGAGTTAGTTTTGTTCAAATCTACACAGCTAATGTAAGCATTCAGTCATTTGAGATTATGCAAATATCTATTGCCTTTCACCTATCTACCCCAAAGGAAATTCGGTCCATCCTTCAAGCCCAGATTCACAAAAGGATCTTCCTTTCACCTGTTTTGCTTATCATATTGTATTTTGCATTGGAGACATTCATGTGCATCTTTTTCCCCACAGCTTTATTGAGATACAATTGATATATGACATTGTGTAAGTTTAAGGTGAATAACGTTATATGATATACGTATATATTGCAGAATGATTACCACAATAAGTTAACACTTCCATCACCTCACACAGTTAACTCTTTTTGTTTGTGATGAGAACATTTAAGATCTACTCTCTAAGCAGCTTTCACGTCTATTATACAGTACTGTCATATGCGTCTTATTTGCTCTTGGAGGGCTAATCTATTTATTTTACATTTTTCCCAGGCTTCACTCAGTTCCATTGTGAAGTAGACACAACCATTAGTTAGAAGAATGACTTGCATGTCAATTTTCCTGTTAGTCATGGTTCTCAGTATAATCTCCCTTTGGACCCATTTAAATTTCTGTACTGGGAAGTAGTTACTACAGACCAAGTCTTGGTGGTCACTAAGGGAAAGGAGGTAATGAGAACAAAGTATCACTTACCCTTCCTTTCAGGAGATACTGTGACAAAGCAAAGTAAGTTGCAGAGTGATGGGCTCAGCCCAGCCGGAAGCCCTGCAACTGTGAGACAACTTTGGAGCCCTTTGGAGGCGCCATGGACAGACCTAGACACCCACAGACAACAGCAGGGTTTACATTTCCATTATTTGTAATAGTAATAATAATGCATGCTTGTTATAGAAAACTAGAGGCCTGATGCACAAAATTCATTCAAGAGTAGGCCTTCCTTCCCCCAGCTGCCAGCACCAGCTTCCCTCTGGCACCCGGGACCCGGGCTTCCCTCGCAGCCCCAGCTTCTTCGGAAAGACGTTCGGTCTAATTAGCATATTACGCTTTTATTATTATAGATTTGGAAATCAAGTGTTTTTTTTGTTAAAAATATAGATGAGCCGAAGCCGGTTTGGCTCAGTGGATAGAGCATCGGCCTGCGGACTCAAAGGTCCCGGGTTCGATTCCGGTCAAGGGCATGTACCTGGGTTGCGGGCACATCCCCATTAATTCTTGAATGTGTCCTGACTGATCGATGTTTCTCTCTCATTGCTGTTTCTAACTCTCTATCTCTCTCCCTTCCTCTCTGTAAAAAATCAATAAAATATATTTAAAAAAATATATATATAGATGAGTAGATAATAATTTTTTATTTTATGTTTTTTTTCTTTTTCATTAATTTATTGATTGATGAGAGAGAGAGAGAGAGAGAGAGAGAGAGAGAGAGAGAGAGAGAGATTAATTTGTTGTTCCACTTCTTTATGCATCCTTTGGTTAATTCTTGAATGTGTCCTGACCAGGGATTGAACCTTGGCGTATTGGGACAATGCTCTAACCAACTGAGCTACATGGCCAGGGCTAATAGTCATTTTTTTAGGTTGACTTTTAAATTTACACTTTAAAAAACAGCTTTATTGAGATATATAATATAGAGTACAATTTACTCATTTTAAGTGTAGTTTAATGGTTTATAGTATATTCACAGGGTTGTGCAACCACCATTGATTTTATTTTTAAAATTTTATCTTTATTGTTGACAGTATTACAGATACCCCCTTTCTCCCCCATTGACACCCTCTATTCAACCAGCATTGATTTTAGAACATTTCATCACCCCAGAAAGAAACCCCACCCCATTAGCAATCACTTCTCATCCCTACTTCCCACCCACTTGCAACCTAAGCAACGACTAATCTACTTTCTGTCACTGTAGAATTGTAGTCTTTTTAAACATACTTTAATTTGTTGTATAATATTTCATCAAATAGCTATATTATAGTTTATCATTATTTTGCTTGCTATTTTAGTTACTTTTAATTTTTCAATATTATAAATAATATAAGTATATACATTTGTATGTACACTTTTCCACATTTAGGATTATTTCTTAGGGTAGATGCCCAAAGTACAGAAATGTATAATCATAGAGCCATAAGAAAAGAGACTCACAAAAGTCTTCACTCTCCCTCCGAGCTCACTCAGCTAGTAAATGTCTATGAAAATCAGCATGGTGTAACAAAAGGATAAAACAATTGCTGACTTTGAAGAACTGTACAAGATGGACACTCAAAATAATGAGCTACAGTCTAGTTCTAGTGTGGATTAGATCATGTAACATGAGCCCACAGTGATAGTGTACAAGGAGGACCAGAATTGAATTCAAAACAGACTCATTCCTGGCTCTCACTCATGAGTTATGGTATGATTTTTTTTTTTTTTGAGAGAGAGAGTAAGAGAGAGATAGAAACATCAAGGATGAGAGAGAATCATTCATCAGCTGCCTCCTGAACCCCCCACCCCGCCCACCTGGGGATCGAGCCCGCACCCCGGGCATGTGCCCTGACTGGGAATCGAGCTGTGACCTCCTGGTTCATAGGTTGATGCTCAACCACTGAGCCACGCTGGCCAGACATGAGTTGTGGTATGAAATTAAACTCCCCCGAGCCTTAATTTCCTCATCAGAACAATGGTAGGAGCATTGACATCGACTTCTGTAGTGATTAGAAACAAGAAGTGGTTTCTGGCCTATCCAAGAACAGAGAGAAGGAAGAGCAAGTTAAAATATTTGGGAGGGCTCTAGCCGGTTTGGCTCAGTGGATAGAGTGTCGGCCTGTGGACTGAAGGGTCCTGGGGTTCCATTCTGGTGAAGGGCACATGCCTGGATTGTGGGCTCAATCCCCAGTAGAGGGCATGCAGGAGGCAGCCAATCAATGACTCTCTCTCATCATTGATGTTTCTATCTCTCTCCCTCTCCCTTCCTCTCTGAAATCAATAAAAATATTTTTTAAAAATATAAAATATTTGGGAGGGGGAAGAAGTTAGAACCTGACTTCACATAGTTTGGTGACCTGCTGTACCCAAAAGAAACAAAAGGAAGTATACTTTTTATATAAAAGGAAATGCATTTACAAGAATTCAGATTTTAAGCCATCTTTTGTCAGTATTAGCATATTTCACAACTTTAATAATTTCATGATTTATGGCAAATTCACAGTAAGTTTTACCGGAGAGGTGACACTGATAGTTACCCAGCAGTAACTTGGGAGCACTGACCCCACTAAAACCATCTACACTCTGTGGTTTGGTGTTCACGTGCAAGATAGCCACCTAATTGCACTTTCCTCTTCACCCTCCACACAGTGGTGAAACCAAAGGAGTCATAACGAAGTATTACCACACTGCAAGTGAGTGAGGGGAAAAACATGATTTGCAAATATTGTCAATTAAAAAATGTGTTTCCATCTTACTCAGCTGGCCAAATACAGTCTATATGTAAGAATATTCTGTACAGGTGGGGGGAAAAATCCTTCCTGGGTTAGGAAGGTGAGAACAATAAAAAAACTTAGCTGCCTCTGGCCTATGAGGTCCAGCCTGCAATCTCAAGGTGCTCTAGACACACATTCCCAGTGGTTTCATTTGTCAGACATTTGTCAGACAGGTGTAGTTCAGGAAAATACCGACCAAGTGGTTAAAAGGAAATATTGTCAGGAACTGGGTATTCATACCGACAGAAAGTCTTAAAATTACTCAGATTATATATACTCTGGGTCTTGAGGCACCTTTTAGAGTGAACAGAAGCCCTGATACTGAAGCCTCTGTGGAACAGCTGGGTTCCAGGGGCACAGCAACTCACTGTGTGCTCAGCTTGCAGGGATGCTCTGAAACAGGGGCAAACAGATACACTGGAGTAGAAGAGCAAAGACAGCCTTTCAAAGGAGAGTATTTCTGTGGCTGACTGACAGTGCTGGTGGCAGGAAAATAAACAGTCTAGGATGGGGCCAGAACTCCTCACTTTTAGCAGTTGCCCCTCCTTATTCTTTTTAAAAAATAAAAACAGCTTTATTGAGATGCTAGAGGCCCAGTGCACAGATTCACACACTGGTGGGGTCCCTCAGCCCTGCCTGCGGGGATTGGGCTAAAACCGGCTCTCCAACATCCCCCATGGGTCCCAGATTGTGAGAGGGTGCAGGCCAGGCCAAGGGACCCCACCGGTGCATAATCGGGGCTGGGGAGGAACCGTGGGAGGGCTCTAGGGCATGTCCGACCTGTCTTGCCCAGTCCTGATTGGGGCCAGCCGGCCTGGGAGGGACTGTTGGAGGGCTCCAGGGCGTGTCCAATTTGCCTGACCCCAGCAGCAAGCTAACCTACCATTCAGAGCATCTGTCCCCTGGTGGCCAGTGCACGTCATAGCAACTGGTCGAACTAACAGTCGGACACTTAGCATATTAGGCTTTTATTATATAGGCCAATTCATATACTGTAAAATTCACCCTTTTAAGGTGTACAGTTAAGTGGGTTTTCTTTCTAGCATATTCACTGTTTAGTGCAGCCATCACCACTATTTAATTTTGGAACATTTTCATCACTGTCTCTCCCCGCAAAAAAACCCTTACCTATCAGCAGTTACTCCTTGTTCCCACTCCTAAGCCCCTAATCTACTTTCTGGATTTGCCTATTCTGGATATTTCATATAAATGGAATACAATGTGTGATCTTTTGTCACTGTTTTTTTTTCATGTAGCATGATGTTTTCAAGGTTTATCCATGCTATAGCATGTGTTAGTCCTACATTCCTTTGAATGGTTGTGTAATATTCCATTGTGTGCTAGACCACAGATTGTTTACCCAGTTATCTGTGCACAGATATGTGAGGTGTAAGAACATGGGATGTGCTCATGCACTCGACAGCATTTCTTGAGCACTCTTATTTGATTGGGGCGGGGGGGGGGGCATTGCGGGGTCATCTGGGCTCCAAAGTAGAACTCCTAGGAATAAGAAGACTGGTGGTGGTTAGTAGAAAAGTCATTACTGCCCTGACCGGTTTGGCTCAGTGGATAGAGCGTTGGCCTGCGGACTGAAGGGTCCCAGATTCGATTCCGGTCAAGGGCATGTACCTTGGTTGCGGGCACATACCCAGTGGGGAGTGTGCAGGAGGCAGCTGATCGATGTTTCTCCCTCATCAATGTTTCTAGCTCTCTATCCTTCTCCCTTCCTCTCTGTAAAAAATCAATAAAAAATATATATTAAAGAAAAAAGAAAAGTCATTACCTTCACCCTTCTGCTGTCTACCTGGTGTGGTGCACTGAGGACCTGATGTGCAGTCCTGGTGTGCCATGTTTTTGTGCAGGCACGGTTTAAGGATTTGGTCGAGGAGTGTAGGCTGCTGTTTCTCCAGTCGAGGTCCCCTGGGTGTGGCTTTGAAGCAGCACATAGCCTTTGGCTTCTCGTTCCTCACTTACCTGCTCAGAGTCCTCCATCTTCTTCCAAATGTGAAAAGGTTGGGTTGTTTTTTAAAATATTCCAAAACTTTAAAAATTAAAGCTATTATGTAAAAAAAAAAAAAAAAAACAAACAGCAGTTCACTTTAATTTTTAAAATTTATTTGTTTGAAAATGATAAAGTAACAACAGCTTTATTGAGATGTAATTCACATACTGTAAAATTCACCCTTTTAAATCTATTTGAAGAAGATGATAAAAATGAGACATCAAAGGGCTCAGGAGTGGGCTTCACTGAATGAACAGTTAGACACAGCAAGAGCTGTATTATGTGATTGCATGCTTTTTTTCGTTCTCAATATATTTTCTGAAAATAAGCGCCTTCTAGATATGCTTGCTAATAAGGATGCTCAGTTGAGAAAATTATTTTTTGTTCTGTAATTTTTATGGTTTATTCTCAATTTTGTTGCCAGTTCTTTATAAGCTGATAAGCTAAGAGTTATTAGAATCATTAAAGCTGAACAGCTTGTAACTTTACTTGCCACACAAATAAAAGCCATTTAAAATTTAATTTTATTAGTATATAATCATTATCCAAACTGCATTTGTCATTCAGTATATCCAGTATGACCGTTTTATGAATCACATTATATGTATTTCCGAAATAACATATTAACTTTAGAGCACTAAAGGGCAGAGGACTGTTATAACTGTGTATGTTTTATTCCTTACTCCACCTTCTCCCATGCCTAAAAATTTTTTTTCGTTAATCCTCACCTGAGGATATTTTTTCTTTCTTTTTTTTTTTTTTATTAGTTAAGGTATTACAAATGTGTCCTCATCTGCCCCATTAACCCCCAACCTATCCCCCGCTGAGGATATTTTTTTCAACTGACTTTTTTCATTGCTCTTTCAGAGAGACTAGAAGGGAGGAATGGAGTGGGGAGAGAGAGAGTGAGAGAGAAATATTGATGTCAGAGAGACACATGATTGGTTGCCTCCCGCACCCGCCCTGACCAGAGCTGGAGATCAAACCTGCGATCCAGGTACATGCCCGTGACCAGGAATCGAACCATCAACTCTTTGGTCCATAGGCCAACACTCTAACTGCTAAGCCACACCAGCCAGAGCTAAATTTCTTATTTTTTTATTGAATATATTTATAATGTATTTTTAATTGAGATATAATTCACATAAAATTTAGCATTTGGAAGTGTACAACTTAGTAACTTGTAGTATAGTCTCAAAATTGTACAACTATCACCACTGTCTAATTCCAGAACATCTCTATGATCCCCAAAAGAAACCCTTATCTATTAGCAATCAATCCCAATTCCCCTCTCCCTCTATGGGTTTGTCTATTCTGGATATTTCATATACTGTAAATGGGATTACATGATATATGGCCTTTTGTGTCTGGCTTTTTCACTTACTATATTTTCAAGTTCATCCATGTTGTAGTATGAAGTAGTACTTCATTCCTTTTTATGGTTGAATAATATTCCAATTTATGGATATACCACCTTTTAAAATCCACCCATCAGTTGGTCAACATTTTCAGATTTCACTTTTTATTTAAATCACTGTTTTTGTTCTAAGGTTTGGGGAAAATCAGTCTCCTCCCCCATGGCTTAAACATGTCCGGATTGTTTTTATAGCAGTTTCTAAAGCAGTACTATCTGAACTACTTTTTGTCGGTGACTTTGATAGCAGTGTTTCAAAGTTAACAGGAAGAAGGTTATTGTTGGGAAACAATCCATCCTGCAATCCCACACCCATAAAGTGATATTGAAGTTTATCATAATTTAAGTCACAGAGTACTCCTAACTAAGCAAATTTAGCTAGGCTTGTCACCTAATTAAGGACTTTTAACATCAGAGACAAAAAGGGAAGGGTCATGGCTTTGTAGGAGGAGTATTTTCCATTCCTCTGTGAATTCGGAAATGATGGTGGGCTGATATCTGAGTGCATGGGCTTCCATGTTCCCTGAGTTTCAGCTCCTGAATCCCACTTGAACTTGCCTCAGAATATGGTATCAGCTGTTCCTCTAGAGACCATGGTTTTAGTACCGGAAGTTATTACTGCCAATGGAAAGCGAGTTGACTTAAGTACCATGTTGTTTATGTGTTTCTATTTTTTATTATTTTATTGTTTGATTACAATTTGCATTCAGCACTATTTTGTATTAGTTCCAGCTGTACAGCACAGTGGATGGACATTCATATAGGTTACATGGTGTTCCCTGAAGTGTTTCTTGATCTTTAACCTCAAAGTGCATATTAGACATAGTGGGCTTTGTCCCTTTTGGAAAAGCTGTGGCTTCTTGGGAATTACAGGGAGGCTGTTTCCTTGGGGGGAGAGCTGGATTGCAGGACTGGCACCTATTCATTGTGCCAGTGACAGGGAGGCCAGCTTGAAAAGAGCATGGGCGGTGAGTGGTGCCCATGTGAAACAAGGCTGCATCACAGTGGTTTGGTCTGCGTGGAGACACAGTGCACACACGAGGCGGGCGGGTGGTGGGGAGTGGCCGCCAGCCTTGTACTCTGATGGGCCCTCTGCCAGATGCAGGACAGAAGAGCAGTGTCTGTCAGCCCAGCCAAACGGAGAGGCTCCAGAAGCTTTACGGAGCATTGTGAGAGGGCAGTGAGGTCCTTCCTGTCCCTGAAAGGCCTTTCGAGGCTCTCCTCCATAATGGGAAGGGAGAGCCCTGGGGCCTAGCTTCTTTAAAGAACTAGGCTTGCCCTGGCCAGTTTGGCTCAGGGGTTGGAGCGTTGGCCCTCGGACTGAAGGTTTCGATTTCAGTCAAGGGCAGGTACCTCGGTTGCAGGCTCAATCCCTGGCCTTGATTGGGGCACTGTGCAGAAGGCAACCAATGGATGTGTCACTCTCTCTAAAAAAAAAAAATCAAGGGACACAATATCCTTGTGTGAGGGTTAACAACAACAACAAAGAACCAGGCTTGCTTTTAGCATTGACACACCCCAGAATGCAGAGTGCTGCATAGCTGGGTAAGGGGACAGCTGAGCTCCATGGGCAGGCCTGAGTGCCGTTTCCTTCCCAAACACACACTGGTCCCTAACCTCCTCCTTTAGTATATGTGCTGCCAAAGTGAGCACACTCTCTCTTTTTAATTTGCTGCCCATGTTCATTCTCTTTTTCTTTTTCTCTTTCTCCCTCTGACCTTCCTCTCTTTTTCCCAAGAGTTATATGCATGTCTTGAAACCTAGCGCTTTGAGTTCTTGTGGGTAAAGGATGCCGATGCCAGGACCATGGACAGCCACCCTGTCACCTGGCAGGTAAACCATTTTGGGAGAAGGGATAGGAATCTTGGAAATATAACGAGTTGGGAGAGAGTTTCCCTGGAGGTTCAATGCTCCTTGAACTTCTGGTCAAGCATTACCTCCTCTCCCTCAAGAGGGCTGGCCATGTGGCACGCATGCTTTACATGCTTGGCATTCCCCAGTGGGTCTCATCTTCCTCGCCACATCCACCCGTGCAGTATCTTTTCATCCTCACGATGAGAGACACGGATTGCCGTAGGGAGTTGCTATAGAAATCATGCATCTTAATCAGCTACTTCAGTTCATTTGGATGTTAGGCACCAGAGCATTATAAAACTGCTACTTCTGCCCAGCTGGGCGTGGCTCAGTGGTTTGAGTGTCAACCTATGAACCAGGAGGTCATGGTTTGATTCCCGGTCAGGGCACATGCCCAGGTTGGGGGCTCAATCCCCAGTGGGGGGCATGCAGGAGGCAGCCAATCAATGATTCTCTCTCATCATTGATGTTTCTATCTCCCTCTCCCTTTCTCTCTGAAATCTACACATATACATATGTGTATACACACACACACACACACACACACACACACACATATATATACATATATATACTAGTATCCTATATAATAAAGAGCTAATATGCAAATGGTCATCATGCCCTCACGCTGTCATGCCATAATGGCTCAGACACTCAACACTGGGGAGAGAGAAATAGGGACCAGCCAGGCACAAATGAGCTTGCGAGAGAGGAATGAGGACCAGTCAGGCTGCGGCCCAGGAGAGGGACAAGCCGCCCGCTCTGCAGTCCTGGGCGCCAGCAGCTGCACCTGCGGCCCGGGAGAGCTGCCCACCCACTGTCTCCTGTGGCTACGGCAAGGCCGGGCGAAGCCGGCCCAGGTCCTGGGTTCCTGCGGCTGGCCAGAGGGAGGGAAGCCCGGGTCCCAGGTGCCTGCAACTGGCTGGAGGAGAGAATCCTGGGTCCTGGGTGCGGGGCGAGGCAGAGGCGGTTAGGGGTGATCAGGCCAGCAGGGGAGCAGTTAGGGGCGATCAGGCAGGCAGGCAGAGGGGTTAGGGGCAATCAGGCAGGCAGGCAAGCGGTTAGAAGCCAGTGGTCCCGGATTGTGAGAGGCAGTTGGACATCTCCCGAGGGGTCCTGGATTAGAGAGGGTGCAGGCCGAGCTGAGGGACCCCCCTCCATGCACGAATTTCATGCACTGGGCCTCTAGTATATAATAAAAGCCTAATATGCAAATTGACTGAAAGGCCGAACCACCGGTGGAATGACCAGTCGCTATGATGCACACTGACCACCAGGAGGCAGATGCTCAATGCAGGAGCTGCCCCTAGCCCGCAGGCCCCAGGCCAGCCAAGGCGGATGCCAGCAGGGCCCCCCCCCCCACCCCCGATTGCCCTGCCGGTCATCCCACAGAGGGAGGCTACCAGTGGCAGTGGGGCTGGGGCTGGCAAGTGGGCAGCACCAGGCCGGCCAAGGCAGGTGCCAGCAGGGCTTTCCCCCACCCACCCCCCTGATCGGCCCTGATCGCTGGCCAGGCCTAGGGACCCTCCCCATACACGAATTTCGTGCATCGGGCCTCTAGTGTATATATATTTAAGTATATATTTTTTAAACTGCTACTTCACTGAGGCTGCTGCCTTGGTATCCAATGGTCCTTGTCATCTTTCAGGTTTGATAGGCTCAGTGGGATTCCTAGGTTTGCCAGGCCCATCTCCTAGTTTTCCTTAGACCTGACAAATGACCTAGTGGTAGGCAGTTCCTCCTCTTGGGTTTGGAGCCACTGGACAGTGTGGGTTTATGCCTACCATCAGGGCCAGCAGAAGAGCAGAGTTCCTCTGTGTGGATATTAACACTTCGGTGGGTGGTTTATTTCTTGTTTCAAATAAAGTAACAACTCTTTCCTTTTGGGGGTCTGTTAGCTCATCCCAAATTCTTAGCCTGAAAAAGTGTCAGGTTGTACTGGTATTTATGTTTTGCTTTCTAAGGCTACGTGTTTTCTTATATATGTATACACACGTGAGAAGAGGTTTGGTATGGCGTCTGAATCTGGGGGTACCTCAAGATTCTCTGCCCTTGCCCCCACTTCCTTGGTGAGGGATTCTGAATGGCTCATTCCTGTCACCCTCCACTCCTGGGAAGAATCCATCAGGGGTAAACAGTTTGGGGTGTGGGCCCTAGATTTGCTGTCATGGCTCACTGAGTATGCATCCCTGTTCCCCCAGGAGACTTGGAGCTCCTCTCCGTGCTGACATGATGACCGTGTGCAGGCCGACCAAAGGCAGCCACAGCCAGACTGAAAACCTGAGCTTCAAACTGGCTGACAAGTAAGAACTTTTCTCCCCCAAGAGTGAAGAAGTTGGCCCGGACTCTCAGTCTCCTTCCTTTCACTACTGCCTTTCCCTGTTCTCTAACCCCACTTCCTTGAACTAAGGAGGTGATCTTTTCTGAGTCATTATGATGAGCAGGACTCTTGTCAGTCCTCTCCATGCGCTGCACTCCGTTAAGAACCTGAAACCAAAGTGGTCAAGGGAAGGTCTGACTAGCACCCAGTGTTTGGAGAGGATGATCCCAGGGCCATTCCAAGCAATGTCCCCAGTCACACATTCCAGTCCAGGGTTTATTTTTCTCACTACTGGAATGCACAGGTATGGTGAATATCAGTGAGCCCTAAATCTTGGCAGCTGCATCTGTCTACATAGCGTCTTTACCCATCTTATATCAGCAGGACTGTTTTCTCCCCAGGTGTTTTCCTCTGATACTCTCTCACACATTCTGCAAAGGAGTTGGCAATCCCTGAGCTTTTCACAGCTGTAGAACCCCTCCTGGGGCCATAGACTCCTGGAAACAGGAACTAGAGAAGTTCTTGGGTGCGGCAGCCATGTGAAGAAGGCGCTCTGCCCTTTGTTTCATCACCCTTGCTGCTCTTGCTGGAGCTTTGTCACTCTAGCGTGGTCTTCCAGCAAGGCATCCTTTTTTAGTTTTTAGATAGGGCCTCAGTGATTGTGAAGTCATGCCAGACGTTTGGAGCCTTAGACAATAACTTAAATAACACTAATTACCATTAATTAATATCAAGATTTATAATGTACGTACTCTGGACATGTTACATGTATTAGCTCGTTCATTCATTCATTTAATAAATATTTAATGACTACCTATTATGTGCTGGGCACAGCAAATGAGATAAATTAGACCTCTGTACTCCTAAAGTTCCAGTCTAGACAAAGGAGATAGGGTTCTTACTTTGAGATGAAAAAAAAAATGGAACCAAGAGTCCAACCCAGGTCCCTCTGACTCTAAAACCATGTATTTATCTACTGTCATCATTGTTTAACAGAGTCCTGGCTGAATAGCTCAGTTGGTTAGAACGTCGTCCCAATACGCCAAAGTTGTGGGTTCAATGTCTGGTCCAGGCACATACAAGAATCAACCAATGAATGCATAAATAAGTGCAACAACAAATCAATCTCTCTCTCTCTCTCTCTCTCTCTCTCTCTCTCTCTCTCTCTCTCTCCCCCTCCCTCCCTTTCTTCTCCCTTCCCTCCCTCCCTCTTCCTTCCCCCCTCTCTCAAATCAATAAATCAAAATTTTTTCAGTGTTGTTTAACAATATATGTGATATTAGTGATTATATATTTGTCACTAAACATGCACTAACCTGAACTGTGTTTTTATGTGTCTGTCCTATTTCTTCATCTCACTTCTAGCTCCGTGGGAACAAGGACTTTAACTTTTGCCTTTTGAATTCTCAGTAAAATATCAACAAAATGATTCTGATTCCAATTCTGACTAAAATCTGAATTCATGCCAATGTCCTCAGTGGTAACAGAACAATTAAAAAATGTGTTTCTTTTCTGTAAGCACTCTGTTATTTATGCTAATTGTTTATTTAAATAAGGAATTCTGCTTTGGTAGCCATATGTAACATGAAAATGTGTTTGCAATTTCACACGTTTCTAATTTATATTGAGCAACCAAGAATAGCAACACAACTTACGAGCTATTGTTCCATAGGAAGAAGTCTCTACATAAACAACTGTTAGTCTTTGGAATAGAAAGCTAAATAGAAATAGAGTGTGTGAAGTTGGTAATAATTCATCCCTCATGTAAACCTAACTGGGGTTTCAGAATTCCTACACAGCTTCATCTATGTTTCACAGAATGTGCACCATGAAGTAGGCCTATGCATGTTTGCTAATCTTGACACATCTAAAGTCACTGTGTTAGGCATGATCTGTGTTGGTGGAAGCACAGATACTCCCATTCTCATTAGACTAGCTTAAAAATGTTTTTCTGGTTTTCTTTCAACATAATTTTCAACATCTTTATGACACTAATCTCCTAAGATTACATTTGGAGGCATGTATCCCCATATGTACATTCTAGGCCAGCATTTTCTGGAGTGGTGGGAATGTTCTACTCCATCCGATTAGAGTAACCATTAGCCACATGTGGTTACTGAGTCCTCGACATGTGGCTGGTGCAACTGGGGAACTGAATTGAATTTGATTTCAGTTTAAATAGCCACATATGGCTAGTGGCCACTATATTGGACAGTGCAGTTGTAGGCCACCCATGAGATCCGGATCTGCTTGTTGGTTCACTCATTTATGCAGCAAAGATTTATTGGCCTTCCTACTCTGCTAGGTGTTGTTCTAGGTGCTAGGGATGTATCAGTAGCCAAAACAGACCAAATTCAAAATGAAACAAAACAATCCCTGTCCTCACAGAGAGACCATTCTAGTAGGGCTCACATTCTAAAGGAGGTTTAATTCAAATGCAGCCAATCATTGTGTCTTCACCGATTCAAATCAGGACAACTTACCAAGCCCAGGATTAGCAAAAACTTTGTAACTCATGGCGTTGTTCTAATTTTGAATAATCATTACAAAGGCCCATCCATTGAAAACAGAAGCAGAGGAAACTTAGATTATATACTCTCTTCTCCTATTTTCATCAGGGAGAAAAAAGCTCATAGTAATGGTAACCACCACGTCTTGTACATTTGTGACATGCTAGATATTTTATGTGGGCTAGCTCATTCAGTGTTTACAGTCACCCTGTTAGATATGTATTATTATCACTATTATTCCTATTTCACAGACGAGGAAATTGAGATTTAGAGAAGTTAAACATCTTGCCCAAGGTCACACAGCTGGTCAGTGGTTGAATTAGGATTTAAACCCAAGTCTACTGGACTCCAAATCCAATAGCTCCATGATATCTTCCCCAAGAAAAATATTATGTGATTTTTTTTTAGATGGTGGTTTCAGTGTTTGTGATTTGCAGCCAGCATATAATATATCTGAGTTCTAGGAAATCTCTATGACCAGCCAAGAACAATAACGTGGCTACTGAGTCCTCACCCAGTGTTTATCTTTCTTGTTCAGGGTCCAGGTGGAAGGCCCAAAGGCTGGGGAAGATCTCCAAAGGCAGCCCTGTCGGTCCTCCAGTCCTTTCCTAAAGACTGATCAGGACTCACCCCTCCAAAGAAGCCCGTTGGAAAACCTCAATAACCTGAAGCTAAAGTTAAGAGTAGACTGTTTTCAGCAGAACATGTTCAACTCAAATATGATCATCAGTGACCCAGCTTCAGGTCTCAATGCTAAAGAAGCCAGCAAGGCTGGCAGGAGGCAGCTCAGTGGAGTTCAGAACCTCTGCCCTCCTGCCCGAGGCAGGGCCGGACACAAGTCCCTCAGCATAAAGGACAAGATATCAGAATGGGAAGGGAAAAGGGAGTTGCCCACTCCTGCACCCGGCAGGAAAGCAGATGGGCAAGAGGATTACCTGACATCCTGCGTGACGGACAGGAGATGTGATGATGGTGTGATGACTCAGTTCACAGCAGCTGAGAACGGAACGAGGCCGGAAAGAGAGAGCAAAGAGAACGAGAGGAACAAGGAGGTAGTGGAAGTCGTGGGACAGAATGCGGAGCGGAGGCTAGACCTAAGCCAGCCAGCCAGGGAGCTGTCTCCGAGCATGGGCAAAGGCCTAGAGCTGAGGCTTAGCAAACAGCGCTTTCAGAACGATAGCCTCTCTGTGCTGGTGCAGGTCAAGAAACTTGAGCAGGCTCTGAAGGATGGCGTGGCAGGACTGGATCTCCAGTTACCAGGGACTTGTTATTCCCCACACTGTGTGCCAGACAAGGAGGGGCCCAGCCTCACAGGGAACCGTGGATGTGGGAGTGGCTCAGAATTCAGGTCCCACCACGTGGACCTGGAAGCCAGGCAGCCCACCCCCGAGGTTGCAGAGGAACGGAGAGGCTCCTACGGGAAAGCCTGTGATCAGAGCCTGGAGAGTGTATACAGAGGCTCCTCCTCCAAACACTTCATCAACCCCCTGCCCAAACCCCGGAGAACGTTCATGCATGATGGAGAAGGGGACAAGGATGGGAGCCCCGGCATCAGCTTCAGGAAAGATCGCAGGAACCTGCCTCCTCTGCCCACTCTTCCTCCCCCACCCCTGCCCTCCTCTCCACCACCTCCCTCTGTGAACAGAAGACTGTGGAATGGGAGACCGAAGCCCAGTGCTGACCACAGGTAGGTGCCGGCGACTGTCCACTTCAGTCGTCTATGCCGCATCACAGCTGCTGCTCAGTCTACTTACTTGTTTTTGTAAACTGATGGGTCTTGTAGTTAGTTGAGACTGTTTATAACTTAAGGTAGTTTATTGACTAAACGTGGACACGTGATAACTGATGCATGTGTTTTGTCTTTGTTTTACCCTTTGGATGTGATGAGTACTTGTGATTCAGACAGTAACCAAGCATTCAATGAAAATTTGTTTTATCCCTGGCATCTACTAATTGCTGCTAACGGGAGCTCTATTTTCGACTACCATCCCTGCTAGTGCTTGGTACTTTCAGTCTTTCCTGGCTCTTCCTTTCATGTTTTGTCTTGGTATGGGCTACAGACACACACTGCCTGGGTCTACCCTGGCCCCATCATGGTCATTCTCTATGACCTTGAACAAGTGACTTAACCTCTCTCGAAGCCTCAGGTTCCTCATTTATACATAGATGCACACACTGTGAATATTTTATAATATTAAAATAACACATTAGGTAATAAAGCATGTGAATGCTTGAAAATAAAATCTGTGCTTTGGATTCAGTTTCTTCTCTGCTTTGAAACTTAAATTTCTAGTCCATTTCTGTAATGTGCTCATTGGTTTATACCCACGAAAGTGGAAACCGGCTTTAGAGCAGAACTCCTCAGACAGTTGTCCGTACTTACAGTCATCACTTCTTCACCTCCTGTTTTTTTCCTTGACCCACTGCAGTTGGGCTTTTGCCACTTATCCTGAAACTGCTCTTGACCAAGGCTACAAACAGCCTCCATCCTGCTACATCCAATCACTAGTTCTCTGTTCTTGTCATTGACCAACTCTCTTGGCAATTGAGGAACAGCTGAGGTGCTACATCTTGAACCACTGTATTCACTTGGCTTCTAGGTCACCCACTTTCCTGGTAGTCCTACTTCACTGGCTGTTCCTTTTCGTAAGTGTCAGAATATCCCCACCACCACCACCACCACCACCACCACCAATGCATCCATACCTCATCCTGAGGTCAGAACAGGAACTTCTCTCCATCTACACGCACTAAATGATCTCATCCAGTCTCATGGCTTTAAATGTCAATTACATGCTCATGACTCCCAACTATGTATCTCCAGCCCCAACTCCCTCACCCAGCTTCAGATTAGATTAGTCATCTCCTGTTTGGGTCTCCATTTGGTTAGCTAATATGTCCAAACCTAAATTCTCAATCCAGGCCATGGCAAAGCACCTCCTCTCAAAGTAATTCCCATTTTATTAAATGGTCCTGTCCTTCATTTTGCTTAGGCCAGAAACCTAGTCCTCTCTTTTTCACGTACCCCCATCTAATTCATCAGCAAGTCCTTTGGTTCTAGTTTTAAATGTTATCTTGAATTTGATTACACCTCCTCCACTGCTACCACCTTAATCATCTTGGATCCACCACTACCCCCAGTATATTCCTTTCTCAGCAGCTAGGTGAAATTATCTAGAAATATAGATTAGAGCATGTCACTCCCCCACTCAACAAGGTCTGTCAGGTAGGATTCTTTTGGCTGCCAAAACATAATTTCTTTTTTTTTTTAATTTAAATTTTTTATTGTTGCAAGTATTACGTATGTCTCCTTTTTCTCCTATAGACCTCTCCCCAGTTGCTCCCACCCCCCTAAAACAATTTCTTATGTTCTCTTCTAGGGAAAAAGGTTTGTATATTCTAGAATTTTATATAAATTTACAGTATATAAAAAATTATGTCTTTTAAAAGTGAAAGCATGCTATATATCTCTTCCTTTTTATACTCTTTTTTACTTAAAATATCATTGAGATCTTTCCATCTTACTACCTTCCTTTTTTTTTCTTCCACCTTTCTACAACTACCACATTCTTTACATCATGTGGGTAGATAATTTTTTATTTAGCTGTTCCCCTACTGATGGACACTTGGGTTGTTTCCAGTTTACAAATAATGCTGTGATGAGCAGTATATAGCATTAGAGAAGATTCTAGAGCCAGAGTACTTCTAGCTCTGCTACTTGTTAGCTGTGTGACATTGTACAAGCTACTAAATTTGTCTTGGCCTCATTTTACTTAAAATGGTGATAATTAGCCCTAGCCAGTTTGGCTCAGCAGATAGAGCGTTGGCCTGCAGACCAAAGGGTCCCCGATTCAATTCCGGTCAAGGGCACATACCTTGGTTGCAGGCTCCTCCCCGACCTGGGACCTGGTCAGGGCTCATGCAGGAGGCAATCAATGTGTTTCTCTCACATCGATGTTTCTCTCTGTCTTTCCCTTTCTCTTCCACTCTCCCTATAAGTCATTGAAAAAATATCCTCCAGTGAGGATTAACAAAAATAATGATAGTAAATAAATAAATAAATAAATAAATAAAATGGTGATAATTATAATAACCACTTCATAAGTTGTGAAGAAGATAAGTAAATATGTGTAAATCATAAAACAAAGCCTGGGATGTAGTAAAGGCTTAATAAATGTTAGCTATTACTGTTTTCTGGCTCTCTTTTGTTTAATTAATCAGGGTATCTGTTTCTTTTTCAATACCAAATATTTTAATTATTTAATATATTAATATATTTTAATATTTAGTAGAGTTTACAGAAATTTCTTATTGTTGCTGATAATGAGTCAGCTGGTTCTCCTGGACATTCTCCGTATTCTATCATGTCATATGAAAAAAAATGATCATTTGGTCTCCATTCTAATAATTATAAACCTCTTATTTATTTTCTTATTCTCCTTTTTAAAAAATGTCTTAACTATTCTTGCGTTTTTCTAAATGTTCTATATAGCACTATCAAATTTCACTCACACAAAATGTTAGTTTTAATTTTTTTATTTTAAAAATTAAAAAAATTTAAATTATAGTTTGTCAGTTGATTCTCTTGGACTTTCTATGTATATAATCATATTGTCTGCAAAGAATTATCATTTTACCCTTTTTAAAAAAATTTATACCTCCAAATTCTTTCTCTTACCGCATTACCCTGGCTAATACTTTCAGAGCAGAATTAAATAATAAGCAACAGGCAGACTTATCTCACCCCTAACTTTAATGGTAATGGTTCTAGTATTCCACTCTCAAACACTCTTGTTTGAGGTATGCTTTTATGTTATCAAGGTAATGTTCATTTATATTTCTTATTTTACTGAGTTTTAAAAATTAGGATTAAATGGTAGATTTTTGTCAAATTATACTTCAGCAACTTTATACAATCATATGGTTCTTCTCCCTTGACTATTAATAGTGAATTTATATCTAATACTAACCCATCCTTAGATTTTGGGGATGAACTCTTATTTGGTCTTGGTTTATTATTATTTTTAATGTACTGCTAAATTCTATTTGCTAATATTTTAAGATCTTTGTCTCAGTATTCTATAAATGGGACTGGCCTGTACTTGGTACTTATTGCACTATCTTTATTAGGCTTTGGTATCAGTGAAATCTATAGAAGAATTTAGAGAATTTCTTCTTTATGTTTTGAGAAAGTTTGAATCCATCTCCAACCCTGCATTCTTTCCCAAACAAGTGCCAAGCCCAGGGCCCTAAATACTCTGGTGCTTTTCTACTCCCGTCCCCATGCTTCCCAACGACAGCCCTCCCACACCCTTTTCTGGGCTCTTCCCGCAAAGAGGCCCGCTCTCCGGGCAGGTTGATTCTGGGAGATTGGAGTCTTTCATCTGTGTCATCATTGGGAAGACAGAGCAACCTGCTGAACAGTTATTTCCATTATCATTTTTCTTTTAGCTACCATCTGCTATTTTCAGTCTCCCAGCATTTTCTTTCAAACCAGCTAAAGTTACTTAGTTTCAGTCCAAAGATGAAATTTTTCTTGGCCAGTTTGAATATGGTTGCATCAGCTGTGTTTTAAGAATTTTGGCTTTGGATTTTTCATTTTGTTTAAAATAGTACAATGGGAGTGATTAGGGCAAGATGTTCACTTTCTGCTCTTAAAAAATAAAGTGTGCTCTTTATTGTGGTCCTATCTCTAAAAGAAAAAAGAAATAGGAAGGAAAAAAAAAAAGGCTCAACTCTGCATTTGGCAGACTTACTGCCCTGAGGCAGGAAAGCCAAGCCAAGGTTGAAGAAAGAAATGATTAAGGATTTTGAGGTTATGAAGGTTTAGAATTACATGGCCAGGCTGTGTGCATTAGAGAATGTATTCAGCTTATTTTCATAGACCAATTAGTCCACCTCAGCAAGAGCCAAACCAATGAATTCAGATACTCAGTTTGAGAAAATGTTTTTTTTTCTTTCTCTCTTTTTATTTTTCCCTTCCCTTTTTTCTCTTTCCTCTTTTATCTCTTCTTCTTCCTCATCTCCTTCCTTTCTTTCTTCCCTTTCTTCTCTCTTCTTTCTTCATTTCTCTAAAGCCCCAGGAAATTAAATGCAAGGCCTTATGTCTTCAGTCCTAAAATGGAAAATAAGAAACCCTCAAATATCAGGAAATTCCAAAGATAAGATTCCTGCAGCAGCATTAACTTGGTTATGTATGTTTTATGGCATACATTTAATAACTTTGACAGGAATGCCTTAAGGCTGACATTAAACAAGAAAAGTTATTATTTTTTAAGTATAAGCAGCATCCTGAATTCACATGTATCTATTTACCCCAAAGGTTTTAACTTGAATTCAGATTTTTTGTTTTAGTTTAATTTGATCATATGACAGAGTTTTTTAGGTCATTATCCAACCAAATAACTACATTGACCAAAATTTCAACTTGTCGACTGATTGTTTTGGCATTATATAGATTCAGCCTTTCCTTGGGACCTTAGCATGAGACTCAGAATTTTTTGAGGACATGAAACCTCAGTCATTTTATGGCTGTTATTGATTCCTTAATTTTCATCTTCTATAGGACTGATAGGGATCTCCATAGTGCTCTGGCTGGGCAGCAACCCTCAGCTACCATCAGTTTAGTGGTTAAAGTTCACTTACCAGCAACGCTGAGGCCTGTCCCTGTCGTTATGAGTCTGCCTTAGTCAACATGACATCCATGAGGTAACTCTTACTGCTGTGTCTAAAAACTGAATGTTTAAAAGCTTCAAAGAGGCCCAGCTGGTGTGGCTAAGTGGTTGAGCATCGACCTATGAACCAGGAGGTCAGGAGGTCATGGTTTAATTCCTTGGTCAGGGCACATGCCTGGGTTGCAGGCTCAATCCCCATTGTGGGGCATGCAGGAGGCAGGCGATCAATGATTCTCTCTCATTGATGTTTCTATGTCTTCCTCTCCCTTCTTTTCTGAAATCAATACAAATATATTTAAAATAATAAAAAAGCAGCTTCAAAGGGACAAATTGTTTGATTAATTTGAGATTTAGACAAAAATTAATCAAAAAGTATCTGAGAAGCTTGATTTTGTAAATTTGTTTATTCCCATAGTAGCACATTGGAAAACAGTGATGAGAGTAGAGAGGGTGGTGGTTAATCTACCTTAGAAGAGTGGTTGTCATGTCTTAGTTCTCATCAGAAGGTGGAAATGGTTGGATTTTAGACACAATGGTGGATAGAGATAGTTTTTCTTCAGACACTTCTATTTTGGATTCAGCATAGAGAAAAGCAGAAACCAAATGTGGATAGTTATAATCCTTGATGGGGAAATACCTGATAACAGAGCAAGCCAAGAGCTGACATAAGCAATCTCCCACTTAGCTCCCTACTCTGGACAGCCGGTGGTACGCACGCCTTCCCCAGAGGTGTGGTGGGCTGGGGGGAAAATGCCTGGGCAGCAAGAAGGGAGTCTGTGGCAGCTGGAGGCGGATGAGGGAATCAGAGCATGGCATCCCTGGTTCTAGCCAATTATATTATGGGTTTTAAGTGGTGGCTGGGTCCCAGGCTATCTAAGCTTATTTAGCCCATGGCTGAAAATAATTCTGGAGGAAATGTGTTCAAAACAATCAACTAACAATTAGCTCTAGGAATACAGTTGCTTTATCTGTGTTTGCCAAAATAGGGATAAATTATAAGCAATAAATGTAACTGTTAAAACCAGCTTTAAAAATACTCATTCAGTTATTCAACCAGCAAATATTTAAGGTGAACCAGTATAGTGTTAGACACGGGAATATAGCAAAGAACAAGGTAGACTGAGACTCTGCCCACATGGACCTTACAGACTAGTAATAGTTGGAAGTGCACAACTAGTTATGTAACCACGGTGCTATGGGAATGTGTGTGTGTTGCAGGGGGTGGGGGTGGGGGGTTGTGGTGGTATTTAGCCTGTCATGAAATGGCCAGATCGGAAGGGAGATAGCACTCAGACTGAAGCCTGAGGTTCCCGGGGAAAGGTGACAGCGGGAGATGGGAGTTCAGTTTGAGTGAACAAATAGGTGAAGGTCCTGGGGCAAGAAAGACTTCATTCAGGCCTCTGGAGGACCTGAACTGCACGGTGTGGCCAGAGGGTGAGGAGGGGTGTGACCCTAGAGTCCTCTGGAGCCAACCTCCCGAAGAGCCCTGTAGACCAGGCAGGAATTTGGTCCTATTGCCTAAGACGAATAGGAAGCATTTGAAAAGTTTAGGAAGGGGAGAGACACAATCTAATTTGCATTTTTAGGATCTTGCCCCACAGCAGCATGGAGACGGGAAAGGGCACCGGTGACAGGGTGGCCAGTTGAGAGGGTGGGAGGAAGAGCCAGGTGGTATTGGAGTTACCCTGTGGTGTAGTTGCAGTGGGGACTGAGAAGTGGGTGGACTTCAGGAGTATTTTGCAGGTAGAACTCTTGTGCATAGGTTAGAAGTGGGCAGTAGGAGAGAGGGTGACAGCCTTTGCTGAAATGACCTGTGCTGGAGGAGGCTCTGGTCCTCGTGGGGAGCGGGAAATAAGAGTATGAGTTCAGTTCTGGATCTGTTAATTTTGAGATCCCTGTGCGTCATCCAAATGAAGGTGTTGGATGAACTCTTATATTAGTACTAGAGGCCCGATGCACGAAATTCATGCAAGAGTAGGCCTTCCTGCCCCAACAGGTTTGGCTCAGTGGCTAGAGCAGCCGTGGGCAAACTACGGCCCGTGGGCCGAATCCGGCCCGTTTGAAATGAATAAAACTAAAAAAAAAAAAAAAAAGACCGTACCCTTTTATGTAATGCTGTTTACTTTGAATTTATATTAGTTCACACAAACACTCCATCCATGCTTTTGTTCTGGCCCTCCGGTCCAGTTTAAGAACCCATTGTGGCCCTCGAGTCAAAAAGTTTGCCCACCCCTGGGCTAGAGCGTCAGCCTGTGGACTGAAAGGTCCCAGGTTCGATTCCAATCAAGGGCATGTACCTTGGTTGTGGGCACATCCCCAGTAGGAGGTGTGCAGGAGGCAGCTTATTGATGTTTCTCTCTCATTGATGTTTCTAACTCTCTATCCCTCTCCCTTCCTCTCTGTAAAAAATCAATAAAATATGCTTTTTAAAAAAGAGTAGGCCTTCCTTCCCCCGGCTGCCGGCACTGGCCTCCCTCTGGCACCTGGAACCTGGGCTTTCCTCTGGCCGCCAGCAGGCACCCGGGACACAGGCTTCCCTTGCAGCCCCGGCTTCGTCCGGAAGGTCATCTGGAAGGTCCACCGGAAGGACATCCGGTCTAATTAGCATATTATAGATTTCATTTACAAAAATATGAGAAAGTCACAAATAACATTCAAAATACTACTTGAAATCACAGTATTTGGCACTGGTTGTTGAAATTTGGATATTACATAAAGTATAACCTACTTTAGCAAACTTCAGTGAGCCAATAAGATCATTTCAGCATTTCTAAAACTAAGGAGTATACAAATCATGTGATAATTTGAGGGCCCAGGAAGCAAACTCAGGCTGAGAGAATGTTGCACCCCTTCAACAGGCTGTGGGCTCCACAAAGGCAGGGACTTCTTGCCTTTATATCACCAGCTATGAGCTCATCCCAACCCTTGTAAGGTGCTTATTAAACATGTGGGCTGGATGTGGAACGAATGTGGAAATAATTAAACAAGAGTGAAGCCAATTTAGATATGGCTATCATTAGCCTTTCGAAAATTCCTTTCTCTCAATATATAAATAAAGGCATTAAAATCTTTTTTTCAAATTAAAAAATATTTTTATAGGAAAGACTTAGCTAAATGGTGGGATGGTTTGTTTAATCATATTTTTCTTCTTCGGGGGCCTAATCACGCACCTGAGCTTCAGAACCAGAGGACCCCCTATCCTTGGAGGCACCTATGCAAATTACAGAAACAGTGCTTAGGAGGAGCTGTGTGAAGTCATTGCTAGCAGATGTTGTTACCAACACACGAGGATGATAACTCAGACTTTGTAACTGGAACTCTTCCCCACAGGCCCTAGAAACTGGGCATGTAAAGATTTTTGGTTTCTTCTTGAGTTTTTTATGCCCCGTGGCTTCATGTTGATTCAAATTTGTCTTTCAGGCTTCCTGCATAGAACTTAGTTACCTGAAAACCAACATTTTAATACAGAAATAGAGAAATTTTGTGATGAATTCTTTTGCAAATTAAATGAGAGTTTTGCAATGTGAACAAGCATCTTCTAATCAGTTTTTTTAGGAAGTTTATAATTTTTAGAAATTGCTCTTTTCTAATGCTATTTAGACTGGTGGTACCTTTTTTTAGCATTTTTGTTGGCTTTTTAAAAAAATATATTTTATTGATTATTTTACAGAGAGGAAGGGAGAGGGATAGAGAGTTAGAAACATCGATCAGCTGCCTCCTGCACACCCCCTACTGGGGATGTGCCCGCAGCCAATGTACATGCCCTTGATTGGAATCGAACCTGGGACCTTTCAGTCCGCAGGCTGACGCTCTAGCCACTGAGCCAAACCGGCCAGGGCTGGTGGTCCCTTTAATGTGTTGGAAATTACAGGCAAAGTATAGCTAACCTCTTATATTATCATACTGTTCTTGGAACTATGGAAGCATCATAAAAAACATCCATACTACGGCTTGAAATCCCAGGGTGTCTGACAGCAGCCATTTGGATACAGGCTAATGTCATCCCAACAAACCCCAACAGATAATCCAGGTTGTGTTACATATACTCTAAGTAAGCGAGCCGTCTGCTGGGACTTGGAGAGCCTAGAGCATGCAAACATCTGTTTTGTTAGGGCATTTATCGTTAATAAGACATTTTAATTATTCAGATGTTATTTCATAGGTACTTTATAATTTTTCATTTTAAAATTTGATCTGTACAAATATTGCTTCATAGGTAACTCAAATGAGATTTTTAAAACGTAAAAACAGTTATAGAGCTCTCTCAACAGCACAGCTGCAGTCCCTTCTGAAATCAGATCAAAGACCAAGCTTATTCAGGGTTATGCTCAACTTCCAGACAGTCAGGGCTTTCCCTTAAAGGCTGTCACTCTGTCCCTCAGCTGTCAGGAGTGGGGCTTCCTGACATTAGGGTAGAAGCTCCCAAGGAAGCGACCCCTGACTGTCCCCTCTTTTTTCTATGAGGGTTCTAGCTTCTCTTCATAGTATAATTTAGTTACATTATGAGGGAAATAGAGAGCTTGCTAGGTAATTCATAATAACATGTAATGCGATTTCATATGGAAAATTAGTTCAAGTTCATAACTTCATACTCTGGAAACAACCTGTTTTAATCTGTGGACTGCAACTGCAGCTTTTCTCATGCGTTGCCTTGAATTTACACACTCTGCTCAGTGCCCGTGTTGTTCAGAGCATGAGCCTCCAACCAGACTCCCCAGTGCACCACTTTCTCCCTGTGTGACATTGAGAAATTTATCTTACCTCTCTATGCCCCTGTGTTCTCATATATGAAATGTGTACAATAATAGTAATTCTTTACACGGTTGTGGCGAAGTCTGAATGTGCTAATCCAAGTAAAGTGCTTAGTTGGTACTTGATAGGTGGTGTTGAATGGATGAGTCTGTGGTCTCATTGAACAGTTTGCCTCTTTTCTAGCAGATTTAGGTAGTGGGCATACTGAGGACTCTGGCTAATATAATCTGATGAGTTCACCAGAGAACCCAGGAGTTGTGGCTTCGCCCTGCTCTGGCCACAGACCACCACCACTCCATCTCTAATCAGATCCCTGTGAATGCCAGTCTGGGCTCCTGGCATCCCAGTCTAGGGATTGTTCAGGGTGCGTGCACAGCACTGCCCATTCCCATCCTAGAGAAAACAGCACAGCCCTGCTTCCCCCTTCACCACCACCACCAGACCCCATCTGCTAGAGCTCTGGAACTCAGTCCTCCTCTCCAGGCTAGACACCTCAAGGGGAGGGAGATGGGGCTCATGAACTTCTGTTAACAAGTCAGGACCCCAGTGCATGGATAGCAATTTTAGCTTCCTGGCCTCACTTAAGACCATAGACACCCAGCATGGACGTTTCTGGCTTGGCCCTTCTTGGTTATCCTGCCCTAAGTGACAAGTTCAAGTTCATGAAGGAGTGGGGATGAGGTGCAGATAAGGGGTGATGAATTTAGATGCAGGGATACGAAAGTTTAGAGCCTAAAGAGGAAAAGCCTTGGGAAGCACCCATTGCCCAGAAAGAGGAAGAGAGGCCCAGGAAGGGTTGTGTGAGAGGGGAAGTAGCCTGGGGCAGCATTGTATCAGCCTTCTCAAACCACCCTGGCCCTGTGCTTGTGTTTGCAGTCCTTTGCCAAACAATACTGTTGTAAAATATAATAAAATACCAGAGAAATGAAATGGAAAAAAAAAAGATAATACTATGTACAAGATTCACTTTTTTAAAAATGTATTCTATCAAATTGCTTAAAAAGTTTCTAAATGCTTACTTTCAATTTCTGTACCTATCTCATCAAGGACCGGTCACAACAGTTGACAGACCAGCCCCTGGCCGTGGATGGCACATTAACTACTGCTGCTTACACTGTAGAATCTGAGAGATGTCTTGTAAAGAAAAGTGGTGTCATGTAAAAAAAAGACCAAGAGCCCTGGCCCATGTGGCTCAGTAGGTTGGGCGTCATCCTGTGCACTGAATGTTTGCCTGTTCAGTTCCCCGTCAGGGCACATAGCTGGGTTGCAGGCTCCATCTCTGGTGGGGAGGATGCAAGAGGCAGCCAATCAATTGATGTATCACTCTCACATTGGTCTCTCTCTCTCTCTCTCTCTCTCTCTCTCTCTCTCTCCCTTTCTCTCTCTCTAAAACTCAATAAAAAGTGTTCTTTTTAAAGGACCAAGAAACTGGTTAGATTTTACCAGAAAATCACTAGTGACTTTTAGGGGACAGTTTCAGAAAAGGGATACATAGAGATGCCAGGTTGAGACGGTAAAGGAAAGAAAAACCAGTGAACTATGGTAAGCTAACACGTAGACCAGGGGTGGGCAAACTTTTTGACTCGAGGGCCACAATGGGTTCTTAAACTGGACCGGAGGGCCGGAACAAAAGCATGGATGGAGTGTTTGTGTGAACTAATATAAATTCAAAGTAAACATCATTACATAAAAGGGTACGGTCTTTTTTTTTTTTAGTTTTATTCATTTCGATCCGGCCCGCGGGCCGTAGTTTGCCCATGGCTGACGTAGACAGAAGTCTGCCCCTCCTCCTTCCCTCTCCCCAGTTAGAAATGTTGGCAAGGAAGGTGAGAAATAGCAGAACTACCAGGGTCATTGCCTCAAGTGAAAGATTTTTCAAGATAGAGGAAACCTGAGCATGTTTTTTAAAAGAGAGGAAGAAAGGAGTAAAGAGGAAAGATTGGAAATGCAAGAAATCCTCAAAGTTTGGGAAGCAGACAGATGGCCTCTGCCTGGTTCTGCCGTCGCATTGCCCAGAACTCTCCACTCTTGTTCCCTGCAGGCCTGCCTTGCTGAATGGCTGTCTTTCCACAAATGCACACATTCTCTGTAGCCGCTGGACCTTCACACATGCCCTTCCCTCTTCTTGGATCCCTTTTCCCCAACTAAGCTCTTCTTATCCTCTACGTTTCAGCTTTAAGGAGTGACTTTCTCATCGAGGCCTTCCCCGACGCATCCCCAACCTAAATTGATAGTCTCATTTGTAGCAACCTGTTCTTTTCCATCATTGAACTTAGCACATTTTATATTTTGTGTGTGCATGAGCTGGCTGAATGTCTGTCTTCCTCCCTAGAATGTAAGCTCTTTGAGGCAGGGACTTTGTCCCTCCTTATATGTTTTTTAATATATTTTTATTGTTTTCAGAGAAGAAGGGAGAGGGAGAGAGAGACAGAAACATCAGTGATGAAAGAGAATCATTAATTGGCTGCCTCCTGTGAACCACCCTACTGGGGATCGAGCCCGCAACCCAGGCATATGCCCTTCACCAGAATCGAACCCGGGACCCCTGAGTCCACAGGTTGACGCTCTATCCACTGAGCCAAACCAGCTAGGGCAGTTCCTCCTTATTTATCAAACCCTAAGTGCATTGCCTTCCACACTATAAATGTTCAATATAAAACGTTCACTGCATAGATAGTGAGTATCACCACAACAGTAATAGTAATAGCTACCACTTGTTGAGTGCTCATTAGGTGCTAAGGACTTGGCAAACATTCTCCTTCCTATGCTTTGGACAATCCTATGAGGTAGTGACTATTTTACAAATCAGGACACTGAGTTTCAGCCTTAGGTGGTTTGTCCAAGGTTAAAAGGCTTAGGAATGAAGGACCCCAGCTCTGCATCCAGTGGGGCACCTTCCCCAAAGGGCCAGAGAGAGATTGGAGGTGTGGGTGAAGAAACAAAAGCACTATATCTAAGTAGTCAGCTACAACTTACCATGCAGCATGTTTAGAAGACTGTGCTAGACCCATGTGAACAAAATAAGAGAGATGAGCTGTGCTTTCAGAGCCATAGGAGTGTTGTGACCCTCTGGACCCCATCCAGGGAGGAGTGAAGGGCCAGGACAAAGGTCAGCTGGAGGGACCTACGTCCCATTCTAGGAAGGCCCGAGTGTGTTCAGCAGAAATTCCTGACAAATCTGCTTGGAAGTGGAAGGGGAGCCTCCAGAGCCTGAGTGGGCAGGGCTGTTCTGCTCTAACCAGAGGCAGGGTAAGATGTGGCTTACTGTGGATAAGGATAGGGAGGGAGAGAAGAACAAGGACCGCCATGTGGATGTAGGGTGGGGGTAGGGGTGGTAGAAAGCCATAGAGTGAGCCAGGCCACAGAGACCCAGTCAGGTTTCCACAGATCTCTGAGGGGCAGGGTGGAGTGTCCATGGCCTCGGGAGTTTCATTCTGATACTACCTACCAGGGTGAGAGGGGGGAGGTGCCCGGGCCCCTGATCCACTCTGAACTGGCCATCACTGCTCCTTTCTAATTATTAATACATGCGCTCTGTAAACATTGTGGACCATTTAAAAAGTCCAGAGAAAAGTAACAGTGAAGAGAAGCCAGGAGCCCTCCTCAGTCCTGAGATAGCAGCTGTGTATTTTACTTTCTTCTTTTTATTTTCTTTGTGTATGTTTGCTTACAAAGTTGGGACTGTATTTATGATATGTACTTTGCTATCTTTACCTGGCATAATAGTATAAACATTCTTTCAAGTCAAAGTCACATCGGCCCTAGATGGTTTGGCTCAGTGGATATGCGTCAGCCCTCAGACTGAAGATCCTGGGTTCTGGTCAAGGGCACATACCTCAGTTGTGAGCTCCATCCACCAGGGCCCGGGGCACGTGTGGGAGGCAACCAATCAATGTGTTTCTCTCGCGTAGATGTTTTTCTCTCTCTGACTCTCCCCCTCCCTTCAATTCTCTTTAAAAAAAAAAAAAATCAGCCCTAACCGGTTTGGCTCAGTGGATAGAGCGTCAGCCTGTGGACTGAAAGGTCCCAGGTTCGATTCCGGTCAAGGGCATGTACCTTGGTTGCGTGCACATCCCCAGTGGGGGGTGTGCAGGAGGCAGCTGGTCGATGTTTCTCTCTCATCGATGTTTCTGACTCTCTATCCCTCTCCCTTCCTCTCTGTAAAAAATCAATAAAATATATTTTTAAAAAAATCAATGGAAAAATATCCTCAGGTGAGGATTAACAAAAAACCACATCTCATATTTGAAGATTTTCACACCCGTTTTACAAACACCAGAGTTGATTTCAGTAATAGAAATTTGTGCAAGAAAAACATTTTTTTCGGTATATATTCTCTGAACCAGCCTAATTTAATTCAAGATCTTGGGGTTGCTTTTTTTCCCCTCCCATCTGCTACAACCTAGAAAGTCCTATGAGTTTGAAGATTTACTGCAGTCTTCCTCTGAGAACAGCAGGGTCGACTGGTATGCACAGACTAAGCTGGGGCTCACATGCACTTTATCAGAGGAGAACGTCTATGAAGACATTCTAGGTAAGAGGCCAAAATGTCTGTATATGGGTATGAGTGTGTCTCTGCGAAAGGGAGAAATGGGGCTGGGTGCTTGAATCTCTCTCTCTCTCTCTCTCTCTCTCTCTCTCTCTCTCTCTCTCATACATGTACTCAAATGAATGAGAGAACAGGTCGGTGGGTGGGAGAGTGGCCACAATGGAATATGTGAGAGAACATGGGGCTAGGGGGAGAAGAAGGGCTCTGTTGACCAGCCAAGGAGGCAGTGCGGTGCAGCGTGGTTTGCACTGGAGACTTGGAGCCTCAATATCCTTGATCAAATCTTGGCTCTGCTATTTATTAGCTGTATGACATTGAGCTGGTGACTTAACATCTCTGAGCTTCAGTTCTCTCACCTGTACACTAAGGGTGATGATCGCTACCTTCCAGGGTTGTTTGAGGGCTGGAGAAAGTGGTATGCAAAATACCTGGCTTATAACAAATGCTCAGTAATGTAGGGATTACTGAATGAAAGAAAACTAAAGACCACCATACTCTCTCTGAAACTGTAGGAGTATGGCAGTAACGGGGCATCAAAAATTCAGGCTAAATTGAATGTATACTATTATAAAGAAACTTTAGCCTCGCTCTGAATAATTCTCTCGGATTCCAAAATCAGATTCAGATTCACAAGAGTTTGTATTATTTAAGTTTGGTGAGTTAGCCCAGCCATAAGAAAATATGAAATACTATCATTTGCAACAATGTGGATGGATCTTGAGGATATAATGCTAAGCAAAATAAGTCAGACAGAAAAAGTCAAGAACTATATGACTTCACTCATGTGGGGTTTAAAAATGAAAGCAACAAATGAACTAACATGACAAACAAAAATTCATAGACACAGACAACAGTATGGTGGTTCCCAGAGGGAAGGCAGGTGGGGAGGTAGTAAAGGGAAAAGGGGGTCAAATATATGGTGACAAAAGATGATTTGACTTTGGGTGGTGGGCACACAATGCAATATACAGATGCTGTATCATAGAATTATACATTTGAAACCTATATAATCTTATTAACCAAGGTCACCCCAATTAATTTAATTTTAAAATTTTAAATAAATACATTCAGTGAGTTAAATTATCTTCAGGGAAGATCACAGTTTCAGTGAGCTGTGAGCTCAGACCAGCATCTGCATTTTGGGGATAGGAGTGGGGGTGGGGGAAGAAACCCACATGTGACCACATACAAGGGGCAGGGAAGGCATATACACACATACATGCATGTAATGAACTCCAGAATTGCTGTGTCCAAGCTGCTGGAGATGGGTTCCTGCCATTAGGCTTCCCAAATCCAAAGCAGGAATGAGATCTGGATTTTCCTCAGCAGTGAGTATACCTGACAGGGAAGCTCTCCTTACAAGGAACAGAAACCCACTGGAAACAACAAAGAGAGTTGGTTGGCTCATGTGACCAGAACTGGCTTCTTCCTCATTTCTTATTTCTCAGGTTAGCTCCATTCTCAGCAGGTTTCCCAAGTTCCCGTGATGGCTGCCATTGGCTCCCTGGAGGGAGAGTCTGTATCCTGAAAGTCCCAGCAAAAAACCCGAAGCTGGCCCCAGCTAGACCAGTGTAGGTCCCTTGTTCACCTTCAGAGCCCATGAATGCCATGCAGTGATTGGCTTAGACTTGGGGTATGGGTCCTTCCTGGCACTGGTCACTGAGACAGGGACTCTGGAGACTCCGATTGGCTAAAGCCCTAAAATGGGAGTGGAGTTAATCTCACACATCTAGAACGGGAGATGGGGAGTTACCAAGAGAAGAACAAATCAGGGTCTATTACCAAGAGAAGAACAAATAGATAGCAAGACATCAGACATCTCCACATGGAGAGGCCTGGTTGCTAGGTAGATCCGGTAAGGAAAACCGCAACGTTCCCAGTTTCTGACCCATTGCCTTTGACTACAGATCTACCAATGAAGGAAAACCCTTATGAGGACATTGACTTACATGGTCGCTGCCTGGGAAAGAAATGTGCCTTGAATTTTCCTGGTTCTTCCGCCTCTTCAGTCTCTGACACATCCACCAAGGTATGAGCCCTCAAGGGAGTGTTGGGGGGCAAGGGGTCCCCAGCACCATGTCTTGAGCAGCCTGTAGCTCTGGGTTCCACTGGAATGCCAGGCCACCCTCAGCTCCAGGCTCCGAGATGTACATTAACTGCCTTCCTGCTCTTTCTGCCTCTAATTCTGGAGCCTTCTGTTCAACAAAGTTTCCTAAAGTATCATTTTAGCTTCTGGTTTCAGAAACCTCCCCAACTAGGCAAATAAGATAGTGGATAGCCATAGAGCCATTAAGAAGAATGTCATAAAACAAACTCTAAACTATAGAAAGACACCATTTGTGGGGGTTTTTAATGAAAGAATATATATCCTATATAATAAAAGACTAATATGCAAATTGACCGAACGGCAAAATGACCGGTTGCTATGATGTGCACTGACCACCATGGGGCAGACACTCAACGCAGGGGGAGTGCCACTCAGCCAGAAGCTGGGCTCATGGCTGGTGAGTGCAGAGGTGGTGGCGGGAGCCTCTCCTGCCTTCATGGCAGCGCTAAGGATGTCCGAGGGCTCCCGAGCTGCAATAGAGTGCAGGCCAGGCTGAGGGACCCCCCCTCCCCAAAGTGCACAAATTTTGTGCACCGGGCCTCTAGTATACGTATATATGTAATCTCATATATGTTTTTTCATGTAGAAGACCTCTGTAAGGATACTTAAGAATGAGTAAGCGGGTACCTCTGTGGAGATGTATGAGTGTCTGAGTACCTGGTAGTCAGGGTAGAAGACTGACATTTTGTACAAAATATCCTTTTGAACCTTTGGAATTATGTATGTATAGATAATATAACTATATTGACATACATGATTATTTCAACAATTTGCCTATAGGACTGAATTCATACTCCTTACCATGGCATTAAATTTCCTTCATAGAAAATAATAATTAATAAATAAATTTCCTTCATAATTGATCCCTGGATATCATTACTACCTAATTTCACAATGCTCCTACATACAAAAGCTCCCCTCCCAGGAGAGCCTACTGACTACCCCCTGATATAATTGGCCCAGGATTAGCAAACTTTTTCTCTAAAGGGCTAGAAAGTAAATATACAATCTCTGTTGTGACTACTCCCTAAAGCCAAAAAAGAAAGGCTTAGCTCTTTTCTTCCCCTTCCTGCTGGACTAAAAACACCTGGGTCCTCTGTCCCCAAAGTAGCTCAGCAAGTAGGCATCGTGTCAATGGGAACTTGGAAGTTCAGAGGCAGCTCTCCTGCAGAAAGTAATCCAGTTCCTAATGCACGAGTCCGATAGCCACCAATCCCTGTAGGCTGTTTGGGGCCATTGCAAGCCATCGGCAGGACTCTGTCCACACTCCCTTCTCTGCTGTCCTACACTGGGTGTCTGGTTTGTGCCCCCATTCTGGGGACAGCTGCAGACTTCTCCACTCCCTCCATTTAGCTCCTCAAATATTCATGCCACATCTGGGCGACATGTGGATCCTTAGAACTTGCTGAAGCAGTTCCTTCTTCTGTGACGACCTCCTCTACCAGTCACAGAAAGGCCCTGAATGATATTTCATCATTTTAATGTAATGTCATTACGCTACATTAGGATTTTCACCTATTTAGACTGTCCCAGTAGAAAAGGAAGGGTCATTTGGACAAACGCGCTAGAAAGGAGCAGACGTGCAGCCAGAGGCAACGCTAATGCCTGCACACACAGTGCTAGGTCCTGAGAAGGGCCGTGCTCTTTTCCTGATGTTTATAATGAGGGAAACATAGGCTCCTATGAGAAATTATTTTTTATGTATTGACACCTAAGGGGAAAATGTATCACTAACATTCTCTGGTTGCCTGCATAGGCCCCCCACACCGACACTCAGTCGTAGCTACCGAGAGGCAGCATCTGATCAAAGGTGTTAGAGCCTGACTGCCTCCATTCAGAATTGCCTAGGCCTCTTGTTAGCTGTGAGACTTTGGGCAAATGATCTCATCTTCATGTGTTAGTTTTTCATTGGTAAAATAGGAATAATAATAGCATCCTCCTCTTCTGGGATTTATGAAGATTAATCAAATTAATCATTGTAAGCCATTTAGACTAGTGCCTGTAACATAAGTACTATTTATATTTGCTAAATGCATAGAATAATGCCTTTAATATATATTCTTTTAAAAATAAGCTTAGCCAAAACCGGTTTGGCTCAGTGGATAGAGCATCGGCCTGCGGACTGAAAGGTCCCAGGTTCGATTCCGGTCAAGGGCATGTACCTGGGTTGCGGGCACATCCCCAGTGGGAGATGTGCAGGAGGCAGCTGATCGATGTCTCTCTCCCATCGATGTTTCTAACTATCTATCTCTCTCCCTTCCTCTCTGTAAAAAATCAATAAAATACAGGAAAAAAAATAAAAATAAAAATAAGCTTATATTCAGGGGGGTGAAAAGAAAAAACTTGCTGACCCTTGCAAAGTCCAAGCTTTATACCCTCACTTTCCAAGGCCTTCCACAGACAATTGAATGTCTTCACTATTGTACTGGTCTGTTTGCTCTTCCTCACCTCTATGTCTATTCTCAGATTGTGCTGCATACTTGATAATGCTCGAACAGCCCATCAAGTCCTCTTTTTATCAGCTAAGCAGCTACTGAAATTCCACTCCCTCATGAAAGCTCCCTGGACATCTGGGGCTTTGGGGGAGTGCTTGGGGCACTCCAAGGCCCCTCCCTCCAGCAGTGTGACCACACGCAGCCTCCACCAGGTCTTTTACACCCTTTAGAAAATTGTGACGAGTTTTTATTCCTTTCTCTTTGTTTTCCTCTCAGACCTTTTCATAGGTCAGATGTTCTCTGAACAAACACTCCACAATCTAAATTTCTAATGAAAACAGATACCTGCTTTTTGCCAACAATTTGATATAAGATTCTAATGCAGTGAAAGAATTGGGGCCATTTCCTTGGATTTCATTGCTGATGCAATTGGTCTTTAAGAAGGCTCACTATTGCCCTGGCCAATGTAGCCCAGTTGATTGAGCATCATCCTGTACACTGAAAGGTCGCAGGTTCGATACCCAGGCAGGGCACATACCCAGGTTGCGTGTTCGATCCTCATTTAAAGTGCATACATGAGGCAACCAATTGATGTTTCTCTCTCACATCGATGTTTCTGTCTCTCCCTCTTCCTTCTTCTCTCTAAAACCAATGAAAACATATCCTCAAGTGAGGATTTTTTTTTAAAAAAAGGCTCATTATTATTTCTTGTTCTTGTGCTGCATCATTATTAAGATGCCCATAGTGAGCAAACCCGGTGGCCTCTTGCTGTACTCAGAACTTGCAGTGCTCGGCAATTGATGCTCCCTGTAGGCCCATGATAAAACATTGCAGCAGGCCACTTAGAAAGGCTAGGAGCCTTTCTTCCTGGCAGCCTTTAAAAAGAAAAGGTCCTGAAGTTATTGTTACACACTATTTGAAACAAAACAAGAGTGGAGGAATGAATGGAATAAAATAAGCCTATTCTGTGGAGTTCAAGATATGATAAATGTGGGCTTATAAAATGATATTAAGAGAAAGGCTCATTCATTAATGAAATAGGGATAAGTTAGATGGGGAAGAATCAATTTAAACTAACATACAATAAAATTCATTACTGACAGATTACTGAATAAATTATGTTCAAAATAAATTAAGAACATATAGAAAAAATGGAATTATTTATTAAATCTATAAAAAGATAATAGATTTTCTAGGTCAAGCATGTCAAACTCAAGGCCCGCGGGCAGCATGCGGCCCAGCCAATGTAACAGTATGTAAGAAATGTTTTAATAAAAATTTCATAACTTAATTTTTACAATATTCTATTATACATAATTATTAATAACGACTACAACGTTCGCTAATGACTGATTACTATAATCGTGTTGCATTCATTTCCCTTACGTGCCTTATGCACAGGCGCACCATTTCTCTCCACTAATACTAGCAGTGAATATTTTAGCAGCCGATTGCCACATCATTAGTCTTGTACTGACTTGTTTGGTGTGTGTAACAGGAAATATTTCGCTTTCGGAGAACAAGAAAAATAGATTTGTTTGGTTTTGTGTGTGTTTTTTAAAATATATTTTTATTGATTTCAGAGAGGAAGGGAGAGGGAGAGATAGAAGCATCAATGATGAGAGGGAATCATTGATTGACTACCTCCTGCACGCCCCCTACTGGGGATCAAGCCAGCAACCCGGGCATGTGCCCTTGGTCAAAATTGAACCCGGGACCCTTTAAACCGCAGGTTGATGTTCTATCCACTGAGCCAAACCAGCTAGGGCAAGAGAAATAGGTTTATTTGCGTTATGCTTATTTGTGCAGTTATTCAGTGTCTGGTAAGTTAATGTTCAAGAAAAAATATTAATTTTTATTAAAATGTTCTATTATTTTATGTTAACAGTTACTCATTATTTCAGCATGTCTCTATCGAAATAAACCTATGTTTCTATGAAAATTGAAGCTTTTGTTTTTTTGCGGCCCACATAAACTTAAACCTTGTTTACTTGGCCTGTGTTAGCCTTTGAGTTTGACATGCTTGTTCTAGGTAAAGATTAAATCTCTCACAACGGAAAGGATAAACAGATTTTCATATATAAAAATGTTATGCAAGAGATTCCACATATCCAACATATAAATAAAAGTGCACTTGCAGCAAAATTGACAAATAGTTAATATCTGATCTATATAGAGAGCTCATTCAAATTAATAAGAAAAACACTGGGATTCCAAAAGAATATAAACTATATACTAAATAAAAATGCAGTTTGCATATTAAAGTATGAAAAAAGTCAGTGTCATAGAGAAAGAAAAAGAAATAACTTATACTGAGTGCCTGTTGTTTATTAGGCCCTTTGCTAGGTGTCTTATCTAATTTATTATTTTAAAAAAGAGACTTTGCAACTGTATTTATAGTCTCATAAAATGTGAGTCTTGGAAGTACCTTTAGAGAACGTGTAGTCAAAGTAGTTATTTTATTAGTATTTCTTATTTAGTGAATAGTTAATACATTCATGTGGTTCAGAATTTTAGGGGTATGAAAGTCCTCCTCTTCCTGGACCCTCTTTCTCTCCCCGAGAGAAACCACTGAATTGCTGTGATTCTTTGTAGAACTGTGCAAATACCAGCAGAATAGCTCTGTAAAACACACATACAAAGCCCAGCACACTATACTGACTAGTCTACACTTTGCACTGTGCTTTTTATGCTTAACAATTTATACCAGAGATAACCTTCCATATCAGTACATTACGATTTTTTACACCTGCATTGTATTACACTGTATAGATCTACAATAATTTATTTGACCAGCCTCCATTGATAGATATTTAGGTTGTTTCCAGTATTTTATGTTTACACATCATAGCACATTATACAATAGACTTTGCACAGTATAACTTTCCTTGTACAATATAACTTTGTACAAGTATGAGCATATCAGCAGGGCAAATTTGCTGAAGCAGTCTATAGGACTGAATTCACACTTGTATAGGAATTGCTTGGTGAAGGGTATGTCAATTGTGAATTTGTTGATACTGCTACATTGCCCTCCATAGAGTTGTAACAATTTCCAGTCACCCCAAGAGAATTAACAAAGTTTTTATCTTTGCTAATCCTTGAGTGAAAAATAATTCCACAATGGCATTTTAATTTTCTTTTCTCTTATGAGTGACACTAAGAACCTTTTCATATATCTAAGAATCATTGTATTTTCTTTTCTATAAACTTTCCATTCTTTTGCCTATTTTTCTTTTGAATTGTTAATCTTCTCATTTATTTGTAGTGTGCATTAGAAAAATGAGCTCTGTGAGTTACCTAATTTTTTTGGTTGGCTTTTAACCTTAAAGCAACTCATTTTTAGAAGTAAGACAATGAGGCCCAGAGACGTGAAATTCCTTATCTAGGAGGCAATAGCTAAGCTTAGGTGTTGTACTGTGTGTATACTGTGTATACTGTGTATACTGTGTATACCCTGTATACCATGTATACTGTGTGCCTTGGGTTGTCAGAAAGCCTCATCTGTTAAGTAAGTGATTAAACCAAGTTAGTTCCCACCTGTCTAAAAAAGAGAATTAGACCTGCGTTATTTATTATACCAATTTTCCATAATTGGATGATAAGTGTTAATAGACAAGTTCAACAGACCTGGGAACCTAGACCAGTTCCCCTTCTCAATCTCATGGTCTCTGGCATCACCAGTGATCGCCAGTTCATCCCTTTAGTATTTATTTATCCTTCTTTCCCCTCACAGCAGTTATTGTCCAAACCTGCTTTTTTCCGGCAAAATTCAGACAGAAGGAACTTCAAACTGCTGGACACTAGGAAGCTGAGTCGGGATGGAATGGGGTCCCCTTCCAGAATCAGCCCCCCCTCCACTCCCAGCAGCCCCGACGACACTTTCTTTAACCTTGGAGACCTGCCAAATGGCAGGAAGAAGAGAAAGATACCCAAGGTAAGGCTTGCAGCAAACTTCGTCTTCAGATAAGCACCCCACCTCCTGCAAAGGAAGGCTGCAGAGGAGTCTGAGCAGAGGACAAGCCTGGGCCCTCTTCTGCCTGCTTTGTCACAGGCCAGGGGGACACCGTGAAGCCAGCAGGATGGGATGTCTGGGCCTTTGTCAAAATAATTCTTGTGGCCCTGTAGCCTTTCACATCACCATCCTCCTCCCAGCTGTAACTACTCTTCTGATTCAGACAGTGTTCCAATGCCCAGCCTCCAAAGGCCACATCTTCCTCTTTCATGGCCTCAAGCAGTAGAGCTCCTTCCTCCATGCCCTGTGCCAGTGTCAGCACCCACTGCAGAGACAGCACTGGTGGTCTGGTGCTCTGGCCTGTGGTTATGCCCTGAGGGATCCAAGAAAGGAGGATTTACTGTGACATTCCAAGGGTATGTTATCTTAGATGCAAAAAGTCTATAGACAGGCTTACTTAAGGTAAAGGCTGACCTTTCTCAAGGCCTGTAAGCCTAGGACATGACTGTTGCCATGACTTGCTTTTAGTTAGGAATTTTTACATTCAGACTCTCCGATGTGGTTACTTTCAGTCTCTGAGTTTGTAAGGCCTCCATGCAGGCCTCCCCTGAGCTTTTCCAGTTTAGTATGCGACCCCTTTTTCATCCACATGTTTAATTTGCACCAGTTTATTTTCTCTTACTTTACTGCCTGAAATTAAAGTGAATTGCCACCGTTTAAACAGCACACTGGCACTGGGTCAAATAGCCTTTTGACAGGCCTAATCAAACCAGAGAAAAATCAGCATGTTTTACCATCACGTTACACAAAATCTTATAAAAACTTGAGCCATAGCATGGCATCATTTGGTGCAGAGGTGAGGACTCAGCACCCGTAATCCCTGCGCCCTTCCCATTCAGACATTCTTTGGCATGATTCCCACGAAAGGGGCCCTTCTGGGAGCTTTTTTATGCTTTCTCTTCCTTTTCTTGCTTTGTTTTGGGGGCAAAAGCTTTTTCCCAAACCACAGTGATATTGGAATATTGAAAGGGGAGCAGCCATCACACCGTTAACCGATGAAATCATCCTCCCTGGTGTCTCAGCTGGAGGTGTTAGCATATTTAGACAACACCGCTCATACATCAGTGAGGATGGCAGCCTCCTTTAGTGTTTCTGACAGCCACGTTCCTGTCTGGCAGAAAAGATGCCAGTGGGCCAGTGGGACATGTCTCCTCCCTGCCCCTTTCCCTGGCCCTCCATCATTCTGGAAGAGAATGGGCAGTGAAGGGATCCCAGCTGCACATGGGGAGGAGGCTGCCAACACTGGCGTTTCTTCTCTTGGTGTCTGGCAGCTGGTGTTGCGAATCAATGCCATTTATGAGGCCCGAAGAGGAAAGAAACGAGTGAAGAGGCTGTCCCAGTCAACAGAGAGCAACTCAGGAAAAGGTAGGAGCATCCCCCAGAGGATCTGAAAACAGATTCTTCCTAGAAGTGGATTCCTGTTGCTTTGGGCTGGCCACCAAGAGAACAAGCTGGTGCTTTGTGGATGTCTTCCTTGTCCCCAGGACGGTCCAACAGCCAGGAGCTCAGCTTGTTGGCATGTCCTCTGGTCCTCTCTCCCTGTCCTTCCATCCAGTGAGCCCAGGGCAGCATGCTCCAACCTCACTATGGGAGCAGTCCTACTTGCTTAGCATGCATAAAAGGGGCCAGTATCTTTTGCTGTATAATTTGATATAGGTAAAATCTAATCTAGGGCCGAATTAATTTGGAAATACATTTTGTTGGACAAAGACATAATTTGTCCATTACATTTAAATAGACAAAAGGAAAACAGTCCTTCTAAACTAGAAATCTTGGCTTTGTGCTATCACATATGAAAAGTTTCCTACAGCCCTAGCTGGTTTGGCTCAGTGGATAGAGTTTCAGCCTGCAGACTGAAGGATCCTGGGTTCAGTTCCGGTCAAGGGCACATGCCTGGGTTGCAGGCTCAACCCCCAGTAGGGGGTGTGCAGGAGGCAGCCGATCAATGATTCTCTCTCATCATTGATGTTTCTATCTCGCTCTTCCTCTCCCTTCCTTTCTGAAATCAATAAAAATATATTTTTTAAAAAGTTTCCTACATCAGAAAAACTTACATTTGCAACTTTCTTCCTTTTTTTCAATCTAGTGACAGATGAGAACAGTGAATCTGACAGTGACACCGAGGAGAAGCTGAAAGGTGAGAAGAGCAGTAGCCATGCCGGGACGGGGGGTGTGGAGGGGCACAGGATGCTTGGGGGGGCGGTCAGTCCTCAGCATGACTAGGATGGGCCTGTTCCACTCCAGAGATGCAGGATGGCTACACCTTCAGGGCCCCACTGTTCCCATGCCTTTCCATTATGTCATAGGTGTGTTTCACACCTGAGCGAAGTACACCACCTCTGGCCTAAGTCCCCGGACACCTGGGGATTTGGCCCTATTGTTCAAATGTCTGTATGATCTGGAGGAACTCACATAAGATCTCAGGGCCTCTAGCTCCCCATCTGTCATATGAAATCACTGAAATAATTAGTCCCTGTGGATCAAAATGTGGTGATTTAGGTCAGGCTTTGGTGAGTTTTCTGCAATTTCTCAGACCCCAGGTGGAAGTCAAAGAAAGCTGTAGCCCAGGACTGTGTTGTAAGGCGATGGAGATCCGTCCACCCAGTGGCCCTGCCTCATTCACCTCTAACATTCTGCTGCTACACAGCCCACCTAAAATAAAGCGGGCTCGTTTCCATTGCACAGAATGGTGAAGGCAGATGGGAGTTCTTGGGTTAGTCAGGTCTCTCTTGGTTGAGTCACACGGGATGTTTACAAAGCTCCCAGCTCCAAAAGCTCTATGGTTTGGGTTTTGTCACATCCCACAATTGGAAAGATGAGGGAAATGAGGGAGGGGAGGAGTCAGTGTCTCCACCCCATCTGACAGAGGAATGCAAGGATTGCTCCCGGCCCAGCCCCAAGTCCAGATAGCAAATCCATGGTGGAGCAGAAGCCCAACATTCCAAGTTCCTGCACCCCAATTACCAATTAGCCTGGCGGCCTAGAGAGTGTTCTCCTCCCAGAATTTTGGCAAAGATCCCAAAGAAAGAATTTGTACTAATTTTTTAAATGTGGGAACACTTTTGGGATTAGAAAAGTACTTTGAGCTGGGAATTACATAACCTGTTGCAGCTCTGTGCAATTGCACATTGGAAAATGGGTCATTTTCAGACTCTCTATCTCTCTCTCTCTCCCTCTCCCCTCCCCCCCAGCTCATAGCCGACGCCTGGTCAATGTGAAGTCCCGCCTGAAGCAGCCTCCAAGATACTCATCACTTGACCGAGAGCTTATCGAGTACCAGGAGAGGCAGCTCTTCGAGTACTTTGTAGTCGTGTCATTGCACAAGAAGCAGGCAGGGGCCTCCTACGTGCCAGAACTCACCCAGCAGTTCCCTCTGAAGGTACTGGGTGGGCCCGGCCTCTGTGGCCTGCCAGGCGACTGCAGAACTCATGGATTCAGGGAGGTGTGGGAGTCTGAGGATCATGTAGTGTCCAGAATCTCAACACTGGGTCCTAATTAGGGATGTCATGAAGAAACTTCTGCTGGAGAATTTGGGAGGTCACAGGAGGTGAGATCCAAGGACTCAGCATGTGATCAAAAATACATCCTGAATTCCTGTGGTCTCTGTGCCAACCGTACCATCCTTCCTCCTCCCTCCCCCATCTCCTTATCCAACCACATTTCCCAACATATTCTAGAAGCCTCTTTCCCATCCAGCCACACAGCTCTCCCTAAGGAGTGTCACATTTGTTGCCATGCTAATAAACATCTGTATGGGTACCGTGCACCTCTGTATGTGCATACATACAGGAATCCTATTCTGTTCTAACAGGGTTCATGGCGATGAGTATTGGGCTCTACCCATGTATTAAATCATGGCACCTAAAATGAAATGGCCCTGAATAAAGCCTCAAATGGCGTGACCAATACTATGTAATTATTCTTAGGCTTTGACAGCAGTATTAAAGAGTTTCCATCACATTCTAGTTCAATCCAACCAGAATTTACTGAAACCCTATTGCATTCAGCCCCAGAGGTTTCAAAGATGAGCAAAATGTGTTTTCTGTTCACACTGACAGGAGAGCACAAGATAAGCATACAGCCCAGCCAGCATGGCTCAGTGGTTGAGCGTCGATCTATGAATCAGGGTACATGCCTGGGTTGTGGGCTCGATCCCCAGTGTGGGGTGTGCCAAAGGCAGCCAATCAATGATTCTCTCTCATCATTGATGTTTCTATCTCTTTCTCTCCCTCCCTTCCTTTCAGGAATCAATAAAAATATATATTTTTTAAAAAGGTAAGCATACAAAAGATTCAGGAGGTAGCATGTGACACTCTCCCTGTAGGGTTCATGCAGACCCAAGGCTGAGGGTGTTCAGGTGGAGAGGAGCCTGTGTCCTGGCCCCCTGAGGGCCTTCCTTTGCCATCACCAACCAAGTGAGGCCTAGGTTCCAGCTGCCCCTCCATTCCTTTCCTGGGTCAGCCTTCCTTCTGTCCCACCGCAGTGGTTCAGCACTGCAATAAAGCCCTGTTCTTGGAGTTTAGGATGGAAACTCTACATAAATGAAGTGAGCTAAATTGGCACAGAGTCACCTTCATCCTGCTGACTTCTAGGGACAATCCCATGAAAACCCCCATGATATGGACATGCCTAGATTGGGGACGATGTCCCCTGGCTAAGAGAGGCTGCTGGTTATCACTGACTCACAATGCCATTGAGAACCACACATAGCGAGCGCCAAGGGAGGAAGGACTGTCCTGTCATCCTGTTTACTCCTTGGGGCCAAACACAATGTTGTATATGGAAGTACTTAATCAGTGTTCCAGGAATAGAGGCATTAGTTCATGAATTAGTTAATGAATTAATCACCGTCACTATTGAATGCTAGTTTCCAACCTGGAATCTCCAGACTGCTAGACATCCACATTGAAACTTTTTTGCCTGGAAAATTGCATAGTCACTGTTAAGAGATTAATCAGCAAATATGTAAAGAAACAAGTGGCCCTGGCCAATGTGGCTCAGTTGGTTGGGTGTCAACCCATGCACCAAAATGTCACTGGTTCAATTCCTGATTGGGGCACGTGCCCAGGTTTTGGGCTCGATCCCCAGTAGGGGTTATGCAGGAGGCAGCCGAGCGATGTTTCCCTCTCACATCCATATTTATTTCTCTCTCTTCCTTTTCCCTTCCTCTCTCTCTAAAATAAATAAAAACATATTTTAAACAGAAAAAAAAAAGTCACCTATAATTTCATTCCATAAGATCAACACAGCATTTGTTGTGTTTTCTTCTAGTCTTTTTTCATGTTATGATTTTCTTGCAAAACAGGGTGGGGCAAAAGTAGGTTTATAGTTATTCATATAGAAAATAATACAATAATTAATAAAGAGTAATATAAAAATAAAATCTGTGTTTCATGTACACACAACTGAATAGTCTTTGTCCCATCCTGTACATGTATCATTTTTTAATCATGTTTTGTAAACCACTGATTATTTATAAACATATTCAATACAAATTGAATATGTATTGGCTCAGTAGATAGAGTAATGACCTGTGGACTGAAGGATCCAGGTTCAGTTCCAGTCAAGGGCACATGCCTGGATTGTAAATTCTAAATCATTATTTTTAAAATTAGATAATGCTCCATTATGTGGGCACCCTAATCTAGTTAACCACCTCCTCCTGCTGGAAATATGTCTTATGGCCAGTGTTTCTTTAAATGTATTTTTTATGTTATCGTGACCATTCCATACATGTATTTTGCATGCCAGGCTACTTTATATCTACTTCCTTCGCTCGTTTACTCTGTCAGAAGAATCGCTTCCTCTTTTTTTCTCCTCTTTTCTAACTCATTTTCCTGAGTTTTATATCCCACTCCTATAGTCATCGTACTCAAGGTTTATACTTCATATTTGCATGCTAGGAATCATTGTCATGTTCCATAAGATGTTTGCTGTCATGCAGTTCTCTATGACAATTTACGGAGACTGGGATATTTTCTAGCCATCTCTGATATTGGCTGTATTTGTGAGAGGGATCTGTTTGTGCTACTCCCTGTAAATGTGCTTATGTGGCCCTAGCTGGCGTGGCTCAGTGATTAGGGCATTGGCCTGAGCAGCAGAGGGTTGAGGGTTCGATTCCCAGTAAAGGGCATGTACCTGGGTTACAGGTTCAAACCCTGGCCCCAGTCCAGGCACATTTGGGGGGCAACCAATCCATGTGTCTCACATTGATGTTTCCTACCCTCCCTCCCTCCCTCCCCCACTTCCACTTTCTCTGGAAATCAATGGAAAAAAATATCCTTGGGTGAGGATTAACCAAAAAAATAAATAAATAATTAAAAATTTAAAGAATTAGAAGCGCAGATTCCTGTTCATACACAAAATAAGCAAACTCGTGGCTTTAAATATAATCTCTAAGTCAGACTTTATTCATTTGTTCTGTTTTTAAATAAGATGATGCTCACCTAGTCTATGATGTCAGATAAATTGGAGAGAGAAAGACAAACTAGAGACTAAGATCATTTTTTAAAAATGTTTTTATTGATTTTAGAGAGAGAGGACAGGAGAGGGGGAGAGAGAAACATCAATTGGCTGCCTCCTGCATGCCCCCTGCTGGGAACAGAGTCTGCAGCCTGGGCATGTGTCCTGACCCAGAATCGAACCAGCGACCTTTTGGTGCATTGGACTCCGCTCAACCAACTAAGCTATACCAGCTGGGGCAAGATCAGGTTTATTCCTAGCTCAGTTGTGTGATCATGAACAGATGACTTAACATCTCAGGGCTTAATTTCTTATCTCTAAAAGAAGACTGTGAGGCTGGATGATGTCTATTTTCCTTCTGGCTCTGACATTCAAGGACTCTGACGTGAGTTGAATTCACTGTATGATATAATGTGACTGGATGTATTCGCTGAGAAGTGTTGTACACCTCTTTGCGGGACAGGCAGCTTTGTCTGGGCCCAGAGGTTTGAAGTCTTGATTTGAGGCTCAGCCTTGCATACTCATGAGTCTCCTATTTGGAAGGGATTGCTATGACAGCTTTTCCTTATTGATTAAAATAGTTACATTCCAGAATGGTAGGCATAGAAGACATTTCTCTAAAGCACACTGTTTTTCCCCCTGACTTCCCCCATAAGACCATGGTTCAAACTGGCCTGGGGGGAAATGGCCTCAGCAGAATGAGCTGGAAACCCTTCCAAGGAAGGGGATTCGAAGGTGGCGGTCATGACTGTGGGAAGGTTGAAGATGTGGTCTGCCTCATTCTCCCATGCTATGGTTTATTCTCCAACCTTCTCTCACCCTTTTCCCTGCAGCTGGAAAGGTCTTTCAAGTTCATGAGAGAGGCTGAGGACCAGCTGAAGGCCATCCCCCAGTTCTGTTTCCCCGATGCCAAGGATTGGACTCCTGTCCAGCAGTTTACTAGGTAGGTGCTGGCATCTCCCCTCCCCACCCTCAAAGACTAAGACATGCCCTAGCCAGTTTGGCTCAGTGGATAGAGTGTTGGCCTGTGGACCAAAGGGTCCTGAGTTCAATTCCGGCCAAGGGCACGTGCCCCGGTTGCCAACTCAATCCCCGGTAGGGGGCCTGCAGGAGGCAGCCAATCAATGATTCTCTCTCATCATTGATGTTTCTATCTCTCTCGCCCTCTTCCTTCCTCTCTGAAATCAATAAAAATATATATATTGTTTAAAAAGACTAATGTGAGAACTAGAGATGGGGTCATAGATGGCAGACCCCGTAAGTCAGGCCTACCATTAAGCAATCTTTATGGGCCTGGGCTGAGGTTTCCCTCACCAGTGTTTTTGAAACTTTCCTGATGATAAGAATAACCTTGCTAAGTATGCAGGTTCCCAGGCTGCTCACTCATTCTGCGTATTTGTTTACTTCATGAGCCTTTGTGAAGGGCAATAAGGTCATTCCTAGTCTAGGGAAACATTGCCCATCACACATCCTGCCCAGGTCCACTGAGGCATTTCTTCAGTAGCCCTCCAGCTGTTACTCAGACTGTGATTTGTTCACATTTCTGCTCTAGCCCATGTGGCTAGGTATAAACTTTTTATTATCAGATGTTCAGCAACTGACCAAACTCAGTAGGCTGTGTATCCTAAATGTTTGAGGGCTGCTGTGTTCCTCAAAGTTGACCCAGCAGCCTCTAAGGACAGTCCAAGCCTGGAGGTGGCTCTGAACAGACGGTCCCCTGGAAACGCCATACCCAGGGCAGTTCTGAGGGGGCCCAGAACTGTCCCACTCGTCAGCTTCTCCCTCACTGAGTCGCATCCCTAGACCAGTGCATGCAACCTCACCCTCATGCTTATGGAAGGCAGTAGCCACAATCAGTGCTCAGTAAATGACTGTTTTGTGTCCAGGGATGGCTCAGGTGATAGAATTATATGAGATCTCAGAGTGAAAAAAAAAAATCCTCTGAGGACACAGTGACACTTTAGAGCTCCCTGTCCCTGACAGACTCCAAAGCGAGAGGTGACCCGAGTCCCAGCCAGAGATGGACAGCCTCCTTCAGAATGTTTACAGCACTCACCGTGGTGTGTCTTTGTTTTGTTTTGCTTCATAATGTACTCTCGTTTTCCCCACCACAGTGAAACATTCTCATTTGTCTTAACTGGAGAAGACGGAGGCAGAAGGTTCGGTTACTGCCGAAGACTGCTGGTTAGTACATTTGCTTCTCAGTCAGCAAGAGTGCCGCACAGAGCCAGTGCTGGCTTCCTACGGTTTCACCATGTGCCACGAGAGAAGGGACAGGCGGTGTGGCAGGTTAACCAGGATGGTTAAGAATATGGAGGAAGAGCCCTAACCGGTTTGGCTCAGTGGATAAAGCGTTGGCCCGAGGACTGAAGGGTCCCGGGTTCAATTCTGGTCAAGGGCACATACCTTGGTTGCAGGCTCGATCCCCAGTAGGGGGCGTGCAGGAGGTAGCTGATTGATGTTTCTCTCTCATCAATGTTTCTAACTCTATTCTTCTTCCTTCCTCTCTGTAAAATCAATAAAATACATTTTTTTTAAAAAGAACATGGAGGAAGATTGGGGGCTTCAGCTGAATCTTACTGACAGATGGGAACAGTTGTTGCATTGGACGATGTCTCCTTTGGAAAGAAAATACTTTCTCCAATGTTTTCCCCACCAAGTAAAAGACTTTCTCTTCTTAAACCAAATGTCCTTTCTAATAAAACATGCTAAACAGACCTGGGTACCTTCGTGAGAACATTCATAATGGGGCTAAGGACAGAAAAGGGTTGGTTTTATTGTTCATGATGCAAATAATTGATCAAGTGTCTCCTTTAGAGCCTTTAAAAGTCATAAACTATCCCAATATACTGACTGTGCTAAAACATTTGAAAACTTGTCCTCTGAGGCCCATTCCTTTGAAAATCTTTCATAGTGACACATCATTTTCTACTGAGAATGATTTTAGTCTTAGAAATAGGCTAATATAATTTAGAGTCAAGAATAATGCATGGCTGTGGCCTGTGTGGCTCAGTTGGTTGAGCACCATCCCATGCACCAAAAAGTTATGGGTTCACTTCCCGATCAAGGCACATGCCCAAGTTATGGGTTCAGTCCCCAGTTAGGATGCGTGTAGGAGACAACCAATCGATGTTTCTCTCTCTCATCAATGTTTCTCTCATTCCCTTTCACTTCTCTCTCTAAAATCAGTAAAAATCTATTCAAATAAAAAAAGAATAATGTACCCTAGCCAGTTTTGCTCAGTGGATAGAGCATTGGCCTATAGATTGAAGGGTCCTGGGTTCGATTCTGGTCAGGGGCACATGCCTGGGTTTCAGGCTGGATCCCCAGTAGAGGGCGTGCCGAAAGGAAGCTGATCAGTGTTTCTCTCTCATCATTGATGTTTCTATCTCTCCCTCTCTGAAATCAATAAAAATATATTTTAAAAAAGAATAATGCATGGCCCTGGCCGGTGTGGCTCAGTTGGTTGGGCATCGTCCCATGCAACAAAAGTCACCAGTTCAACTCCTGGTCATGCACATGGCCAGGTTAGTAGAGGGCGTGCAGGAGGCAGCCAATTGACATTTCTTCCTCTCTCTCTCTCTCTTTCTTCCTTCCTCTCCCTCTAAAATCAATAAAAGCATTCTTAAAATAAAAAAGAGTAATGCATGGCACATAGTAGCTCTTCGGTAAATATCTGTTGAATTAATTACTGATTAAAAAGTATGGATAATCCTTGAAAAAGTTAAGTAGGATCATAATTTTTGTTGGTAAAATTAAAGTATTGAGATTGATTTTGTTTTTTGTTGAAAATTAGCTTAAAAGTCAGTTTCCAAAAAGGATTTTCAGAAATTATTTCTCCTTTGGAATTATCAATATAATAAACATATAGTTTATTTAAAAGTTTATTATAATAAACATATAGTTCCTTACAAGGAACTATAGTGATTTGGGTAAACAAATTATGCCCCTTATTTATGATTACATACATAGGTCATGTTGAGCACCTACTGTGTGCACAACAGTTGTCCGAAGGTATGGTGCATGAAAACATCAGACAAACGATAGCACTCAGAAATCTTTGGGTTCTTTCCTTCCCTGAAGTTGGTAGCATTCATGATTTCCTATATTTCTCTCCAAAAAGCCTGGTGGCAAAGGGAAGCGTCTCCCTGAAGTTTACTGCATCGTGAGCCGCCTGGGATGCTTCAGCCTCTTTTCAAAGGTGAGGAATTGGGCCTCAGAGAAAGGAGGCAGGGCCCAGAAGGACACAGGAAACCCCCAACTTCCGGTACTTTTATAATCTAACTCTCCACTCTTCCTTCCCACTTCCTCCTCCTCCCCTCACAGTGGCCTCTAGTCTCTTATCATTGCATCAGGAAATAACAGTTGATGAAGGTCAGGGCTCAGAAACTGGGGAACGGGAGAGAATCAAAGTAATTGTAGCTAAGGATGGGAGGGGCAGAGGATCTTCCCAAAATTTCCCATGTTTTATTTTTTTTCTTCTAAGCATTATCTTTGGTCATATTTGCTTTTGCTGGACAAAAACCCACTATGATGCATGTATGTATGTATATGTATCGATGTACATATGTGTATATGTGCTATGTGTATATGATTTGTTATTGTAATAATGCCCTAAGTCTATTGAAATCTTAATATAATTTGTTCTTCTGCTAATATACCAAGATACAGGAATTGCCATATTGAGTTGGCCCATCCGCCGCAGTATTTTAAATTGGTGTATAAGAGATTATTATGCTACATCATGCTAATGTCAAAAGTCAGATATAGCTAAGTTTCCTATATTAACTGGAGATACTCATAAGTTTATATAAAATCCTTCAGCATTTATTTCAGTCTGAGCTTTCTTTTGGAGAATTGAAGTCTTACATCTACTGTCCATGGGTATGAGGCAGCATTTCCTAAAAAGCATTCCAAAACAAAAGTCTACCTCCTGCCCCACCTCCACCAACCTCAGAGGAAGCCTGAATTATGCTGATAGAGTGTGACCTCTTGCCAGATAGAACTTACACTCTATGCAAGTGTGTTTGAAATAATTAGTAGTATCCGTAATAATCTGAGACATGCTCTTTCCTCCAGTCCACTGGTGGTAATCAGTCTACATTAAAGTTGGTCATTTATAAATTGCTGCTCCTGCAAGTCTTTGGCATGGGTTTAAAGGCAGAGATAAGGCTGTAGGTCACAGCGTTTGTTATTGTGAGAATACTTATGTGAAAGCTGGAAGTAGCCCTGGTCGGGTAGCTCAGTTGGTTGGCCCGTCATCCCGATGCACCAGGGTTGCAAGTTCAATACCCAGTCAGGATACATGCAGGAATCGACTAATAAATGCATCAGTAAGTGGAACAACAGGTAGATGCTTCTCTCTCTCCCTTCCTGCTCCTCCCAAAGAAAAGAAAGCTGGGGGGAGGGGGCAATGAGTGGATAAGGACACATATGTAATACCTTAATCAATAAAGAAAAAAAATTTTTTAATTAAAAAAAAGAAAGAAAGCTGGAAGTAAAACAGCTCATGTGAGTTAGCTTCCAAAGACAGCTTTGGAATTCACATGAGCTTCGTTGCTATGTCCTGTGCAGGGGATGTGGAGCAAGTAAACATGCCATCATGCTTGCGTGAGGCACAATCCTGGGATTTCACGTCAGTTTTGTGACCAGGGATATTTTAAGAATGTAGTGTCATGACTTGCCAAAGACAGTACAGCAAATACTCAGGGTAGAATTAGAAACAGAGCTTTGGCAAACTGATCCCTAGAACTCAAGCTATTTTCAGGTGAGGGACAAGGATGACAAAAATGGCAAATTATTCTTTAGTCCAGATAGGAATCATGGATAAGAACTGCTCTTAGAATCTCTGAAGAAGGTTTATCATTAAATATTGCCACAGTAATGCTGTATAGCAAACCACAGTGGCTGAAAGCAACAATCATTTATTCTCACAGACATGCAGGTCAGGGCTTGGCTCTGCTGATCTCTACTGGGCTCCCTCATGTGCTAGGAGTAGGCGGGGGTTGGCTGATCTGGGCTGGCAGATCTGCTTTAGGCTGCAAGTCCTGTTGGGTCTGGGCCACATGTCTGTCATCCTCTTTAGACAGAGAGCTGGCCCACGTCCGCTCTTCTTACTGCTATAGCAGAGGCACAAGCAGGCAAGCAAAAACTCAAAGACAGGCCTCCAAAGGCCTCCGAAGGCCTGGGCCGAGCACTGGCACTCTCATTCCACTGGTCCTGTGCTCCTCAACCATTTTTCATTATTGTTCCCCTGAGCAGCCTTTTAATATATTTTTCCCCTGACTTGCCTCCCCCTCCCTATGAAATTCTTTAAAAATTTTTGCCATATTATTTTTTTATTGTGCTAAATATATATAATATAAAACTTACCATTCTAACCATTTTGAAGTGTACAGTTAATTGACTTTATGTATATTCACACTGTTGTGCAATCACCACCACCATCTATCTCCAGAACCTTTTCATCTTCCCAAACTAAAACTCTGTACCCATTAACCACTAACTCCCCATTCCCTCCCACCCCCATCCACCAGCCCCTGGCAACCACCATTCTACTTTCTGTCCCTGTGAATTTGGCTACTCCAACATCGCATGTCAGTGGAATCGTACACTATTTATCCTTTTGTCACTGGCTTATTTCACTTAGCGCATGCCCTAAGTGAACAAGGTTCATCCATGTTAGAACCTGGGTGAAAATTTCTTAACTTTTTAAGTCGAAACAATATGTATATACCACATTTTGTTTATCCATTTATCAGTTGATGGACATTTGGGTTGTTTCCACCTTTTAGCTCTTTATTATAGATTATGCTGCTATGAACATGACTATACAAATATCTGTTTGAGTCTCTGCCTTCAATTCTTTCAGGTTTGTACCCAGAAGTGGAATTTTTGGATCATAGGATAATTCTGTTTAATTTTTTAAGGAACTACCATATTATCTTTTTAACTTTAATAATAAATTTTATTTAATATATCCAAAATACTATCATTTCAACATGTAATCAACATGAAGTCATTGATATTTTACATTATTTATTTTGTATTTTGAGATCCACTGATTATTTTACACTTACAACACATCTCAATTCAGACTAGCCATATATCAAGGGTTGAATAGGTACATGTGATATTCTTATAAATGGCTTATTTTCCCAATTTTGTTCCAGTTTTATTAAGGTATAATTGAAGTATGAGGTTTTGGGGTTTTTTTTAAAGTTATTATTGAATTTATTGGAGTGACATTGGTTAATAAAATTATATAGGTTTTAGGAGTACAGTTGTATAATATGTCATCTGTATATTGTATAGATATACAGTCAAGTCTCTTTCCACCACTATTTATCCCCCCTTTACCCTCACCTACCTCTCCCCACCCCCATAAATGGCATTTAAATTGAAATAGATTGTGAAGCGTCTTGCATTTGAAGTTTTATAGTAACAATTTTATTGCGATACAACTCACCATATAATTCACCCATTTAAAATATACACTTCAGAGCCCACAGGGGCGCAGGTTCTGGGGAGTACCATCCTGGAAAAAAATTAAAAAAAATAAAATAAAATATACACTTCAAAAAAATAAGTAAAATAAAATATACACTTCAGTGGCTTTTAGCATATTTGTATATTATTCCCACTGAGAATGCCCAAAAACTCACATGGCCTAACCCAAAATCAAGGGGGGCTGGAACTATACTTCGCCCCTTTAGTGGGAGGAACTACAAAGTCACATGGAAGCCAGACCAGTGTGGCTCAGTGGTTGAGCGCTCAACCCATGAATCAGGAGGTCACTAGTTCAGTTACTGGGTTGCGGGTTCGATCCCTAGTATGGGGCATGCAGGAAGTAGCCGGTCAATGATGTTTCTCTCTGATCAGTGTTCCTATCTCTCTATCCTTTCCCTACCCCTCTCTCTAAAATATTGATAAAAACATCTTTAAAAAAAAAAAAAAAAAAAACCTGTTTAAAAAAAAAGTCACATGGCAAAGAGAGTAATGACAGAGGGGGGAGAATTGGGGTAGTAACACATAGGGTAAAAGAGACTGTAAGCTTGGTCTGATGAGGACAGCAGGGCTTCCCATGATTCTTCAGTCTCCATGGCAGGCCCACTGCATCCAGAACAGGCAACACCTTGGTGCCCTGGCTCAGGATGGCTGAGCTGCTTTTCTGACCCTTGCAGATCTTGGATGAGGTGGAAAAACGCCGAGGCATCTCTCCTGCCCTGGTACAGCCCCTCATGAGGAGTGTCATGGAAGCCCCTTTCCCAGCCTTGGGCAAAACCATCATTGTCAAGAACTTCCTGCCAGGAACGGGAACTGAGGTGAGTGGTCAGATTCCTTTCCTCTCCTGGGGGAGAGTGGCCCAGACAGCCAAGTCCGAGTGCTCTGAGGGGCTGGCCTTTGGTGGGCTGTCACGTTCGGTGGTGTCCTCTTGCCCCTCGGGTGTCATCAGTCCAGTGCATCCAGCCCAGGATTCCGGTCCAGAGAGCAACCCCCAGGACTGCGCCATGGCAGCACATGTGTTTCTGTGCATGATGTTGGCCTTCCAGGTTAGGGACCTGCATGAACATTCTTGGTTTCTCAGTATAGCTCATTGCATTCTTTACTTTTTTTTTTTTTTTTTTTGTATTCTTATTGATTTTCAGAAAGGAAGGAAGAGGGAGAGAGGGAGAGAAACATCAATGATGAGAGTGAATCATTGGCTGCCTCCTGCATGCCCCGTACTGGGGATTGAGCCTGCAACTTGGACATGTGCCCTGACCGGGAATCAAACCCAGATCTCCTGATTCATAGGTCGACGCTCAACCACTGAGCCACGCCAGCCAGGCCCATTGCATTCTTGAATTGTATATGAACCTGTTCATGTTTTTAGTCTGCATCACCTCTGTAACTTGATTATGTAAAACATTACTTTTAGGGAAGACAAGCTCAGGGACTACTCCTTATTCATCTTAGACTCTGAGAGCGCTCCTGTCCTTGCTGGGCCGGCATTTGATGCAGGAGCTGGTTTGCATTCTTCCCATTCCCCTTATGTGGCTCTGGTACCTCAGGAGGCACATCTGTCTCAGACTTGGGTCTCTAGTTCCAAAGTCCCTGGCAGAACAAGTCACCTGTGGAGCCAGGGCGGAGGGGGGGAAGGGGAGGATGGGTCTGGGACATTCCGGAACAACCCAATTTCCCAGCATAGAGAAGAGCAGTCCCTGTGGCTGGAGAAACATCCCATACCAGATGCAGGCGGCTTGGCCTTGGGGATGTTAGCACTAGTGAGCCCACTGCATGGACAGCCCTGAGCAGGCACTGTGCTGAGAGTGAAAACTAGTCTCTGCTCTGTGAAGGAGCCAGCTCCTTACAGAGAAAAAACATGCACATGAGTAGTGACCACAATGAGTTCAGGAACATAACAGCAAATATGGAATGAGAAGACACACACTCAACGTAAGCGCTGAAAGGCTCCACATCAGGGGGTTGGGATGGGGTTGGTCCTTTAAGAAAGTCCTTCTAGAGGAGGTGAGTCTGGAAAGTGCTGCTCGGACCTGCTGGTCCTTCTGAGTGAGCCTGTGACTCCATACCTCCAGGCGATATTTCCTCCTGAGACCCACGCTCACCTGCGGGGCTCTAAGGGACAGCACACAGTCACCAGCCAGAGAACTCTGTGGGGAGTCCAGGAGAGCCTCCGGCCACTTTGATCCAAGGGCACTGCTTCCGCCATCCTCTCCCCACCTCCGTCCGAACTGTCCTCAGTCTCATGGTTGAGTGCGAGGCACGTGCTTCCCTTCCACGCGTACCTGCCCCCAGTGTCCTGGGTTCTTTCTTTTCCCGATCCCTTTCGTTTTCCTTTCCCTTTCCCTTGCCAGTGGGCCACCCTTGCAGAGAACGACTTGTTGTGTGAGCGGCCTGGCTGAGTAGGCAGGCCCTTCACGGCTGCTCCTGTTCCCTGGCAGGTGATTGAACTGTGCCGCCCGCTGGACTCCCGGCTCGAACATGTGGACTTTGAGTCCCTCTTCTCTTCTCTCAGCATCCGCCACCTGCTCTGTGTTTTTGCCTCCCTGCTTCTGGAAAGGAGGGTCATCTTCATCGCAGACAAGCTCAGGTACAACCTTGGCTACTTCTGATAAAGTGTTTGAATGGCAGGCAGTCTTGGACTGTCTGATGCCAGGGTGGGGGTAGGTGATGGCGTAGGATTTCAGAGGAAGCTCCTCTGGGGTGACAGTGGGAGTCAGTGGGCATCTAAGATGCAGGTTCGGAAGCACACGAGTGGTGTGGAACGAGGTAGGCCTGCACTGCTCTGCAACACTTACCTGGTATTGGGCCTACTTTTTACTCATTCTACTTTGTGTTGGGCACTCTACCATGTATGTGCTGGGGACAGGGGGAAAGGCCCAGAGCTGCCCTCAAGGAGCTCTCAGTACAGTGGGGCGACAGGGAAGAGAACAAACCACCCAGTAGTGCTGTGAGTGCTCGCTAGAGGGGTGCGTCCTGGAGATGGAGAGGGCACTCACTCCCAGCACAGGTGCGGTCCCCCTGAGCCTCAGACATAGTCCAGGCAAAAGCAGCTGCCTGTACAAGGGCGAGGAGACAGGAGGCTGAGCACAAAGCAGTTCACTGTGGCTGAGCAGAGCCTTCTTCGCTCTGAACTGAGGGCACAGGAGCCTCAGTGGCAGCTGCAGCTCCAGACAGCCTGCGATGTGGGCCCGGCTGAGAGGGCCCGCCGGCCAGAAGCAGATGAGGCCAGCTGAGGAGTCCATCTGGAGAGAAGGCCATTTGCCAAAACACAAAAATTGAAGCACTGTGGTTCAGAGAGGAAATACGCCTCTCAACTCTGGAAAACAAAAGGGAGGAAGAAGAAAAGAGAAGGAATGGAAAGGACAAAGCACATGAATGTGGAGCTCATCAGGGGGCGTGGTGGGAGATGGAATCCAGCCCCCCACCACCACGCCATCTGGTCACCTTGATGATGTTGCTTTTGGACGGCAGCCACTTGGCTCTCCCAGCCTGCTCCACCCTGTGTTCCAGTTCTTCACTCTCGATGTCACCGTTACTGTACTCCCTGGGCACTCCGTCAGCTCAGCTTGGGAAGCAGGCCTGTCTCTGAGCTTGCAGCTGGTGCTGGGCGCTGGGCAGCTCTCCAAGCTCCCTGGACCCTGGGGAATTCAGACCAGAGAGTTCTCAAGGTTGAGGCCCTGGAAGCCAAGGATGAGTAATAACCCTTCAGTGACCGGGATCAGGTTTCATCACACTCTAGTAACTGTCTGTGTTCTCTGGCAGCTGCGCTCAGTGCCCCACTGTCTCTAGTTGTACATTCTCAGGCTTGACTTTGGGGGTGGGGAAAGGATGATCTTAGAAAGGCCTAGACCTGGGCTCAGAAGTCGGGGCATGTTCTCCACCTCTCTTGTCGCCTTAACTGCATACTTCTGGGGGCTTTGGCTCAGCCTTCCTTTTGGGGGCTCTCCAACCTCAGTTGCGCCCCCTCCACTAACAAGCCAAGTCTGGCTCACCTGGAAGACATTGACATAGCTACTAATCAGAGCACAGAGACCCCACCAAAGAGCATCGTGTATGTGAGGTTACCGAGCAGGAAAGCCAGAACCCACCTTCTCTCCTCCGGGCTGCTCCACCTAAGGGGGTTCCTCCAGGAGGAATCAACAAACACCCAGCTCTTTCTGGTTTGTGGGAAAAGAGCTATAGGAAATCAAGGGTTCTTGGGTTAAGTCCTGACAATTAGGGCTTGGGAGGCAGTGGCTGGCTGCCAGTAGTTTGACCTGAAAAAATCTACAAAGAAAGCCTTCCACATAAGTTTGAGCTGGTGCTTTCATCCTTATCAACTTGGCACAATTCTCTGCCCGTTGCACGTGCACCCCTTCCTGGCCCTGTTCAGCTAGCAGTGGAAGCAAGCGCCTCATTCTTCTGGTTTCCGTCCATAGCCCCAAGCTTTTCAACACCATAGAGGAGTGCATGAGAACAGGGCATGCCACACACTCAGTGCATGGCCCTGTGACATCCCAGGGTGGACCTCAGCCTGATTTACGCCTGTAGTCACTGTTGCCTGCATCCTCCCCCTAACACACAATTTATTCACTCATCATTGTTAGTGAGTCTGCCCACTGCAAGAGGAAATAGCAGAGTTGTGGCAAATATTGTATGAGTTATAAAAGGGTTTTAAGTGGAGCCAAAAATGTATCAAATCTAGAATAACATTTTTGTTCCGTTTCATCTTTAGGATGGACATTGAGTGTTTCTTAAGCTGTGTCAAGCCAAAGTCTGACAGATGGAAAAGAAAGAATGTTGTTGTGATGGCTTGTTCTGTTGTCATAACAACCCAAATAAATATTTCCCTATACCCCTTTCTTCATTTCCCTAATGATAAACATTTTGTTTTTTTTAGTTTATTAATTTCAGTTCCCAAAGTTTTGTCTAACTCTATAGATGAGGCTGAATAATAAAGTCATAAGCTGCACATTAACAAATTTGTACAAAAGTTTTATATGGAACAGAGGTTTTTTCATTGTTTGTTTTTTATTCAAATACAAGTGAAAGTTTATTTAGAAAGTTATAGAAGTAGAAAAAGTGAGCCAGCTGGGCTGCATGGGCTCAGGAAACAAGTTACAGAGGTGAAAGGAGGACCCCTGAGTGGCTGACAGTCTTAGGGATACATACAGGGTAGGCAAAAGTAGGTTTACAGTTGTGAGTATGTGAAACAGAGTTAATAAAACTATTGTAACAATCATAACCGGGATTCCATACGAACAACTATGAACCTACTTTTGCCCACTCCTGCACATTTGCAGGCTTGATCCCCATTCGGGGACATTCGGGAGGTGGCCAATCAGTGATTCTCTCTCATCATTGATGTGTCTATCTCTCCCTCTCCCTTCCTCTCTGAAATCAATAAAAATATTTTTTAAATGCAATTTTAGTGACACAGTAGCATCAGTCTGATTAAATATTAAGTTTTAACTACCTATTTTTGCCTGTGAATCCCAAGAAGACAACATTTGAAGCAATATTTAGAGAATAGCATAGTCACAGATTATTGTCCTCTACCCCAAACCCATCCTAACAGAACCTTGGGCTAGACACTTAATCCAGTTCTCTCCGAGTCAGGTCCCTCCCAGGGTGTGCTGGCTTTGTGTTGTCTTTGGGGGGTTTACTGTGGCAGCTCAAATCCTCTCCAACACTTTCATCTCTTAGTTCCTCAGAATGAGATGTCAGCGTTGCTCTTTGGTCCTGTCTTCGCTTATGAGCCCTAGAGGTCTTGGTTCTTTCCAATTACAGCTATTGCCTGCTCCTCGTTCTCTATCGCTGTGTAGTTTACAGACATTAGATCTGGAAGGACGTCAGAAATCATCTAGTCCACTTTCCTTATTTAACAGAAGAGGAATCTGAGGCCTGGAGAAGTGAAGGGCTTTACCTGAGATCGCACAGTTTTCCTGAGGTCCAGCCTGTGTTCTTTTTAAACTCAGTGACACATCACTTCAGGGTTTGAAAGTACAGTCATGGAAATGTGGCAGCCACTGCATGGTGACGCCCACCCCCTCCCTAGGTCTCACCAGGCACCAGGCCAGACCAGTCTACCTGTCACTCCTGTTCCTGGGAATGATGCACTGGTAGGAGAGATGCTCTGCTTGGGATACTAAAGACTACTGACGGGCTCATCCTTCCAACTCCTGGGGTGTCTGTCTAGCTCAGGAAACTCATCATTTGCTCTTCTGGTGGCATCCTAGGTGAGTGGGAAGGCAGTGAGCATAGTAACCCACGTATGGCACAGGGACTGGGCAGCACCAGAACTGAAGCGCCCTCTGCAGGAGAATGTTAGCACTCACAAGTGCATCCCGATGCCTGTGAACTCATGCTTCAGCATTCTGGGACCTGAACCTCACCTGCGCCCAGCTTTGCCCTAGGCCTTGGTCGGCAAACTACAACTCGCGAACCACATGCGGCTCTTTGGCCCCTTGAGTGTGGCTCTTCCTAAGCTTTAGGAGTACCCTAACTAAGTTTATAACAATGTACCTACCTATATAGTTTAAGTTTAAAAAATTTGGCTCTCAAAAGAAATTTCAATCGTAGTACTGTTGATATTTGGCTCTGTTGAGAGTTTGCCGACCATGGCCCTAGTGGGTTTGGCTCAGTGAATAGAGCATCAGCCCATGGACTGAAGGGTTCCGGGTTCAATGCTGGTCACGGGCATGTACCTCGGTTGCAGGCTCAATTGGGGCTCGATCGTGCCGGAGGCAACCAATCCATGTGTCTCTCTCACATTGATGTTTCTCTCTCTCTGTCTCGGCCCCTCCCTTCCACTCTCTCTAAAAATCAATGGGAAAATATCATCAGGTGAGGATTAAAAAAAACAAAAAACAAAAAACAAAACCTTTGCCCAGCTTTTAACCCTGGGTCCCAGCCAAACTCCCACTGGGCATCTCCTCCCTCCCTCACTTCTATACAAATTGTTCACAGCTTTGTCACTGGTGTTCCTGTCCTCCACCCCCACTATAATATGAGTCAGCTGCCGGGCTCTCTTCCTGGGCCTTCCCTCAGCAGCACTGCCTCTCCTCCACCCAGCAGATGCTCGGTGAGGCTGTGTGGCAAGCGTGCTTGGAGTCACCTGAGCATCCCCAGAACCAGAGACTATTCTTCGCACATTCACCCCCCCACCACCACCACCCCCCGAAGGCTCCTATGGCCTTCACAAGTCAGGGAATAATTTCGTTAGCATTTGCAGCAGAGATGGAGAAAAACACTTCAGCTACACTTAAAATAGTCCCTCTTTTCTCCTCTACCACTTATTTTTGTGGAAAGGCTACCACTAACTGATTATTTGCAGAATTTGACCTTTCCTTCTAGTGTTTCCAGAGGCATTTTTTAAGAGAAGAATGATGTGGGCTTGAGAGCAAGAGGAACAAGCCGCTCCTCAGTCTGTCATGTTCCTGCTGCCCTGTCTCCTGCACCAGCCAGCAGGGTGCTCATGCTAACCAGCTGTGGAAACGCTTGGGTGTAGCTGCAACAGAGACCATTTAAAAAACAAACAAAAACCACTCGCTAGGAAAAATAGTCAATAGTGGCAACACCTACCTCCCTGTCCAGCAGGTTACCCAGTTGAGTTGTCATCATTTGTCCCCTCGAAGTTGAACACCATTATCCTTTAGCTCACTGCATTCCAGTTACCTGAATGAATTTTCTCTTTCCGTACATTTATTCCCCCGCCCTATGTCACTGGTGTTGCTTATCATTGTTTTAAAAACTGGTTCCAACCGCCTTTGTCATCCAGTTGGCTCATACTGCCGCTGAACCAGGGTCTCCTCACCCTCTGGGGGCCTGCCCGGCTCTGCAGGGCAGCGTGAGCTTCTACCAGGAGACAGCACAGCGCGTGCTGTGGCAGCAGAGAGAAGGGAGCAGCCGATTATACTTCCTCCTTCTAGGGATGAGGCACAAGAAAGCGAAAGGGAGCTGGGGGGGGGGCGGGGGGGCAGGGGGCAAGGGTGTTGAACAGATGTGTTTTTTACTGCAGTGATTGAGAAAAAGTCAAAGGCTTCTGGCTCCATTCTTCTTGCTGTATCTCTTTCGTCTGCTCCAGTCTGCAGGACTCTTCTATCCTCCTTCTCCCCCCACCCTCCCCCACTGAACTCAGAGGTGACTTGCACCCGTTTTGGCCTCAGGGACTTTAGTTATAAAGTTCAAAAGAAAATGAACTCTATCTCTAAGATTACTCCCAGGTCAAAAGTTCTGTGATTCTGTACCTTCCCTGGAATCAAAAGTGCTTGAACCACAACTCTGAAATGTAAAAGGACTCTTAAACGTGAGTTCTGTGTTTTTATTCTTTTAGTGAATTGACGAAAGTGATAGTTTCAAAGACTGGAGATGTAGACCACAGATGACAGCGTCTACTACCTAAACTGTCACATGATCCACTTCTTTCTCCAAGTAATATTTAGGAACTTATAACAAATGTGCTATAAAAAGAGATGGGTTTCATACAAAATGCTTCTTCATTCAGGGAATTCTTGTTTACTAGAAAAGTCTTTTAAGGGACTCCCTCTAGTCACTTGGAAATGAAAGCTAACATCCCAGTAAGACACGTAACATATCAAAGTTCCAACTCAACCATTGCTCTTTACCTGTCTCCACCCCCAATTCGCTAGTCCAAATCATTGGTTTCCTTTAACTGTAGACTACCATGAGAAATACATTTTACATTCAGACCCAGTACATGCAACACACACATGTACACAGATCATGTACTAGTACAACTGAAAACATACAGCAAACTCTTTTTTTTTCAAACTCTTAGTTTTGTTCTATTCTTTTTGTTGTTGTTTTTAATGCTGATTACAACCTATTAAAAGTATTTTAGGACTCTAAAATGGGCTGCAAAATATAGTCTGAAAAGGCAGCTCTAGACACAACTATGTTGTTTAGATTTTAACTTCCTAGGTTTTTGTTGTTGTTGTTTTTAATCCTGACCCGAGGATATGGAGAGAAAAAGAGAGAGAGATAAATCGGTTGCCTTCTGTATGGGCCTGGACCGGGGATCCAAGCCACAACCCAGCTCTGTGCCCTGACAGGAATCGAACCAGCAACCTTTCAGGGCACAGGATGACGCTCCAACCACCCGAGCCACTCCGGCTGGGCTAGCCTCCTAGTTTTCTAAGTCAGGACCTTACAACTACAGTATATCAACAGACAAACTTTGTGGACTGATCACACACCAACACAGATCAGCCCTAAAATCAAAACACCTTAGAACAAAGTAAATGCTACACATTCAGTGACCTATAGAGCAAGGAAATTAAACACAAATGCTAAGCAATTCACTATAAGTATTTAACATTCTTGACCCTCTGGGAGAAAGCAGTGCCTTTGGGGGAAAAGTTTTTCTGCTTGAGAGCAAATTCTCGAAAGACAGAAGTCACTTCACCCCAAGCTGGTGGCTGAATTATTAATAGTCTCTCCTTGGCATAAGTCCTAACTAAATTGTTCTGTCTCGCTCTTACTCAGCTAATAAAGAAGGTATTACCATATAGTGATTTGAAGGAAACTGGCGTAGCATCTTTCTTATTTTGGGGGTGATCATTCGAAAGAAAAGACAAGGACTAAATACCGTTGAAACATGTGGATGCTATGCTACTAAGCGGTATGTCCTGACTCCAGTGACTATTATGAGAATGATTGTTTGCCAAGACAGGGGACAGGAACGTTAGGAGACTCACACTGGTACATGCACAGATTCAGCATTGCCCTTATTAACTTGAGGCCCCAGTGTGGGTGGGTGAAAAGAGGACTAATGTGTACTTTAGGATGTTTTAGGGAGGTGCTGGATTCAGAGGAACTCGCTTGGAAGTTTATGAATACTTTTTATTGTGGTAAAATATACATAACATAGAGTATATCATTTTAATCATTTTTACACACACAATTCAGTGGCATTAAGTACATTCACAATGTTTGCAACTGTCACAACTACCCATTTCTAGAGCCTCTTCTTCATCTCAAACTGAAACTTTGGACCCATTAACCCCTCATTGCCCACTCCCCTAACCCTGGTAACTTCTCCTCCACTCCCTATCTCTATGTATCTGCCCATCCAAAGTCCTCCGGTGTAATGGAATCGTACAATATTTGTCCTTTCCTCTCTGGCTCGTTTCACGTGCTAGCCAGTATCTTTTAATCACCTCTTTTCTCCTGAAGCCAGCACTAAGTGACTTTGTTCATGAGCTCAGGAAGGTTTATGGCAATGAGATTATAGCTGCCTGGCATCATGGGGACTAGTAAAGGAGCAGCCATGTGTCCAGAACTCAGCCTCCTCGCAACTTCCCCTACACGGAGCGCAGCCAAGAACCAGGGCAAAGGCTGGGAGGTGCCCGCGCCCTGAAGAGGACACAGTGCACTCAAGGGGAACCCACTGGACCCTCACTTTTATTTTATTCTTACATTACACCAACTTCTCACGAGCTCCTGGAGACAGCATACTAGGGTAAGAGGAGAGGGGAGCTGCTGCAGCAGGCTCACCGCAATGAGGAGTGATTGCAAGGAAAAGAGAAAGCCAGCTCTCACTCAACTCAGACGGCCACAGTCATCACTGTCTTCGCACAGTAGAACTGATTCCAAAGGATCGTCCCAAATAATCCACCCATTCACTGGATAAACTGAGAGTGGATCCAGGCACTGTGCAAAGTGTGTGGAGAGTGGTTAGGAAGGCTCGGCACTTGCCAACAAAAGGCTACAACATGGTCATTATTCTTTAAGAGAGACGCCCCTGTGATTGGGGGGGGGGGGGGGGACCTCAAAAAAAAAAAAATATATATATATATCTTATATTCCTATATCTCTCATTTCCCCCCCCCCCCCCCTTTTTTTTTTATTTAGTGGGGAGAGAGAGAGAGAGAGAGAGAGAGAGAGAGACTCCCAGTATTTCCCTTATGTTGGTATATCTTGAAGTTTG
>NW_005871189.1:218641-221763 GCF_000147115.1 Myotis lucifugus | reverse complement strand
TTTTTAAAATCCTGATTTCTGGGCCTCGTCCCTCTCGGAAATTCTGTTTCTTTGTTACTAATGTTGTGGCCCCACCCCATAACAAAGAAACAGAATTTCCGGAGGATGAGGCCCAGAAATCGGGATTTTAAAAAGATTCCCCGGTGATTCAAATGTGCAGCCAAGGTTGAGAACCACTGCTTTATGAGTGTCAGTCCCGGAGCAGTGAGAACTCCCAGGCGCCACAGAGGGAATAGCGGGCACTAGATGATGCCACTCTCTCCTGACCCCTGGGGAACACCTGCCTGAAAGTAAACTGGGTCCCAGATGTGGCTCCTCTAATTGCCCAGGTGGTCCTAAAATCGCATTAATATTAACCAGGTGTGGGTTCGTGAGCTGCAAGAAGTTTGGATGCCCTATGATCCCTAACATGGCTCGGTTCAGTTCCATAGGGTGTTTGAGAAAGAAGGAAAAGCCCCTTCAGCCCTGGGCGGGGTCCTGGGATGTTAGAGCCCATATTCCAGCTCTTTATGGAAACCCGGTGGCCATCAGGCCCCACTCTTCCTCTCTCAGGGCCCTGCAAGCAAAGGCCCGGCACCTGCGTCGCCCTGGTTCTGGCCCTGGGTCTCAGCCCGCTCTGGGGACAGAGGGGAAGGTGCTTTATCCGAAAGCCTGACTAAGGAAAGCCCAGCAGCTGGATTTGCTCTCCAGCTGGATCCACGGCTCTGGGTTTCTCCCTCCTCTCCCATTAAGAGAAATGACAGGGCCAGTTGGGTATCTGAGAGAAAGGAGAGAGAGCCCTGGGTTGCAGAGACAGTCAAGTGGAAGGGGCACAAGTGGGGCCTCTAGCCTCTTTCCCCCACCCCAGTAACCCATGCACTGAAAGCAGCCTGAGAGGCTCTGCCTTAGCCAGTCGGGAGCAGGGCAGGGAGTCCAGCCATGGCACACACATGTTCCCGCCTGCAGTTGCAGTGTTGAAAGCATGGGATTCAGAAAAGCCCTTGCTCCCCACCTCCCTTCTTCATCACTTGTGGCCACAGTGGCAATGTCAGGAAACCACAAATGGCCCACTCCACCCCACCCCCACTGCCTCTTTGGTGCCAAGACAGAAAAAGGCTAAGAGCCCATCACTATATCCCAGAAGCCCTGGTGACAATAATAGTTCCTTTTCCTCATCTTGCAGGTCCTGGTAGTCGACCTCGTCAACAATCGGTTCCTCAGACAGGTGAGTGAGAACGCCAGCTTCAGCCCGCTGCTCGCTCTCTTTTTACCTCTCTGGTGTTTGGGGCTCAGCTTTCCAGCTCTGCGAAGGCTCCTGGGTGGGCCTGGGCATTCCCAATTTCCAGCCAGGGCTGGACTGAGGAGAAGCCAGAAGGCAGGGGCCAAAGAGGGGGGGTTTAGCAAAGGATTGATCCCGACGTCTTCTGTCACAAAACGGTTTTCTAACAAAATCTTTGCGTAGGTTTGCCTATAGACTCGTCTTTTTCAACATGCTTTTAAAAAATATTTGAGAACAAAGTTTATGATATAATATTAAGTGGGGGAAATTAGGATGCAAAATCATATACATTTTTTGCGTGTTTTTTTTTTTAAAGGGGAAAGAGAATATATATATTGTCTCTAAACAAGTTGGAAAGGAAAACTCACCAAAACATTAATGCTGATTGTGGGAGAATGAAGGAGACAGATTATGAGTGACTTTAAATTGTTTTCAAACTTTCATGTATTTTCTATAATGATTATAAACTACTTTCATTATTAGAGAAAGTAATGCACAATTATTTTCTCACTTATCATTTGCCAGAGAGGTCTAACTCCTACCAGCTCTCCTACAAAGAACATTACAGGCAGGCTTTAGGGGTATTCTATTGCATTGCTTTTAAACTTGGAGCTGCCACGCTAGGAAGTTCTGTCTGTTGTGGTAATGCCATTTTCTATCCTTAGTTCCACTCACTTTTATTCCCAAAGGCCCTCAGGGAGGCCCTTCCCCGGGGCTCTCCTACGCTGAGACCCAGATAATAAAGCCAGCTTTTTGTTTATATGTTTGTTTTTATTTGAGAGAGAGAGACATTGATTTGTTGTTCCACTTATTTATGAATTCATTGGTTAATTCTTGTATGTGCCCTGACCGGGGATCAAAACCGCAACCTTGGGGTATCAGGACGATGGTCTCACCAACTGAACTCCCAGCCAGGGCCGTAAAACCAGCTTTGATCCACTGGTCATCTGCCCTGGCCACGTGCCCTGATCAGCACCAGCCACCCTACAGGGTAGGGCAGTGGGAAACAGTTCTTGTGTAGCCACGAAGTTCCAAGCTTTTTCACAAGGTAATTGTACTGTATTAATATTCTTCCTGAGCTTTATGAAATATTATTGACATATACATAAGCGTAAGGTGTACAGCATGATGGTTTGATATGTATATATATTGTACAGTGATTACCAGAATAAGTTTAGTTAACACGGCCATCACCTCACATAACTACCTTTGTGTGTGTGTGTGTAGTGATTAACATTTAAGATCTACTCTCAATAACTTTCAAGTATGTAATACAACATTGTTAACTTAGTCACCATGCTGTACCTTAGAGCCCCAGAACTTATTCATCTTAGAGCTTGGACCAACACTTCCCCCAACACCAGCATCTAGCAGTCACCATTCTACTCTCTTTCTAATAAGTTTTGGGTTTTTTTAGATTCCAAATATCAGTGAGAACATACAGTATTTGTCTTTCTCTATCTGATTTATTTCTCTTAGCATAATACCCTCCAGTTTCATCCATGTTGTTGCAAAAGGTAGGATTTTCTTCTTTTTATGGCTAAATAATATTCCTCTTTGTGTGTGTACACGTGTATCTGTGTCTGTGTGTATGTGTGACGTTTTCTTTACCTGTTCATCCACTGATGAACGCTTAGGTTGTTTCCACGTCTTGGCTGTTGTGAATAATGCTGCAGTGAACATGGATGCAGTTACCTCTTCAACATAGTGATTTCATTTCCTGATGTTTCCATCTCTCCCTCTCTCTCAAATCAATTTTTTAAAAAATATATTAAAAAGAGATTATGCTTTCTCCAGTGAGTATTCTTGGCTCCATTGTGAACTATCAATTGACCATATATGTGTGGACTTATTTTCTGGACTA
>NW_005871189.1:186452-218152 GCF_000147115.1 Myotis lucifugus | reverse complement strand
TCTCCCCCCTTCCCCCCCGCCCATTGACCCTCTTCACACACCCCCATACCTACCACACTATTGTTTGTGTCCATGGATTATGCATATATGCATATAAGTTATTTGGTTAATTTCTTCCCATGCCACCACCCACCCCCTTTCCCGCTGAGATTTGACAGTCTGTTCCATGCTTCCATGTCTCTGGACCTATTTTGTTCATCAGGTTATTTTGTTCATTAGATTCCACATATAACGAGATCATGTGGTATTTGTCCTTCTCTGACTGGCTTACCAGTACTGTACAGTTTTGATTACTTTGTTAAAGTTGGAAATCAGGAATTGTGATGCCTCTAACTTTGTTATTCTTTCTCAAAATTGCTTAGTCTATCTGGACTCTTGTATTTCCCTATAAATTTTAGAATTGTTTTTTCTATTTCTGTGAAAAATGCCTTTGGCATCTTGATAGGGATTACATCGACTCTGTAGCTCACTTTGGGTAGTATGGGCATTTTAACATTAATTCTTCCAATCCATGAACACAGGATGTCTTTTCATTTACCTGTATCTTCAGTTTCCTTCATCAATGTCTTGCCCATTGCACTTAATCTTCACAATGAGGTTGATATTGACAAATGGGGAAACTGAGGCTCACACAGCTTGTAAGAAGTGGAATCAAGATTCAAGCCTCAGACCCCTGTTGTTCCTTCCACTAGACCAGTGGTTCTCAACCTTCTGGCCCTTTAAATACAGTTCCTCGTGCTGTGACACAACCATAAAATTATTTTCGTTGCTACTTCATAACTGTAATGTTGCTACTGTTATGAATCGTAATGTAAATATCTGATATGCAGGATGGTCTTAGGCGACCCCTGTGAAAGGGTCGTTCGACCGCCAAAGGGGTCTCGACCCACAGGTTGAGAACCGCTGCACTAGACTGAGCTGTGCAGGCCTGCCGGGCAGTGCACCATGTGTCCTGCTGGCCGGGCACGGCACCACCTCCAGAAGCAGGGGGATGGCCCACCTGTCCTTTCTGCCTTACAGATGGACGACGAGGATTCCATCCTGCCACGGAAGCTTCAGGTGGCCCTGGAACACATTCTGGAGCAGAGAAATGACCTGGCCAGTGACCAGGATGAAGGGCCCCCTGACTGCAAGCACGGTAAGTGTTCAGCCCCTCCAGACTGCATCTCCCTCCATCGTTAGTCAGGGAGCAAATGGGCAATGGCCAAGCACTCCACTTGACATTGAGTTAAGTAAGAAAATAGGCAAGAGAGGGATGCAAGGAGAAAAACTGGGTGCTCAAACTTCTCATCTGGATCTCATTTTAACAATGAACTGGGAAAAGTTCTCTCACTTCCCCCATTTGGCCCTAAAATATCTGTTTAAAGGAGGGAAAGAGCCCTGACCAAGAGTATGTACCTGGGTTGCAGGTTTAATTCCGGGCCCCTGTCAGGGTGCGTGCGGGAGGCAATCAATCACATCGATGTTTCTCTCTCTCTCTCTCTCTCTCTCTCTCTCTCTCTCTCTCTCTCTTCACTCTACCTAAAAAAAAAAAATCTATGGAAAATATATGCTCTGGTGAGGATTAACAACAACAAAAAATAAGGAAAATAAAAATAATAAAAGGGAGGGAAAGAAATAATTTAATACCTTTGGGTAACCTTTTTATGGATCAGTAGGATTTTTCCTCGAGAGAACTAGAAGTTGCTTGTATTACCAGTTGGCTTGTCTCAGAGGCTCTGACCCTCACCCGCTGGCCCTTCCTCTTGCTCAGGCCCCGAGTCCAGCCCCTTGAACCAGGTGGTGTCTGAAGCCTTTGTCCGCTTCTTCGTGGAGATCGTGGGCCATTACTCCTTGTTCCTGACGGTGGGCGACCGTGAGGAGAGGACCCTGCAGCGAGAGGCCTTCCGCAAAGCCGTCTCCTCCAAGAGCCTGCGCCGCTTCCTGGAGGTTTTCATGGAGACCCAGATGTTCCGGGGCTTCATCCAGGAGCGAGAGCTGCGTCGACAGGATGCCAAAGGTCAGAGGGCATCTTCCCTGCATCTTCCCTGAGACAGATGGAGGTGCCCGGGCAGACGGGAGCAGCTCTCAGCCACCTCTGGAGAATGTTCACTTTTGCACGTCTGAGCTTCTGAATCTACCCTGACACCTGTCTCCTCAGACAGCTCTTCCCCCCACTAGCCTGTCCCAGAGCACTTTCCGGGTTCTGGTGACAGTTCTCCATTTGTTCCATTCTTTCCAACTCGAGGAAACTCTCGTGGACACCCTTCCTTCCTCTCTCTCTGTGGTTCCTTTGTCCTTTCCCACAGGCCTCCTCTCGTCCCTTCTGCCCCCTTTTCCTGCCCCTTTCCACCGTGGAGCAGGCAGGAGCCACCTGGGATGGGATAGAGGAGAGAATGGCCCACAGCCTCTGCTGAGCCTGCCTGGCTGGGAGCTTGTGGGTCATCCATTCTCCTCCCTCACTCTCTCTCTTCTTGGAGTTCATCTCTCCTACCTTCTCCTTGTCCCTGTCAGCTGGGTTCCATCACACTTCCTGGGCTGGAGGAGGGGGAGGGGGAGGGGTGAGAAAAGAGGATAACCGGTGACTGGGATTCCTGTCTCTTTCTTATGTCATCTTAAGCCCTTTTGGGGATCTGACAACTGGAAATGTTGGGAAAGGCTGTCACAGATGGGAGTTAGACCTGAGTAGGGGCGAGGTGCTCACCACCGAGGAGTGGCCGAGCAGCAGCCAGGGAGGGTCCCAGGGGAGCTGCTGGCCCACGCCTCGGTGTCCTCTGGTGCTGTGATGGCACAGACTGAGTTAAGGAACGAAACCATTCCCAGAGCTCCTTGCAAAGTAAAGACAGAGGCTGCCACACTTCCGGCAGTCTGATGAGTGGTATCTGAAGAGACAAAAAGTTGATCTGATGAAGGGACCTGTTAAAGAGAAGGCCTGCTGGGTACACATACTGGTAGGTACCTGTTCACAGACCATGATTTGATAGAGAGGTCCAGACGGCAAAGCTTAAAAGCAGTACGGAAGGAGCCCACTGTCCACGAGGACCAGAGAGAAATGAAGACAGTACCTGAGGCTCAGATCCGGCTGAGCACTGAGGGCCCTGAGAGGTGGCCTGCCCAGCCTTCCTGAGGTCACAGGTGGCAAACAGATTCATTCCCAGGAGGCCACACCACGTGGCCAGGGACCCTCTTAATGGGAGAACACGAGGAAAAGGGAAACTCCAGGAGTTCCTGAGAGCCATGACCATCTGGTTCATCTTGAAACCGTGTGCCTGGCACAGTGGAGACACTTGGAAGGTGTTTGTTGAGTAAAAATAGGATTTCGTGTGGGAGCTGGCTTTACAGCTTTCCAAAGACAGTTATTGCACAAAGTTGGGCAATTATAGGGGTCATAAAAACTCTTATAAACCTATGATTCAGAGCATGTTTATAGGAGCAGCTCATCTCAGAAGCAAGTTCCTCTTTTCTGTGGCAGTAAAGAAACGGGTATGGTTAGAAGTGCCCAGAGAGGGAACTATACTGACTGGGGTATCTCTTGTCAACAGGTCTGTTTGAGGTCCGAGCCCAGGAGTACCTGGAGACACTCCCCAGTGGAGAGCACAGTGGTGTCAACAAGTTCCTGAAGGGACTAGGTAAGGCCAAGGGTCTCGGTCCCCATCACCCGCCTCTGGTCCGTGGCTCCTGGCCAGTTCCTCCACTGGAGCCGGCTCCGAAATAACACAGAGCTCCCTGGCCTGTGCTGGGCAGGCTAAGTCGGCATTGTAGCCTCCTGTTCCAGTCTGACTCCAAAGTATAAACAGAGGACACAGAGGCCCCTCCCTGCTCTCCTGGCTCCTGGGCTGTCTCACTACCTTCGGTCACTGTCATCTCCCTCACTCCTGAGTCTTCTGGGCACTGAGCTTAGGAAGCAGGGTGAGCGGAAGCAGGCAGGGTGTCTGGCAGCACAGAGCTGGCCCAGCCTCCCAGTGCCCTGCGAAGTGGAAATGTAAAAGTGAGAGGACTCCGGCTCACTCAGGAACAAGGCCCTGCTGGGAAAAGGATGAAGAGGAAATCACCAAAGAGGAAGGAGGCCCTGGCTGGGTGGTTGGAGCGTCGTCCCGATAGCCACAAAAGAGGAACAGGGCGCAGGCCCCAGTGAGGAGGAGCTGTGCGGTGAGGACCACACGGGCACCTGTGGCGGGGCCTGCTTGTCCCTCACAGGGTGGACAGATGGCCACTTGGGGAGGGACTTCCCACTCACCGCACTGCTGGGAGTTTCCTCACGTGGCTCCTCGGGGACCCGTTACGTTCAGAGATTCCAACTTACCATTTCAGAAGCAGTGTCTGCAGCTCTTCCTTGAGTCCGAGGAAGATCCCTTTTCCTTGGGGAGGTGCAGAGGCTGCGAGGCACAGAGTGAGGCTCCCTCCTGGCTGGCGCGGGAGGCACGGTTGGCCACACTGCAGCTGGGAAGAAAGGGGAAGAGTTAACTCAACCTCCTTTCTCTCCTGGTGAAATGCTCCCATTTTCTTTTTTTAGGCAATAAAATGAAGTTTCTCCACAAGAAATAACCCTCAGCCTGGACTCGAAGGAAAAGTTCCTCCCAGAGCAACCACGTGTTTAAAGACAGTCCTGGTGGCCTTTCTGAAACGTCGTCCCCGGTCATCCCAGCTCTGCTGGGTCAAGGCCAGGGTGGATTCTGGCCGCTACTGGGTTGTCCCCAGGCCCTGGGGTCCCAGAGCTGCCCAGCAGGTGCTGCTGCTTCAGAACACCCCGGAAAGGGGACCTGAGACCAGGCCTGTCGCCGACATTCAGATGGATTGTTTTGGTTGCTGGTTTTGGGATTTTTAATTTTTTTAAATCTTAGATATTAAAAAAAAAGAAAAATGTTTGGGCTTTCTTTTTATTATGCCAGGGCTAAGAAAACTATCCTGCCCTGTGTCATCTTTCCCTGGCTCACCCTGCCTGGCATTCCTCCTCTAGGCCAAAATGGGGACAAATGCGGGTGTTAGGGAGATGCTGTAGTGACCCCTACAGACGCTGGACTCAGAGGTTCAGGGCAGAGCCCTCGGAGAAAGGATTGGCCCTTCTGTGGAGGAGTCGGATCTGGGCTCCAAGGATTTTGACTTCCCTGGAGAAGCTGCATCCAGAGTGGCCAGTGATGCCACCTGGTGGCCGAGGCCATTGCTGTTGGGCCTCCCAACTCCTCTCCCAAAGGGGCCTGACTTCTGGGCCGCCCGCCTCTTCTCTTTTCTCTTAGAAGCCTTAGCACTGTCCACTGCCCAAGCCGAGCCGTCCATGACTTTTGAGGTACACACAAAAAGAGGAAATCGTAAGATCTATTAATAAAACGTTCTTAGGGTCCCAAAGTTTATGATCATAAAGTATCATGGAGCACACCCTATAACACATAAAGCCACGGCTTTGACCCTACTCCCATTTATACTGTATGAAATAGTCCCATCTCATTGTAGGGACCCAGATCAGCAGAGACGAAATGGTGGGTGGATAAATGGAGGGACGTTTGTAAAGGAGAGCGAGCATCAAAGTTTGGAGACAGCTTCGTAAGACTTGTGAGGCCATCAAGGCAGCTTGCCCTCCTACAGAGGACCCAGCGGGGTGGGCAGCACAGGCAAGTTCTCAAAGCAGGCCTTGGCACCACCGCGGCCACCCGCCGCCCGCCCGCCACTGCGCACCCTCCAGTGCATCCCCTCTGGATGGCACCAGCAACCACGACTGAACACACAAAAGATGTGCTCTCATCATGGCAATGGCCCTGGCCTATGCTGCCTGGCGAGGCCCTTAGCCTTTAGGGCGCTGGGAGCAAGAGGCCTTCTGAGGAAAGAAAACAAGAAAAAAAAGGAGGAGGTTGACTTCTCATTCCACATTAAGGATTCTTACCTGGAGTCATGGACCATCTCTCCAAATTATATCCAAGATTTGGTGTGCCCATTCATTTTCCAGGGGAGAGGATGCATGGCTTATATCAGATTCATAAAAGGTTCCCAGGAGCCCCAAACTGATAGGAGCCAGGCTGTGCATAACAATTAACCTGGGTAGGTGTGTGCTCTGGGGTTTGGGGGGAAGACTGAATGAGAATCTCTGAGTGTGGGGGCTCAGGAATTGTACAAGCTCCTCAGATTAGTTAACTTTATTAATACCAATATTCTGCCCAGAGATGATCATTTTTAATATTTTGGAATATACTTTCTTTTCTAACTTATTTTATATTATATTGTTTACTTAACACCGCCAAGTGAATAAACATACCTTTTATCAATATTTCTAATGGCTGTATATTCTATTTTATAGATCCACTAAAAGTTATTTTACCAATCCTCTACTCGTATGCGTGCAGGCTATTTCCAGTTTTTAATATAAAGGGCATTGAAAAAAGCATCTTTGTACAAGTATCTCGGCACATTTGCTCTATTTTCGTTTTAATGTTTGCCTGGAGTAGATTATCCATCTAGAAAATGCCCAGGTCATGAGCATACAGGCTGACCTTCACAAATGACCACGTCTGTGTGACCAACGCCCAGGCCAGGAAGCCGACCATCACGGACCCCAGGAGCCCCTCCTGCCGCCTTCCCGACGTCCCTCCCATCTACTCTGCGGATGTTTAAACTAAACCAACTAACAAATGGTCTACAACTTGCTAAGTGGGAAGGTAGGCTGGGGAGGGTCAGAAGCAAGAGAAAGGGGTAGAGTTGTGATTCCTGCCCACAGTCTAGGGCAGATTCTCGATGGGTGATGCTGTGTGGGTTGAAGAGCAGAGCATGGGTGCCCTAGATCAGGTCACCATCTGTCCAAGAACCAAGACCTCCAATTCCATCAAAGCATACATTTTCCATGAAGAATGTGTTGTGTTTAGAAGCACTTGTTACTGTGCTTCAATTCACGGTGAAGCACAAGGTCATGAAAAATAGTTGGAGCAGGATTGCCGGGTGGGTTTCACTGATATGGAATATCGGAGACATGGGTGGACGAGGGAAGCGGTGGTGAGGGCAAGTACAGCTGGCAGATCTTGGTAGGAGGCCGCAGGTAGCGAGAGTGATGGGGAAGAGGAAGAATGAATTCTCAGAAATTAACACAAAAACTTCTTCCTATTCATAAGAATAATGGTATCAGCTGCCATTTATGGGCACTTTTTACCCATCACGGTGTTGAGTTCCTCACGTGTGTTATTTGAACACTGGAAGGTAAGCTGGAGGGACTGTGTCCATCAAGGTCCCTGCTGAGTTTCCAGAGCCTAAAGCCAGTGCCTGGCGCTTACCAAATGTTTGCTAACCAAAGAAACAGGTCCCACAGCAGGACTAAGAGTTACTCTCTCTGTCGCAGGCAGCAGGCTCATTAGACATGGATGCAGAGCCCACAAAGCCAAAGGCGTCAACCTTGCTGACTGAGAGCCGTTCCCAGCATCTCTGACACTTTGTCTCAGCACTAGGCACCTACCTAAGAGACCACAGTAACAATCAGAAGGTTGCTGGTGAGTGTGAAGTCAGAGCAAAGGGCACTGGAGAATCTGGAGGGGCATCCCAGAGGGGCGGGGAGCAGGACAGACTTCACTGTCCCCCAGAGGGCCTGTGTCTGGGTAGTGCTGGATAACCCGCTGACTTCTTGGTCCTTGGCATCCCTCCACCCCATTTCTTTATCTTTTTATTTTCTATGAGTGAAATTCACATAATTTTTTTAATTTATTGATTTGAGAGAGAGAAGTATCTATTCGTTGTTGCATTTATTTATTCATTCGTTGGTTAATTCCTGCATGTGCCCTGATGGAGGATTGAACCTGCAACCTTGGCATATCAGGACAACACTGAAACCAGCAGAGCTACCTGGCCACAGCTCACATAATTCTAAAGTGGACAATTCAGTGGCATTTAGTGCATTCACACTGTTGTGCAACCACTAAAAACACTGTCATCGCCCTAAAAAGAAAACTCATAGCCATCAACAGTTACGCTCATCCCTCCTCCCTCCAGCCCCTGGCAACCACCAATCTGCTTCTATCTCTATAGATATACCTATTTTGGGTATTTCATAATATGTCTGGCTTCTTTCACTCAGCATAGTGTTTCAAGGTTCATCCACACTGTAGATTGTATCAGTACTGCATTCCTTTTTATGGCTGAATGATATTCCATGGTATGGATTTATCATTTTTTTGTTTGTTTGTTTTTAAATATATTTTATTGATTATTTACAGAGAGAAACGGAGAGGGATAGAGAGTTAGAAACATTGATGAGAGAGAAACATCTATCAGCTGCCTCCTGCACACTCCCTACTGGGTATGTGCCCACAACCAAGGTACATGCCCTTGGCCGGAATCGAACCTGGGACCCTTGAGTCCACAGGCCGACACTATCCACTGAGCCAAACCGGTTAGGGCCATATTTTGTTTATCTCTTCATCCAGCAATGGGCATTCAGGTTGTTTCCACCTTTTGGCTATTGTGAATAGTGCTCCTACAAAATGTCTATGTGCGTATTTCTTTGAGTACCTGTTTTCAATTTCTTTGGGTATATACCTACGAGTGAAATTGCTGGGTCATATGGTAATTTCTACATTTAAATTTTGGATGGAGGAACTACAATACAATATACAGATGATGTATTCTAGAATTGCATGCCTGAAACCTATATAATTTTATTAACCAATGTCACCCCAATACAATAAAAAATAAATTTTAAAAAATAAAATAAAAATCACAAGTAGTAAACCTGGAGTTTTAGTAATTATTTTAAAAAAATACAAATTTGAAAAAAAATACAAATTTGAAGAACCATTGAGCTGTTTTCTATGGTACCAATTTATATTCCCACCCGCAACGTTGGAGGGACACCCCCTTTCTTCCTCAGCTATATCCATCACCTTCCAGCCACACCTCTCAGAGAGGCCCCCATGCTTCTCAGGGGTGATTGGCACCTCCTATATCGGATTTTCCTGGGATGCTAGTTTGAAAAGCAGATTCCAGGGTCTACCTTGACTTCTCTGGGGCTAAGACACTAGAGCCCTGGTTTGGCTGGAAGTTCCCTCAATGTCTCCAAACATGTGCAGGACCCTGTCTTTGGTGACTCCTTCCTCCCTTAGATGCAAATTCTCCCTTCAGGTGAATTGATAGAGAGTGATGTTAGGGCCAAATTTTATAAGCACACATGTCCTGAATTCAGCACTACCTAAATAAAAACATTAGTAAAATGGATATAAGCGTGCAAGGAGCCACAGAAAGGCCACACTCAGTTGTTTTTTTGTTTGTTTAAGGTCCCATTACTCTAGTAACTAGAGTCTAGTTAGTTGCCTTACATAGTACCAAAGTAGTTGGTTAGGCCCAAAAAAATCCTGAGGAGAGGTCGCTGTGGGGGTGAACTCAGAGGGCAAGACTGGCTGGCGGCTCAGCTCCGACTCCCATGCGAGTTGAGCGGAGTTCAGAGCAGCCTTGGGCTAAAGGGAGGGGTTGAAACAGGCAGAGGAGGAAGGGAAGCCTCTGGGCGGAGCCAAGGTTGGTAAGAAAAGCAAAAGGCAGGTGAGATGGGCCATTTAACTGCTGGCACCTGTCAAGGCCAATTAACTTCACTCCCTGGCTTGTCCAGGGACCACACCTTGTCCTCACCCAGCTCTTGGTGGGGTTCAGCTGCCAACCTCTAACTTCTTTTTGGCTACAATCCTAGAGGCCTGGCGCCAGCTTCCCCGGCACCAGGCCAGAGAGCTAACAGGTTCACCTTTGATCAGCCTTGGGCTCCTTCCCTGCCCCTTTTATACTCCTCTGCTGAGAGCCGCACCCCTCCCCAGCCCAACCATAATTCTAAGAGCACACAGTTAAATCCTGCCACCAAACCTCACAGCACGTGTCCTTTCCACAACAGAGCTAATTGCCTTACCCACATGGGCGGAATGTGGACTGGGTGGTTTTTCTGGCAGACAACTCCAGATTCACACAGACCCACCCTTCACTGTCTCACCAGGCCCCTGGGCAGGTGTGAAAGGGCTTCTCCAGTGGGGCTCCAGTGGTGGCAGGACGGGACAAGCCCCGAGGCAGGAGGCCAGGGCACCAGCTGGCAGGGCCTGGCCCGCAGACGGAGCCAGGAGCCCTGGTGCCCAGAGTTTAGCTTGGTTCTCTGGCAGAAGCTGCTTTTCTCCCCTCCCTGCCTTGGTTTTTATGGTCTCTGGGGAAGCAGGTTCTGGGCTGGAACAGAAAGGGCAAAGCAGCCCTGTGCCCAAGCCAGGGTCAGCCACTAGGGTGGCTCATGGAGTGAGGGGGGTCAGTGTCCCTCCCAGCAGCGTGGGGTCCAATGGCCCCACGCTCTTGGTTCTGGCACCAGGTGGCCCCTGAGGCTAGTAGAGCCCTGCTCTGTGAGGAGACCGGGCTGAGGAAGCAGAGTGAAGCCAAGAGCTGCCCCCTATCTCAAGATGGGAACGTTCACCCCTGGGGACAGATGGGGGAAGGCCCATGCTGCACCTTGCCAGACTGTCACCATCCTGCACTGTTTAGCCATGTCAAACTATTGCTCTCTTCCCCACCAAGAAGAAAGATGAAAGATAAAAAACAAAAAACAGTGCTGGTTGCACAAGAATGTGAATGTTCTTAATGCCACTGAACTGAACTGCATCCTTAAGAAATGGTTTAAGTGATACACCTTTTGTTATGTACCTGTTACCACATACACACCCCTCAGCAATAATGTTGCAATGCTTTTATATTCTAGTGCAATGATTTTAACACTGCACGTGTATCATTCACACATGTTTTAAGTTTTAACAGTTTAATATGACTTTATATTAAGTATTAAAAACTAAAGTGGTCTTTTAAATACTGTTGACATGTGGCTTTTTTTCAGAGTTTTCCCCCCCAATTATAGTTGATATTTAATATTATTTTATATTAGTTTCAGGTGTACAGCATAGTGTGAGACATTTATATAATTTACGACATGATTCACACATATATTTCTATAGGATAAACGCCAGCTTCTTCCATGCCACATGTATGGATCCTACAAGTACTTCCTACTAAGTCAACAAGCTACAGTTACAAGAGCATTAACTGGTCCAGAAATTTGTGAAGGAATTCTTTAATGCCCTTCCTCCGAGATTCAGAAACGACAAATGGAGGCTTAGGCCAGACAGGATTTTGCTAAAACCTGGTCTTCCCCCTCTCTCCTCTCCTTTCTCCCTCTCAGTCCAGGCAGGCCAGCCATCCCCCTCTTGTCCTCCCCCTGCCCCAGAGCTCCATCCTCCCTTCCCTCTGGGCTCCTGAGCTCACTTCCTCAGAGAATGTGGCTACCATGGCACAGGCTAGCTTCACCACTGCAAGGCATTTCTGTTTCAACTCCTGACTCTTCAGCTTCGACCCCCAAAGTATGTCTTTGTCAATGTAGAGAATTTTTGTAAGATTTAGTTGAGCCAAATTGATGGTATAGGGCAGGGAGCAAGATCTATAAAACTCTGGAGAGTAAGTTTCGAAGCTTCTTTAAGCATTTGAGATTAAGGAGAGAACCTAAGGAAGATAATAAGAGGGTGGGAGAAAGGAAGGCAGGGATTGGATTAGAAGATTCTGTGCTCTTAAGGGTCTGGTCTGGTTGTGTTTTTTTGTTTTGTTTTGTTTTTTTAAATATATTTTATTGATCTTAGAGAGGAAGGGAGAGGGAGAGAGAGATAGAAACATCAATGATGAGAGAGAATCATTGATCGGCTGCCTCCTGCATGCCCCTTACTGGGGATCGAGCCCGCAGCCCAGGCATGTGCCCTTGGCCGGAATCAAACCTGGAACACTTCAGTCCGCAGGCCAATGCTCTACCTATTGAGCCAAACCAGCTAGGGCTGGTTGTGTTTTTAATGCTGAAGGAACAATGACTTGTTCCGAAGCTGCTTTAGAGTGTTCCCGAATCACAGTCCCTGGCACTGGGGAATGGGACTTTGCATATGGTGAAGAAGAGAATGGGCCCCTGCTGCAGACCTTGCATACAGATTAATCCCAAGTATCTCACAGAGCCTGTCAGCTGTTAGCCTGGAGCCTGGCTGGGTCTGAACCCTCGCCAGCTTGGGGCTCTCATTAGTTCCTGACCGTCTCTGCCTCCAGTTCCTCATCTGTAAAATTGAAATAATGAGTAGAGTTTTTATGAGGTTTAAATTAGTTAATATTTTTAAGTGGTTAGAACTTGGCAAGTACTCATTTAACGGCTTGTTAAACAAGTCAAAATGTAAAAAGCTTGCCCTAGCCAGTTTGGCTCAGTGGATAGAGCGTTGGCCTGTGGACTGAAGGGTCCCGGACTCGATTCCGGCCAAGGGCACATGCCTGGGTTGCGGGCTCGATTCCCAGTAGGGGGCGTGCAGGAGGCAGCTGATCAATGATTCTCATCATTGATGTTTCTATCTCTCTATCCCTCACCCTTCCTCTCTAAAATCAATTAAAAAATATTTTTAAAAATGTAAAAAGCTAAATTCAACACTTTAGGGAGCATTTGAAATCTTGCTCCCTGCATCTGTCATCAATTTGGCTCAGATAAACTCATAAAAATTCAAACCAACCAACAAACATACAGAAAAAAATAGGTAAAGGGGGAAATAAAAAAAAAAAAAGAAAATTTTAATTTAAAATAAAAATAAATAGCCCAGCTGGCGTGGCTCAGTGGTTGAGTGTCACCACTTCAATTCTCAGTCAGGGCACAAGCCTGGTGGCAGGCTCCATCCCCAGTAGGGGTCGTGCAGGAGGCAGCCGATCAATGTCTCTCCCTCATCGATGTTTCTATCTCTCTCTCTCCCTTCCTCTCTCTGAAATCAATTTTTTTTTAAAATATATTTTATTGATTTTTTACAGAGAGGAAGGGAGAGAGATAGAGAGCTAGAAACATCAATGAGAGAGAAACATCGATCAGCTGCCTCCTGCACACCTCCCACTGGGGATGTGCCCGCAACCCAGGTACATGCCCTTGACCGGAATCGAACCTGGGACCCTTCAGTCCGCAGGCCAACGCTCCATCCACTGAGCCAAACCGGTTCCGGCTGAAATCAATTTTTAAAAAAATATTTTTAAAAAAAGAAGGAAATCTTACCTTAAAAAAGGGGGGGGGGGCAAACTATAAAGCAAAAGCTTGATACATTGGAATATAGTAAAAATAAGAACGTGACTCACACATGTGAGGATCCGGGAGAAGAACAGGTAAACGGACTGGCATATTCACACAGCGGAATACTTACCAAGTGAAAGGAATGGACCACTGACACAGGCCACGACTTGGAAGAACCTCACTCACAACACTGAGTGAAGAAGCCAGACAGAGAACAATACAGACACAAAACAATACATACCGCACCATTCCTTCCATGCAAAAATCCAAAAGTCGGGGGGGGGGGGGGAGCGGGGAGACAAAATTAATGTATGGTAACAGTTTTCATACTGTGGACGAAAGGGGCCACATGCTAACCTGACAAGCTAAGGGAAGCCTGCATGGCAGTCTTGCAAACTTAGAGACCTAAAGTAACCTGCAAAGGATGGTCTGAAATTAAACTTTAACTCAAAGCAGTTATGGTGGCAGTTATGTCCTAGGCCAGTATCTTCACTGACAAGGTCAACCTTTACCTTAACTGAGCCTATCTGTCTTTTTGCATCTATGATAACACTAGTGGCCTGGTGCATGAAATTCATGCACATTAAAAGGGAATTAATTAGAGGAAATATTTTAATATTGCCATTTGTGTGAGACCCAGACCTGGCCGGCCCCACCCCCGTCAAGCCCCGCTGGGCGGGAGGCGCAGCCGAAGGTCCCCCAGCCCGGTGCCAGGCAGGGGGCACAGCCTCAGGTCCCCCGTCAAGCCCTGTCGGGTGGGGGGCGCAGCCTCAGGTCCCCCATCAAGCCCCATTGGGCGGGGGGCGCAGCCTCAGGTCCCCTGGCCTGGCCTGGTGTCACGCAGCCTCAGGTCCCTGCTAATTGCTCATTACAGCTCATTATGGGAACCCCACCTCTACTGTAGGCACAGTCATCTTGTGACGGTGTGATAGAGTAAGGGTCAATTTGCATATTACCTCTTTATTATATAGGATATCCTTGAAATGTCTGGGTAATTTGTAACTTCCCTTTTTCTGAACCCCTTAGGGCACAACCTAATGTGCCTAGGCACTAGGACAGATACCACAAATTCCTTCATTGTTATTATATTAATTGTTGACTGTTGGCTATTTTATACCCACCTAAGTATGTGTCTATTATTTTACTTTTTATCAAATCCCAGAGGTTTCTTCCGCCTCTCTGATCTATCACCAATGGATTTCATGTAACCCACCTACATCCCCTCCTTTGATTGCAATGTATAAAACCAGATGAAAAAACCACCATTCTCTGGAGCATTATCCTAATCCATTAGGATACAGCTTCCCAGCAATTGTCGACAGTTTGGCTCAAATAATCTGACAAAAATTCTTTACAGGTTTGAATGTTTTTACATTAACAATAGTAACTGTGGTACTAGAATGAGAGAACTGACCAGAGGGAGCAGGAAGGGACATATGGGGGTAATGGGAGGCTAGAAGATCTTAGTTTGGGTGGTGGTCGCATGGTTGTTTATGATTGTCAAAATCCATTGAACACTGCTTAAGCTCTGTGCATATTATTGTGTGTAAACAATAGCTCAAATTTTAAAATGTCATTTAAAGTACAAGGACTTATATATGATTTTAACAAAGAAAAGTGGGAACGATAGAACTGTGGGGAAATGACTATGAGGGGAGCTACTGAAAGATAGGGCCATGTCAGTGGGAATCGGTTGTGCAGACTCATCTTGGTGTGGACACTCTGTCCCCAGGGACAAGTTGCTCTTCTCCTCCTCCTGGTGTGGGAGGAAGGGGCACCTTCATAAGGGAAAGGGGTGCCCTGCTTTCATTTAACCAAGAAACAGAGAGCGCTTGTTGCCCCGGCTGATTCTCAGGTGCCTTCAGCTCAAAATCTTTATGTCTAAGTGGCATATTTTGGAGTGGCATATCCTGACCCCCTTCCATTTAGACCAGTGGTTCGCAACCTTCCTAATGCCGCGACCCTTTAATACAGTTCCTCATGTTGTGGTGACCCCCAACCATAAAATTATTTTCGTTGCTACTTCATAACTGTAATTTTGCTACTGTTATGAATCATAATGTAATAACATATGTGTTTTCCGATGGTCTTAGGCGACCCCTGTGAAAGGGTCGTTCGACCCCCAAAGGGGTCGTGACCCACAGGTTGAGAACCACTGATTTAGACTATGCACATTGGTTCTGCACTCTCTTCTGGTTTGTTTGTTTGTTTTCATCCTCACCTGAGGACATGCTTATTGAGAGAGGGGAAGGGAGACAGAGAGGGATAAACATCTATGTGAGAGAGAAACATCAATTGGTTGCCTCCAGTATGCGCCCCAACTGGGGATAGAACCCACAACCTGAGTATGTGCCTTGATTGGGAATCCAACCCAGGACCTTCTGGTGTAAGGGATGACGCCCAACCAACTGAGCCACCCAGCCAGGGCACACGGTCGTGTTTATGTTTATACACACACACCAAAAAAAGAAAAAAGTCAGCGTCCCCTCTGGATAGTATGTGCCACGCCCAGCAGATTGTCATCGCAATGGCACATGGACAATGTCCCAGCCTCAGCTGGGGGGAGAGATTTATTTCAGTCACCACTCCAGACTCTTACCTGTCCCCACGGAGGCCCTGGCACCCAGGAGGCAGTGGGTATGGGAGAGAGAGAGGCACAGAGCACCCTCACGCAGCTCTGCCTGCAGGTCACATCTCCTCACTTCCCGCCCTTCTGTCATCCCATCTGTAGAATAGGGGAGGTCCCTTCTGACCCCAGACTTGACTGACTCCTGGAGCACCAAGAAGTGTGGCCTAGAAGTCTGGTTGGGGCCAGGTCCCAGGGCTTTCAGCTGCAGGTGCCATTGGGCAGATGTGAGAGGGAAGGGGGCTGGAGCCTGGGCACGACAGGTGGCTCGTGAGGAGGGAGCAGACAGTGAGCAATTGCCCCCACGCCTAGTCTCCCAGGCAGCTAACAGCTGAGCTGCTCTTAAAGTCTGGGCGAGCCTGGGCTAGTCTTAGCAGCTATTTATAATGCACACGCCTCCTTATTTGGCAGCTGAATGCACTGCTGGGTGTTGGGTCTTCTCTCAGGCGTCCTCTGCCTTCCTGAGGAGCTGTCCGGCTCTGGGTGCAGCTTTGGCTGCCCAGGGCTGCCCACAGCCGGCACTCAGCCCCGGGTGTCCTACCTCTTCCAAATGCTGCTGAATCCATTGTGTTTGGTTGTGTTATAATACACAGAGCATAAAACTTTCCATCTTGCCCTGGCCCGCTTGGCTCAGTGAATAGAGCAGCGGTTCTCAACCTGTGGGTCACGACCCCTTTGGCGGTCGAACGACCCTTTCACAGGGGTCGCCTAAGGCCATCCTGCATATCAGATATTTACATTACAATTCATAACAGTAGCAACATTACAGTTATGAAGTAGCAACGAAAATAATTTTATGGTTGGGTCACAACATGAGGAACTGTATTTAAAGGGCCAGAAGGTTGAGAACCACTGGAATAGAGCGTCAGCCTGCAGACTGAAGGGTCGCAGGTTCAATTCCAGTCAAGGGCATGTGCCTGGTTTGCAGGCTCAATCCCCAGTGGAGGGCATGCAGGAGGCAGCCGATCAATGATTCTCTCTTATCATTGATGTTTCTATCTCTCTCCCTCCCCTTCCTCTCCAAAATAAAAACATTTTTTTAAAAAAAAAGTACTGCCAGCTTCCCTCCCACACCATCCTGGCTCTCTGTGTCACACCTGCGTTCTGCAATCTGTGGCAAGGGCAGCCGCTAGCTCAGCTTACCTGAAACAGCTGCCCTCACTCCCAACCAGTCTGGCTTAAAGTCTGCTTCCCTGAGCTCCCTTCACACCTTGCAGGTGCCTTGACCAATGCACATGCCCCAATAAAAGGCTCTGGGATCTGCCTCTTCTCTCAGGTTCGAAGCTGCATGCACACAGGGGCTGCTTTTTTTCATCTTGTATTGCCCGCCATCCACCCATTCACTCATTAGGCCTCTATTTGTTGAACTGCAATGATATGCCAGACTCTATTCTATCCTAATCTGAATGAACACATGCCTCAGAAATGGGCCTATTTGACATTCATTCATTTATTCATTCTACTCATATTGACAGTGATAGATTCTGAAGGTACAACACTAAGCAAATAGAAATACGGTCCCTGCTCTCAAGACCTTATGGTGGGGAAAAGACAGTCACATAATCTCACTTGAAGAAATGTAATGTTGCCATCATGGCAGGTGTTACTAAGGAAGGGGAACTGGAGTGTGAGGGTGGGTCAAGGGGGGTTGGGCTTGGTCAGGAGCCTGAAGAGCACTTCCCCAAGAAAGTGGCACTTGAGGTGCTGGCTGGGTAGCTCAGCTGTTAGCGCACTGTCTCGATTCACCAATAGTGTGGGTTTCATCCCTGGTCAGGGCACATGAATCAACCAGTGAGTGCATAAATAAATGGAACAACAAATCGATGTTTCCCCCTCTCTCTCTCATTCTTCATCTCTCTCTCTCAAAATCAATCAGTTCTTTTTTAAGTGGCACTGAGCTGAGATCTGAAGGTTGGGAAGAGAGGGGAATAGCATTTTAGAAAGAGGGGACAGCATGTGCAAAGCCTTGAGTCACATATGGGTCAAAAGGTTTTTGGCTCCAAGAAACAGGACATCTGACTGCTGATGGCTTAAACCAATTGTGTTTATTTTTTCACAAAAGAAGTATGGAGGTGGCCTGGCCAGGTGGCTCAGATGGTTGGAGCATTATCCAGTTCACCAGAAGGCTGCGGGTTTGACTTCTGGTCAGGTCACATTGAGTTTCTCTCTCACATCTATGTTTCTCTCCCCACCCCCACCCCCCATTTCCTTTCTCTCCCTAAAATCGATTTAAAAAATTTGCCCTGCCCAGCAGCCGGTGTAACTCAGTTGGTTGAGCATCACCCCATGCACCAAGTGGTCATGGGTTCAATTCCTAGTCAGGGCACATGCTGGGGTTGTGAGCTCAATCCCTGGTGTGTGTGGGGGGGGGGGGGGGGGGGCGGGGGAACGTGTAAGAGGCAACTGATTGATGTTTCTATATCTCTCTCTCTCTTTCTCCTTCCTCTTTCTAAATTAATAAAAACATGAAAAAAAAATGTGTTTTTTTGCCCTGTCAGATGTGGTTCAGTTGGTTGGAGCGTCATCTTGTGCACCGAAGGGTCATGGTTCTGTTCCTGGTCAGCGCACATACCCAGGCTGTGGGTTCTATCCATGGTCTGAGTGTGTGTATAGGAGGTAACCGATCCATGTTTCTCTCTCACATCAATGTTTCTCTCTCTCTCTCTCTCTCTCTCAAATAAATAAAAAACATATCCCTTAGAGCAGTGATGGCGAACCTATGACACGTGTGTCAGAGGTGACACGTGAACTCATTTTTTTGGTTGATTTTTCTTTGTTAAATGACATTTAAATATATAAAATAATTATCAAAAACATAAGTCTTTGTTTTACTATGGTTGCAAATATCAAAACATTTCTATATGTGACACGGCACCAGAGTTAAGTTAGGGTTTTTCAAAATGATGACACGCCGAGCTCAAAAGGTTCGCCATCACTGCCTTAAAGCGTTGGCCTGTGGACTGAAGGGTCCCAGGTTCGATTCCAGTCAAGGGCATGTACCTTGATTGCGGGCACATCCCCAATAGGGGGTGTGCAGGAGGCAGCTGATCGATGTTTCTCTCTCTTTGATGTTTCTAACTCTCTATCCCTCTCTCTTCCTCTCTGTAAAAAAAAAAAAAAAAAATCAATAAAATATATTTAGAGAGAAGGTAGGGGAGGGTGGAGGTAAGGGGGAGAGATCAACCAAAGGACTTATATGCATGCATATAGGCCTAACCAATGGACACAGACAACAGGGGGGGTGAGGGCATGAGTGGGGGGTGGGGTGGGTAATGTGGGGATAAGGACACATATGTAATAACTTAATAAAGAAATTTAAAAAATAAAAAAATAATGCCAAAATTAGACACTTCATAATTAATCAACAATCCCCTAAATTTGGGGCATTTGTACATTTCCAGTTGTCATATAGAACATACACCTAAACTCAAACCCTCCATTTTTTTTTCTCTTCTTTTCTTCTTTTTCTCTTTCTTTTTTTTTTTCTCTTTTCTCCAAACCCTCCATTTAAAAAAATTCTTTACAGGTTGAACGTTTTTTTTAATGTTAACACTAAAGGCCCAGTGCACGAAATTCAGCTGTCGGCCAGGCACTCCCTCCCTTTCCCCGGCCAGCCCCACCCCCTGGTCAAACTCCCGGGAGAACTCCTGGTCGAGGGGACAAAGTGCATACTAAGCTTTTTATTATATAGGATTACTTACTTGACAGCTTATTCTTCTGAATCATTGAGGTCTCAGTTCAAATATCTTAGGAAGGCCCCCCCCCCCGAAAGTCCTATCTAAATGAATGAATAAATGAATGCATTCACTAATGCCATCATCCCCTAAGACTATACCTGGAAGAGGCTTTTTCCTAAAAAGACAAACAATAGGGCTAGCCGGTTTGGCTCAGTGGATAGAACGTTGGCCCATGGACTGAAGGGTCCCAGGTTCGATTTTGGTCAAGGGCATGTACCTTGGTCGCAGATTCAATCCCCAGCCCTGGTCAGGGTGCATGTGGGAGACAACCAATCAATGTGTCTTTTTCACATCGATGTTTCTCTCACTCTGTCTCTCTCTTCCTTTCTTCCACTCACTCTAAAAATCTATGGGAAAATATCGTAGGGTGAGGATTAACAAAACTACAAAATCATGTTGAAAGAAATAAAGAAGCTCTAAATAAATGGAGAGGGAAACTATGTTCATGGATCGGAAAGCTCAACATAATAAAGATATCAATTAAAAAAAAAAAAAAGACAACAAAACTGTATTTAACCAAACAAGGCTGGGGAATTCTTGATCTGTTCTCTCCATCCATTTCTTAGGGCTCAAGAGCTCTCTAGAAATGGACAATTGCTATGGAGATTAGGCTGTCTCCCTCCCCCCTTTCCTGGAAGCAGGATTTCACTAGGACATCATTTGCTCTAATGACCAACACACACACACACACACACACACACACACACACCCCTCACCACACACTGCAGTCAAGCTTTCTGTTAAATCGCAGTGTAGGCACACGTGTATAAACAGGGGTAGTTTCATTTGCAATTTATAAGCCACACACATACAAAAACAACAAAGTAAAGGTTCAAACAGATAACGTTTTTTCTCTGGATTCTTGGTATTTTAAATGATTACGAGCAGCCCTTTGCCCCAGGCCCGTTCTGTACTTTTGGAGATTATCTGTTGCTTTCAGCTCACAGAGGGCGCAGGGGCCACAGCATTAGCATTCTTGGCCCCTCCCTCAAAGAATGCCCTCAAGCAGCAGCTGGTCTTTGGTCAGCACGCGGCTTCTGGGGGTGGAAAGGCTGAGATTGCCATTTGGGCCAGAGGCACTGTGCTTGCTCCAAGTTTACCTCATACTTGGGTTCCCATCCTGCTGAGTGGGTGGGGGAGCTGGGACTAGGGCGAGGCCCCATTGGGTTATTTGTCTATCATTCCTGCGTCTGTCCATTGGTTTATCTATGTTAGGTTAGGTGGCTCAGGAGGCGGCGCAAGAAATAGAGAGTCCAGTGAATCAGAAAAGAAAGGAAAGGAAAGTTTATTTCTGCGTCCCCGGGAGACCCACGTACCCCCAAAGACAGGGCACGTGGATTCACGCCAACAGGGAGGGGGGCGCTTTTTTTATACTGCGGTTGGGTGAGGGGCGGGGACATGAGCTGAGGTATTCAGTTGAGGAAGTTTCAGCTGCAGGGGGGTCAGCCAGGTATTCAGGAATGAGTCAGTATCTGTGTGGGGGTATGTGGATTCAGGGAGAAGAAGCCCGCACGTTGATCTGTGAGAAATTCCAGGGGGAGTCCATTGTCTCATCACATGTCTGCATGTATCCGATCCTGGGCTCTCTCCGACCTAACAATCTACTCATTTGTTTGCTTGATACATTACTTTAATCCTCTACTCTGAGTCGGGACTGAGCTAAATACAGAAGAGGAAGAGCTCCAAACTTTGCATTAGACTGGTGTGGGGGAGGGTGGGGCTCCTTCAAAATGTTTCCCGTCAAAAACAGACAATCCAGCCCCAGTTGGTTTCGCTCAGTGGATAGACTGAAGGATCCCAGGTTCAATTCCGGTCAAGGACACATGCCGGGGTTGCAGGCTCTCCCTCTCCCTTCCTCTCTGAAATCAATAAAAAATATATATATTTAAAAATAGACCATCAAGACTGCCAGATGTCAGAAGGGAGGACTGTGGGGACGACCAGAAGAGATTAACCAAAGAATTTATATACATATGTGCTAGCCCATGGATACAGACAATTGGATGGTGAAGGCCTGGGGTGGGGCAGGGGCTTGGGTGGAGGGGGGCATAGGGGAAGAAAAATGGAGGACATCTGTAATACTGTCTACAACAAAAACAAAATGTAAAAAATAGATCATTAGATTCTAAAGTTCATATGTAAAAATAAATAAATGAGAACACTCCTGAAAAAGAAAATAATATAGCCCTAACAGATATTAGATACTTTTGTTAACGTAAAAAAGCCGTTGAAACCTGTAAAGAATTTTTGTGAGTTTATTTGAGCCAAACTGTCGACACAGGCTGGGAAGCAGAACCTCAATGAATTGAGATAATGCTCCGGAGAATAATGGGGTTACATTTATATTTATACATTGCAATCAAAGGAGGGACGTAGGTGGGTTACATTAAATTCATTGGTGATAGATTAAGGAGGAGGGATAAGCAAAGCAGGGAAACCCCTGGGATTGGATAAAAAGTAAAATGATGGACACTTCCTTAGGTGGGTGCAGGACAATTAACATGTTAATGAAGGAATTTGTGGCTCTGTCCTGGCGCCCAGCACATTTGGTTGTGCCCCAGAGACTCCAGAAAAAGGGAAGTTACAAGTTACCCAGACATTTCAAGGGTATGTTATCACAGATGCAAAAAGACAGATAGGCTCAGTTAAGCTAAAGGTTGACCTTGTCAGTGAAGATACCGGCCTAGGACGTAACTGCCCACCATCACTGCTTTTAGTTAAAGTTTAATTTCAGACCATCCTTTGCGGTGACTTTAGGTCTCTGAGTTTGCAAGACTGCCATGCAGGCCTTCCCTGAGCTTGTCAGGTCAGCATGTGGCCCCTTTCGTCCACACCTTCAACAATAGTGTGGTTACTAGGATTTAAGTAAAGAGAACAAAATAGGATGTTTGCAAACAGACTCAAGTCTAAGAGTGTAACCTGCCATGAAGTGGCACCTCAAGAAAGATAAGGCTCTTCAACAAATGGTGCTGGGACAACTGGGAAACCATCTGGGAAAATCAAGATGGTCCTACTACCTGTTAAAAGACAAAATTCAACCGAGTACATTTGAAGATGTAATTGGCGTTCAGTCATTCATGAATGCATCCCATCTAGCGATTTAGGACACTCAGGTTGTACACAGTGGAAGTTTTTCATAGGCAGGAAGAGCATGGCACTAAGCAGTGAAGAGTGGATTATTTCAGGGCAGGACACCTTTCCAAGGCTTAGCAGAAGGCAGGGGTCTATCAGGCAGATCACCTCGCTAGTGTGGATCAGGAAGTTCCAGACTGATTGATTAAGTTCCTGGGAGAGGTTAGAACTGCAATTAGAGCAGGTATTTGTGGACCAAAAAAAAAAAAAAAGGCCACATGCTAACCTGCCAAGCTCAGGGAAGGCCTGCATGGCGGTCTTGCAAACTTAAAGACCTAAAGTAACCACAAAGGAAGGTCTGAAATTGAAACTTTAACTAAAAGCAGTGATGGTGGGTAGTCATGTCCTAGGCCGGTATTTTCCCTGCCGAGGTCAATTTTTACCTTAACTGAGCCTATTGTCTTTTTGCATCTATGATAACATACCCTTGAAATGTCTGGGTAACTTGTAACTTCCCTTTTTCCGGACCCCTTGGGGCACAACCTAATGTGCCTGGGCGCCAGGACAGATACCACAAATTCCTTCACTGTTATCATGTTAATTGTTGACTGTTGGATATCCTGCACCCACCTAAGTATGTGTCTATCATTTTACTTTTTATCCAATCCCAGAGATTTCCCCCCCCTTTCTCCCGCCTCTCTAGTCTATCACCAATGGATTTCATGTAACCCACCTTCGTCCCCTCCTTTGATTGTAATGTATAAAAACAGATGAAAAGCTGCCATTCTCTGGAGTATTATCCTAATCCATTGAGATACTGCTTCCCGGCAATTGTTGACAATTTGGCTCAAATAAACTCACAGAAATTCTTTACAGGTTTGAATGTTTTTACGTTAACATATTAAATCTAGGTTTGGTATCATGGCCTTTCAGCATAAATGAAGCCTTTTTGGGCTCATGGTTTTCTGTTTAACATGTGTGGACAAAAAAGCTCAGGGGAGGCCTGCATGGTGGCCTTACAAACTCAGAGACAGAAAGTAACCACACAGGATGGTCTGAAATGGAAACTTTCTAACAAAAGGGGAGTCATGGCAGGCAGTCACGTCCTAGGCCTGTATCTTCCTTGGCAAAGGCCAATCTTTACCTTCCCGGTGTCTGTCCATTGTCTTTTTGCATCTAGGATAACATACCTTTGGAAGGTCAGAGTGATCCCCCTTTTTTCTAGACCCCTCAGGGCACAACCTCCCACCAGAATAGGAAACCAACCATAGAGCCCCTCCTTGTTATCTTGTTCTCCACATACCACCTCTAAGTGCTAACTGTCCTGTACCCACCCATGTAAAAGTGTTTGAGTCTCTGTTTTACTTTTTAACCCAATCCCAGAGATTTCCCCACTTTGTTTTCTCCTGCCTCCCTAGCCGCTCACCCAAGGATTTCATGTAACCCCCCTTAAGTCTTCCCTTTTGATTCTGATTTGTAAAATAAGTGGTAAAACTGCCATTTTCTGCAGCATTCTCTTAATCTGTTGAGATTTTGCTTCCTGGCAATTGTCATCAGTTTGGCTCAAGTAAACTCCGAAAAAGTATCTACAGGTTTAGACACTTCTTACGTCGACACACGTTATATCTGGACAAGTTACAAAAGGATCACAAATTTAAATTTTTTTTAAACATATATTTTATTGATTTTTTTACAAAGAGGAAGGAAGAGGGATAGAGAGTTAGAAACATTGATGAGAGAGAAACATCAATCAGCTGCCTCCCGCACACTCCCTACTGGGGATGTGCCCGCAACCAAGGTACATGCCCTTGACCAGATTCGAACCTGGGACTCTTCAGTCCGCAGGCCGACGCTCTATCCACTGAGTCAAAACGGTTAGGGCACAAATTTAAATTTAATAACTCAAACCATAAAATTGCTAGGAAAAAGCCCTTGCTGATAGCTCAATTGGTTGGAGCACCCTGATACACCGAGTTTGTGGGTTTGATATCTGGTTAGAGCACATACAAGAATCAACCAATGGAGAATTTGAGATCTTGCTTCCCAGACTATGTCATCAGTTTGGCTCAAATAAACTCATGGGGGAAAAAAAGAATCAACCAATGAGCACATAAGTAAGTGGAACAACAAAGTGGAGAAGACACTTACAACTAAGATACTGAGAGGGTTAACAGGAGTCCAGTGGGAAGACAAAGGCAGGTGGAACATAGGAAGGGCAGACATGGCAGTCGGAGCAAGCCTAATACGAGAAACCAACCATGCTGAAAAAAATACAATGTTTTTGGATACAGAGCGGGAGGCATGGGAAACCACGAGAGGGCCTGCAGTAACAAGGTACACATAGAAACAGAGAAAGTTCAGGCCCATTGCTGGGCAAGAACAATGAGGGAATCAATCAGGTGATGACACAGGTAGACATAGAGCAGGCTTATCGCAAACATATACCCCTGGACTACAAGGCTTAACGGGCAGCCCATTATTGGGTCTCCTTCCCCGTGCGGGGAGTCTGAATCTGCTTGTAATACATTTTCCACACTTTTGCTTAAATCTTCTAGCTTGGGGAACCCAGGCTTCGGCGTCTCGAGATATGACCCTGGGAAAACACCTTGGCTCACCATTCCGGTTATCAATACAAAATCCAGAAACCACGGAATTAGACTGCCTTAAAAACCACATACAGGGAAGTAGGGTCCGGCGAGGTGGAGAAGGGTATACAGGGGGATAAATGGTGATGAAAGGAGACTTGACTTGGGGTGGTAGACAAACAATATAGTGTACATTGTGGAATTGTGCACCTGGTGTTGTAACGTACCCCGCGAATCACAGAAGGACGCCTCAAGAAGTCGAATTAAAGAGTCACATTTATTGTAATCCGGGACTATGAGGGGCCATTCCCCAAATCTCATAGTAATAAGATGGTTGAAAAACCAGACTTATATAGGCAAAAATTACAAAGGTATTGATTATATCCCAGGGTTTGGAATGAGGACCCTGGTTTGCACAAAGCAGTTACAGAAGTGAGACTGAGTCGATTAGTTATCTACAAAGATTAATTATAGTTTTGGGTCTTGGGACCACTGAGTTGACAGAAACACATTATCTAGAGCCCTCAGGTCTTGGGACCACTGAGTTGCCAGGAACACATTATCTAGAGCCATTGAGGCAATTTAGAGTAATTGTGCTGTCCTGGTCTTGGGACCACTGAGTCAACTGGAACGCATTATCTGGAACCCTCAGGTCTTGGGATAATTGTGCTGTTCTGGTTCCCAGGTACAGAGGAATGTGCTTTCTAAAACCAGTAAGATAACAATCAATGGGATAGTCATTCAATCGAATGGGATGATGTATACAATTCAGAAAATCAAAATAACTTTTCTATTGTTAAACAAAGCAAATAAGTACAGAAGCCAAACAGCAGGGTTAAAGTTAAACTACAGTTTCTACCTGAGATGATTGCTACCATACTTCACTGGAACCTGTATAATTTTGTTAACCAGTGTCTCTCCAATAAATTCCATAAAATGAAAAAACAAAACACATACACACACACAAAATCAAAACAGCAACAACAAACTGAGAAACATATTTGCACTTTATGAGAAACAAAATAGTAATTTCCCTAAGCCCATCTAAAAAAATTTTTTTTGTAATATATTTTTATTGATTTCAGAGAGATAGAAAATTTAATGATGAGAGAGAATCATTGATTGGCTGCCTCCTGCACGCCCCCAACTGGGGATCGAACCTGCAATCTGGGCATGTGCCCTTGACTAGAATCGAATCCGGGACCCTTCAGTCCACAGGTGGATGCTCTATTCACTGAGCCAAACCAGCTAGGGCCCAAAACCATTTTTAACCTGCTGTTACCGAGGGCATTAGAGATCTTGCTCCCTTGCATATGTCATCAGTTTAGTTCAAATAAATTCTTATAAAAACAAGGTGCTCCTACAAACTGATAAGAAAAAGACCAACAACATAATAGGAAAACGGATAAAGGCTATGCTATGAATACGTAGAAAAGAAAATGAGGTGTCTCATAACCTGGTGAGGAGTTAGAAAAATGGTAACACATTGCTGGTGGGACTGTATTGGAATGACCTGTACGGAGGACGTTTTTATAAAATCTGTTCACATGACTAATGCCCATGCTCCCTGGCCCAGCAATTCCAGTTCTAGGAGTTTATCCTACAGATATAATCTCTCACGCGCAAAATATCATTGTAAAATGTTATTAAATGAAGCACTTTTTATTAGAATAAAAGACTGAAAACAAACCAATTGTCATATACTGTACATCATAATACATCCACACCCACATGATGGAGAACTATGCAACCCTAAAAAAGGAACGAAGATTTCCTTTAGGTTCTGACATGGGAAAAGCTCCAAAATATGTTGGTTGTTAGGTGGGGACCGGGACAAGGTGTATAGTATGCCACTTGTTTAATTGAAAAGAGGAGAAAAGATACAAACATCTGTTTGAATATGCATTCAATATCTCTAGATGCTAGGCCTCTTACACTTCCTTGAATTTTGCAGCCCTCAGCACACCTGCTGAGCATGACTATGTCCTGTTGTAGTATTTCCTTTTAAATTAAAAACTCCCTGCCCGGCCGGTGATTCCCAGTCTAGGCACATGCCCAGGGTACTGAGCTCAGTCCCCAGTAGGGGGTGAACAGGAGGCAGCTGATCGATGATTCTCATCAATGATGTTTCTATCTCTCTTCCTCTCCCTTCCTCTCTCTGGAATCAATAAAAATATATACTTAATACATACATACATAAATAAATAAATAAATAAATAAATAAATAAATGAATGAATGAATGAATAAATGCCGCCTTAGGGCAGAGCCTGACTTCCAACATCCGCCAGGCAAGGAGCACTAGACAAGAAGCTGAGATTCCTCCCTGTCAAGTATGGCTCTGCCGGGAGCCGGTCCATCCTTGCTGCTTGACACAGTCACTGCAGAGAAGAAACATCTGCACAGCATATGTTTCAAGGGACCTGGCATATATAGCATATTGTTCTTAATATGTTTGCTCTCCTTAGCGCCATGTGTTTTAACCAAGGTCACCTCTCCGAGAAAGGTTGTTTCCCCAGGTGGGGATTTTTCCCTGAGGTTAGGGAGGGGATACAACCCCTTAACTAAGTGCCAGGCGGGTAGTTAATCACTTTAACTACAAACAATCACGCTTAAGCTACATAATCTTTACTCCCTGAAATGGAGATAAGAAACGCCCTAACCTTTGCAATAGAAATTGACAGGATTAAAATCAACTGGTATAAATACAGATGTAACAAGACAATAAACATCAGATCCTGATCAGATCCTAACCAGAGCTTGGCTGGAGTTCCTAACCAGAACTTTGGCTGGAGATCCTGGCTAGAGGTCCTGACTAGGCTGCTGATCAACTGAAGGCTGTCTCCGTGTCATTCCTTCTTCGCTGACTCCGTCCACACCTTTGGGGATCCCTGGACCTGCTGGGGCTGGACCCCAACATGGCTCTAGTGGAGGGTTGTCAGATAAAATATAGGATGCCTCGCTGTATTTGTAGTTCAGACACACAATGAAAAGTTTGCAAGTATAAGTATATACTGAAAACCAATGTTATTTTAATTTTTTTAAAAATATATTTTATTGATCTTTACAGAGAGGAAGGGAGAGGGATAGAGAGCCAGAAACATCAATCAGCTGCCTCCTGCACACTCCCTACTGGGGATGTGCCCGCAACCAAGGTACATGCCCTTGACCGGAATCGAACCTGGGACCCTTGAGTCCGCAGGCTGACGCTCTATCCACTGAGCCAAACCGGTTAGGGCAACCAATGTTATTTATCTGAAGTTTCAATATAACTGGGCATTCTATATTTTTATTTGCTAAATCTGGCAACCCTATTTTAATATCATATAGTAACATCAGTGGAAACAATAGCAAATACTAACCCAGCAGTTACCAAGTCCAGCGACGGTCCTTTGAGTGTTACTGGTATGAACTCATTAAATACTTATAAGGAAGGTGTGCTCATTAGCCTTCTCCCACCAATGAGGAAACCGAGGCAGTAACATGTCACACAGCTCCTATGCTCAGGATTCCCAATTTACCTAGATTTTCTGCTCAGGCCTGACTTTCAGCTTCCTGTTCTCCTGACTGGTTCACTGCATCTTCCTTGTCAAGTGATACATTTTTGTTTTAACAAATAGGATCACTATTTGAAGCTAGTTCTCTTCAAAACTTTGAAGGTGATACCCACCATCCCCTTTCTTGTTAAGCCTCCTTTCTCTCTTTCCCTTGTCTCTGCTAAGTGTTTCAAAGCTAGTCTGACCCTAAGTCAGCAGAGGTGGAGAAAGGAAATGCTCCCCTGGGAGTCCCCCCCCCCCCCCCCCCAGCAAATGAGCACGTGGGCATCCGAGAAGGCATTAGTAATCGGAGAAGGTTCTCAGCACCCTCACATCACACCATGCAGGTGGCCGCTACTCCAAGCACAATTAAGAATCTAGCTGTGTGGGTACAACTGGTACACCAGAATCACTAATAAATATTTCATGAATGAAAAACATGCATGGGTTGCTCTGATGCTGAACTTTTCTCCCAGAAACCTAAAACAGAGATGAGTCTTTGTTTAGTTTGTTTCCCTATAATACAAAACATCATTATTTCTGTTGGCATGGATGGTGAGCCAAGGCAAAGTAAATTTCAAAACATCATAGAATTCTTTCATTCGTCGCCCAATTATTATTGAGCACGTACTATATGCCAGACACTGTTCTAGGGGCTTGGGATACATCTTGTGGATGCAAAAAAAACCATTCAAACCTGTAGAGAATTTTTATAAGATTTTATTGGGGGTAATCTGACAACAATCGCCAGGAAGCAAGATCTGAAATGCTCTAGAGAGAATAAAGGTTTTGCAGTTTATGAATTTGAAATTCAGGAGGGAACATAAGGAAGGTGGGAGAAAGTGAGTGGGGATTGGATTACAGATTTAACAAGATTGTGTGCTCTCTTGAGGGTGGTTACACCTTCCAGGGTATTATTTCTGGCATTTCAAAGGTGTGTTAACCCAGATGCACAAGAACAATGGACAGGGCTGGCTGAACACCTTTCACTAAAGTAGTTATAAGCCTGGGGCATGACTACCCACCATGCTCTGCCCAGTTAGATCACCCTTTGAGGTTACTTTCCATAGAATTGACTTTTTAGTCCACAATCTGAACAAAACAGGCAAAGATAACTGCCCTCAGAAAGCTTCTATTCTAGCTAGGAGAGCCAGACAAGAAATAAACATAATGAGCTAATTCTCTCGCGATATAGAAAGCAAATACTATGAAATAAAGAAAAAAGTAGAGCAGACTTAGGAGGTTGAGAGTGAGGAAATAGGTTGCAATATTTTCAAAGGCAGTCAGAGGAGAAATTAAGATTTGAGAATTTCTGGTTTGACTCAGTGGTGAGAGTGTTGGCCCACGGACTAAAGGGGCCTTCGGCTCTGGCCTGGTAGCTCAGTTGGTTAGAGCATTGTCCCTAGACACCAAAGTTGTGGGTTTGATGCCCGGTCAGGACACATACAAGAATCAACCAATGAATGCATAAATGAGTGGAACAACAAATTAATGTTTCTCTCTCCCTCCCTCTTGTTAAAATAAATCAATACATAAAAATATATATTTTTTTTAATACATAAAAATATTAAAAAAAAAAAAAGATTTGAGATTTGGCAAAAGCTTGGAAGAGCTAGCCAAGGAACTACCTGGGTGTTGAGGCTCCCAGCAGAGGGAATGACTGAGGTAAAGCCCCCATGACTGAACGGTGGGGTCAGCATGAGGCCAGAGTTGCTGGAGAGAAGCCCAAATGGGGCAGAATAGCGATGGGGTCTGAGAAGGGGAGAAGCCGCACCCCACGGGACCTAATGGGGACTAACCATGATGGAAACTCCCCCTGCAGGACCTGGAGCAGAGGACAGGCTGCAGGGTTGAACTAGAAGATCTAAAATTCAGAGCTCAGCTCAGCTGGGCCTGTGTGGGCTTGTTCAGTGGTGTGGCTGCTGCTGGACCCTCCAGCTAGATTCAGGGCCGAACAGAGTCTGCTTCCCCAAATCTCCACAGAGACTGCCCCACCCTCTCCTATGCCCCAGGCACGCCGGGCCCAGGAACAGCCCATTCCCGCCCCAGGCAAGCATGTAAATGAGGCTTTGTCCCCTTATAAGGGGCAGGTCACCACCCACTACCCCAGCCATCCTGCTCCGTCCTAGAATCCTTTAGTACCTTCCACGTGGCGCGGAGGATACCCATTTCGTCTGGCCTCCTTCCAAGACCAGCCGTGCAGGTAAGCTCCCTGAACAAACTGGTATCCTTGGCGTTGCCAGCCTCTTTGGTCTCTCAGCCCCGGGATTTACCTAGGAGCTTGGGGACGGCTTTGGGTGCGATCCTCCCTCCATTTTAGCACCACGTGGATTATTTCCCAAGTTCAGGCCCAGGTGTATCTTTGGGAATCGGATCTTTTGTGGTCTCTTGTCCTCACATGAGGGCTCCGAGCTGGGTGCCACTGTTCCTGATGAGGGCAACAGTAAAGAGACAAAAAGAACCCATAATCTTCAAGAAGATTTCCCTAGGATAGAATTGTTTTAGGTGTAAGTGACCCTTTTGCTTAACATAAGAGAAACTTTAAAGCGCTTGCTTTCCCCTTCCCCATTAAAAAAAACAAAACAATTTATGACTCGACTAGTAATACCTCACAGATAGACTATCAGAAATACACCAGTTGTCCAACAAAGTTAAATTTACGAACTTGCTGAGGCAGGGGAGGCCATGCAGGAGAGGGATGGGGGCCTTGTGGAAAGGGGAGTTGGGGGCATTGCTTACAGGGTTGAAGCTCATGCTGTCCTGAGATGGGGCAGTTTAGGAACTGGGCGTCTGGGCAATCTTTGGGAGGTGGGAGGGAGGAATGCAGTGGGTCTGGGGAAGTCACTCATAAAAAAGCTGCAATTACTCAAAAAGGGACTGTTAGTCCTTCTGCAGCCGTTGGTGTGGCCTTGAGAGAAACATTGTTTTCTGTCCACTTTGTTACTGTCCTGGTTTCAGTTGGGTACATCGTGGTCTGATTATCAGTGGGGTGGATTTTCACTCTCAAGGTAGAGACTAGAGAAAAGCAAATTTAAGGGCTTATGGAAACCTGTCTGTGGAAGCTCAGGATTTATTTTTATTTATTTTTTTAGGATTATTATTTTTCTTTTTTAAATCTTTACTGT
>NW_005871189.1:41888-185125 GCF_000147115.1 Myotis lucifugus | reverse complement strand
GTTACACGGCTTCGGCCCCGGTTTCGGGAGGAGGCCCGGTTCCCGGAAGAAAAGGCGGCGCGGAGGGAGGAGGGCGGCCCGCGTTCTCGCCGTTCCCCGCGTTTGCCGCCAGCCTCCCCCGGCCGCGGGAGAGTCAAACCCCCGCCCGGCGGCCTTCCCTGTGGCCCGGCCTTTCGGCGCAGCGCGCGGAGAGAGAGGTGGAGTGACTCCTCCCTCCTTTCATTGTCGCCGGTCCCCACCGCTGCCACGGCTCCGCAGGTGCGGAGAGGAAGAGCTGCGGGCCCGGGGAGCGCCGCCGCGGATGCCGGCAAGATGGCCCGGCTGCCGAGGGCCGCCGCCGCCGGGTCATCGGATTGTAACGTCTGCTCGCGTCCCCGCCCCGCCCCGCCCGGAGAAGTAGCTTTTGTTATTTCTTTGTATGTTTACCGAGGCTGGCGGTTCTGAGCTTTGTCTGGGAACCGTGTGCTGAGCCGGGCCGGGTCGGCATCCTCCGCCCTGAGTTTGACTAGCTGCCGTTCCCCTCCCGGGGCGAAATGTTTCTCTTTTTGAAATCCACGCCTCTCTCCGTTGCAGGGAGTCAGAGACCTGCAGCCCGGAGGAGAGGGTTTGTTTTGGCTTGGTATGTCAGAGGAAAAAGTCTTTTTTTCCCCCCTTTTAAGTGGTTAGTGGATGGCTCTTATAGGAACGTGTATACGCATGTTAAAAACTGTCAAGCTGTCATATCTATATATATGTGTGTGTGTGTGTGTGTATATATATATACATATATATATATACACACACACACACACACACACACACATATATATATATATGAAGGTTAGAGCATTTAGTTGGATGTTATGCTTGGGCTTTAAAAATGTGATCAGTAGGAGCAGAAGCTTTCATTTGCAAAAATCCATCCGAAATGCCGGTTTCATCTGTGTGAGATAATTAAGACGCAAAGATATTCCTAATATACAGAACTCACTGTTCTAGCATTAACAGCGAGATTGAGGCCCTGCCAGTCTTTAACATGATGCAGTTAAGGCATAGATGATAAGCTTAATTGCCTTTACTTCGAGTAACAGGACGGGGGAAGCATAAAGGCTGTTTTAGGTAGACCCTAAGAAAGGAATGAAGTGCGGTATCCCCCAAATGGTCATTTAAGAATTCCCATCCATGTAACTACGTGCTGCAGTTGCTTGATATGTTCTGGTTGAGTCTTGAGAAAAATTAAAGTGCTAGTGTAACTTTATATTCCTGAATTTTCCAGCTATTCGCCTTGCAGCCCCACTCTACATTCATACAATGAACTTAATCTCCCTTGAAGATGTGACCTCTTTAAGGACTCCATCCAGTGCCTCCATTTCCCTCGCCATCTCCAACCTAAATAGGCTCGGAAACCTCTCACCAGCCTGACATACTTAGCCTGCAGGTGGTCCTGCTGTGTCTGTAGCCTGAGCCCAACCTGACATCTCTGCACAGAATTCACTGTCACTTCCTGTACTTCACTTTCCCCGCTGTTAGGTGCTTTTTCCTTTTCTGGTTCTCTTTTTCTAGTTCCTCACCAGTAACATCAGAATTCAGAACACAGCTTACCAACTGATTGTTGTTCTTTGCCTGCATTTAGGATCTTTGAGTTAATGAAATAGCCTGGATTGTTCCCAGACCAGTGGTGGTTCTTTGCCCATGAACCAATTGATTTATGTATTAAAGAAATTTACATACCTGAGTAATCTAGTATTTGGGGGGGAAAACACTACACAGGCTTAGATGTGCAGGGTTTTGTTTTTTATTTTTACATAAACCTGTCAATAGCTTGCTAGACAGTTATCTGAAAAAATGTGCAGATTAGTTGATATGTCTTGGTTAACATTGTTTTCAGTTATTTTAGGTACCAACATGATCTATTTAAAAAAACAAACACTTGATTGAACAGAGGAGTATCATGATATCTTCATTTATTCTAGACTTGAGCTCTGAAAGCAGGGCTATTTCTTCATCCTATTTGTAGGTACCTGGCATATTCAGTAACTACTTGAATTGATGTTGATAAATCCACACCTACAATTATCCACTTCAGTATAGACTAGTAATGTTCCTCTGCTTTCATTAAAAAACAAAACAAGAAAACACCATTTGTGAATTAGCAAAGACAAAGGACTTAAATGGGACATATGTATATGTCTTTCTGGGACTACCTCATTCAGTTATTCAGTGAATAAGCATTAGCGCCTACATGAGAGTGTGCTAGATGTTAAAGGGAATGCAGAAATGCACTGTATTATGAATACACTTGATCTTAGCCAAAAGCCCAAGAAGTGATAACACTGTATTATAAATAGTTTCAGTGTATTTGATAGCTAAAACTTCTTTGAGTTCAAGATGTGTTCTAGTGGTTGTGTCCATTACCCCCTCATTCCTAGGATTTTGGCTTTCTTCACCTAGAGTATAATACTCTTAGAAGTTAGTACTTGTTTGGAGGATGGATATTTGTTTTTAATTGCTCAGAATCTCTCCAAATTCTATCTTGTGTTTTATTTCTGCAGCTTAAGAAAATCCTAGGTATCTCTTTCCCAAGGAACTGTATTATGCTGCCCCCACCAGGCCGTTTTCCATCTTTTATTGGAGAAATATTATGAAATAGAAATGCTGTCACTTCTTAGTTTCCTTGAGCGTATGGGGTTCAAAAATTAGTAAAGAAACATTGTAACTTGCAATTTGTAGTTGTAAGTGTGGTTAGTATAGCTTAAAAATGAAGGAAAAATTTTAGAAGGTCTTTAAGTGCTCTGATATCTGTAGGTGAAATTCATTGCTTACAACTCTGGGTTTGAAGGGACGGTATTTGAAGTCCTCCAGCCTAGGGAAATTTAATTTGCTACTGTCACTATGATTCACCACGGCCCCCAGCTCTCTTCTACAGGGGCATCAGCCGAATTTGAATGGTGTCTTTTAGGAAACAAACCTATTATGTGTACGGGTACCGAGGAGGTAAAAGCAGAATAAAGCATGGTTCTTAACCACCAGGAATTTACAAGCCAGTTTGAGAAATAGGGTACATTAAAATATCAAAGTGAGAAATGTAATAGCAGATTAAGTGATTAAATCTTAATTAATGATCTGTAATTTTCTATAAATTCCCAAAGAGATTGTTAGAATGTTATGATGCTAGAGGAACTGCGAGCAGGCTAATATATCTTGATCATGCTTAGGCTTCCAAGAGGTAGGTCAGGGGATTCTCGTCAGTGGTATGTCTTTATTACCCGACGATGTCTGCTTGGAGTCACAGAATCTTCCAGGTGGAAGGAACTGCAGAAATCTATGGCTTAGAAATCTTCACCTCAGGGAGGGGCAAGCTCAGCCTGGGCAGGGGCATCAGGTGGATTTTAATGGTGTCATTTTTATTGGTTTGGTTTTGGCGAGAAATTCTTGGGAGTGGGTTGCCTTTTTTTGTTATCTGTTATAACTTACACTATCATGCCAGTTGCTTAGACTTACACAGAGATAGGTTGGCAAGAGGGGATTTCACTGTGAGAAATGTCGATAATTCTGGGTATACCAACAGTGTTAGTACCACTGCAAGGCAAAAGGCAAGAACCTAAAACCCAGACCACACATACCAAGTAAATGTGAAATAATGCTTAGTACGTATCTGGCCCTGACTAACTAGGGCTTGTATTCTAGTGTTTCTGTTGATTCTGCAGTATCAGGTGACTTGGTGCCTGCTTGAATTCCTCCAGTGATGCTCATTATGGACCTCAGGAACTTCTATTGCCGGTGGTTCTATTTCGCAATCCAATCTATTTGTTGACTTATTTTTTACTCTTTTATTTTGAATTCTAGAAAAATTTCCACCCATTATGGATATCAAAAAGTAATATTGGTTGTAGGTGTTGCAAAAGTGTGAAGGTAGGGTGTCATGCTGAACATTAAGATGCAGGTATTAGGGAGTTGAGGTCCTTGAAGCAACTGATTGAGGAAACAAGGTTCAGTAAGGTCAGCAGCCGTCAGGTAGTGATTCCTGGATGACTTAATTTGACATAAAGAAGAGCATCATAAACCTAAGTGCAACAATGCACTGAACAAGACCATGGCAGAATAGGGTTTAAGAACAAACCTGAAATTCCAAGTATTGTGCCTGAGATTTAGGAGCTACTGCCCACCTTTATCTCTAGGTAGATGTTTTATCAAGCCTTAAAAACACAGGCATCTCTGACATCAGATTGACCCCAAATAAATAGTGAGGGTATAGGCACTCTTGTCTTATTTAGAATGTAAGAGCAAGTGTTCCCACTGGGGATGGGACAGAAAGCAATTGTATTCAAACAGTGACACTGTTTCTAATGAATAACCTATTTTCAACTGTGGATACTTTTATAGAAACTCAAAAGCATGACTACTCTATAGTAGTGATTACAATGTAGTTATTTACTTGCGTAGTAGTTTTGTTAAGTTTTAATCACTTCACTTAATGCAGTCAAAAGTTATCTATTGGACCCAGCCAGTATGGTTCAGTGGTTGAATGTCAACCTATGAATCAGAAGGTCATGGTTTGATTCCCGTTGAGGGCACATCCCCAGGTTGCAGGCACGATCCCCAGTGTGAGGTGTGCAGGAGCAGCTGATCAATGACTCTCATCACTGATGCTCCTGTCTCTCCCTCTCCCTTCCTGTCTGAAATCAGTAAAAATATATTTTAAAAAATTATCTGTTGCTACAGTGTAGCTCAAATTTGGGTGATATGGCTCTCAAACAGCTTTAAAGCTTACACAAAGTAGCCCTGTAGCTGAGAGAAAGTTCAAACCGAAGTTTGATTAGGTTAAGTATAATTTTTTTTTTTTTTTTGCTGGGGTAGTTTAAGTATAATTTGACCTACCATGTTTTTTGTTGCTGGAGGCCCGGTGCACGAAATTCGTGCACTGAGGTGGGGTGGGGTGGGGTGGTGGTGTTCCTCAGCCTGGCCTGTGCCCTCTCGCAGCCGGTGAGCCCTTGCTCCTTACCGCCTGCCTGCTTGCTGCTCCTACCACCACCGCTGCACTGAGCCCGGCTTCTGGCTGAGCAGCGCTCTCCCTGTGGGAGCGCACTGACCACCAGGAGGCAGCTCCTGCGTTGAGCGTCTTCCCCCTGGTGGTCAGTGCTCATCAGATTGGTCTGGCGTTCCGCCATAATGGTCGCTTAGGCTTTTATATAGATGGATTTGCAGTCCTAGGGCATTTAAGGATCTTAACAACTTTCCACCAGAGTGGTATTCTTTCTTTCCATGTTATCTGCTGTGAAGATCTGCTTGCAGGAAATTGCTGAATAACCTTCCACATTTTAATTGGGGACAGCCTTAGGTAAATGTGAATTTATTTTCTGTGTATCATTCCAAATTAGTGGGCAAAGTGGAATGTGCTTACTGATATTCTACCTACACCCAGGAAATAGGCACTTTTTCCTTTACTCTGTACCAGTGGTGGCAAGGCGCATATTTGGGGAGGTGTAGTCTGCCAAAACTAAATCTTCATAACCCTGCTCAAGAGAAAGACTAAAAGAAGAAAAACTAATCCTAGTAAGTCAGTGATGGGATGATGGGGGTGATGTGTTTTTTGGTTCTACTCACTTTTCAGGATTAAAATGAAACCCTTATTGCTTCCCTGATCCACAGAGTCATTTAGAGAAATACAGGTTGCTGCTTGCCTTAGCCCCCTCTTACCCCAGTTATAGATTAGAAGGTCTGAGATAAAGTCTCAAAATGTGCATTTCTAGCAAACCCCCAGGTGCTGTTGGCGATGCTGGTCCAATCCACTTAGCAACCGCTGAGTCCTGCTCTGACACTGAGAGGGAAACTGCTAGTTCAGTACACGGGCACTCCCGTAAGGCACAGGGAGATCGTTCTGCTAATCGAGGACACACAATGATTTCCCTTCTTCCCTACCTTTGCAGCAAATTTTGCTTGTATTGTTACATGTGGCTTTTCAATAATTAAAATAGTTTCTTGGAGTGAAACAAGCAGTAGCCTGACCTGGTCCAGTCTTCATTGTTTCTTGCTTTTTTATTTTTTCCTCCATCACCATTTATTCCTCTGTACCCTCTTCCACCTCCACCCATCCCCCCTCCCCAATCACCACACTGTTTCTTGCTTTTAATCTTAGATATTTATTTATTTATTAGCAGATAGAACTGCCATTATGGCTAAAGTTAGTGAAAAACAAGAATGTACCCATTAGGATTATAACTAGGGAACAGTTGTCAGACTTAACCTGGAAAGATAAGATTGACAACATCGAAGTTTAAATTTAAACTTTGTGTCTATAGGCAGCCTCTTGTGGTGCCTTAGTGGATAACTTTATGGTCGTAGTCTAGTTCTACTTTCTTTGTGCATTTTACATGTTTTGTGTAGAATATAATCATGGGTATAGGATTAGTATACAGTACTAGTGTATTGCTGGTGGAATATATTGGTCATGAATTCTTTGAGTATTGGCTCCATCTCGTTTAATCCAGCTGTGTGGTTCCTTGTCTCACAGGTATTTCATGCACGGGGTTTGTAAGGAAGGAGATAACTGTCGCTACTCGCATGACCTCTCTGACAGTCCATACGGTGTGCTGTGCAAGTATTTTCAGCGAGGGTACTGCATTTACGGAGACCGCTGCAGGTAAGAATTTGTTCACCAATCAGTTGTGTTCAGTGGTGGATTTGGAAAAATTAATAAAGTTCATAATCTCAATAGCTTTATAATTTCTAGGGTTAAAATAATGCTTTGAAAAGGACTTCTTAGGAATGTTAGTGCAGTGACAGAAATCTCTCACTTGGAAGGAATATTAATACATTTTAAAAAATGAATTTGTAATACAATTCTAAGTTTAATTAATGCCCAAGGAGCAACTTCTGCAAACCTAGGGATAGGGAGTGGTGAAGGTATGTTTGTGTGTGACATTTCCTTTTTAAACCAAGAATGAGATGCATATTGGACCAAGCAGGACTGCTTTCGATTCTCTATGGTGAGAACTGGTTTCAGTCTCACAGGCATTGGAAAAGTGTATTAGGTTGCTAGTAACGAGGGTTTGTCATTCTAACCAAACTTCCCTAAACCTGTCCCCATCCCAGTTCCCAAGAATAATTATAAGTTAAGAGGGAAAGTGCTCAAGAATATCTCTAGTATCTAATTCAGAATGTTAGGGAACCAAGAGGGATTAATTAAATAATTTCTGTTTGTTGAATTGGCACCATAATCCTGTTAAGTTGCAATTCAATAATGGTGGGTTCTGCTTCAGAATTGAGTAGAGCTTTCTTTATGTTCCCATTTCAGAAAATATCTAGGTGTATGAATATGTTATTTATTGATGCTACACAAATTATCCCAGAATTTAGCAGATTAAAAACAATATCAGTTTCTGGGGGTCTGGAATGTGAAGGTGGTTTCCCTGGGTGGTTCTAGCCCAGACTCTCAGATTTATAGTCAAGATTTGGTGCAGGGCTGTCATAATCTGACGTCTTGGGGGGCTGGAGGATCACCTTTCAGATGACTGCTAACGGGAGACTAGTTCTCACCACAGGAACCTTTTCTTAGGGCTCCTGTGGTGCCCTCCCGCTTGGCGGCTGTGCAGTGATGCAAGAGAGCGCAGGACACAGCCACAATGGCTTTATGACCTCGTCTCAGAAGCCCTCACTGTTGCTTCCACTATGTTCTGTTTATTACAAGCAAGTCACTAAGTCCAGCCCGTGTTCAGGAGGAGGTTGGGCTCCAGCTTTTGAAGGGCGGAGTATGGTAAGACAGATTGGCAATGTCATAGCTAATTTGAGTGTCCCTATTAGATAAGAATTGTGTCAACTGTTGGGTTCAAATGCTTAGAGTTCAGAAGACTAAGACGTTATTGATGGGTGAGACATTAATGTTAAGTCATCACATGTTTTATTAGGAAATCTAGCAAGAATAGAGAAAAAAAAGGTCCTTTTCATGTGACTGTAGGAGCTTAGAAATAGAACTGATGTCTGAGAGTAGCGGTCAATAATTTGCTTTAATTTTTTTCATTGCAATATTACTGGAAAGGAAAAAGTGGCAGTGATACTCTCCTCAGAAAATCCCAGTATGTCCTTAAGTTTTCTTTATAATAAGGCTACAACTCCCTCTTTGGGGAATGATGCTGTTTTGAACTGGATGTAGAGCACTTACGATAAAGTGAAAGGAGTTAGGGAAACCTATGTCCTGGGGTTCTGCCTGAAAGGGGAGTTGGGTGATGTCCTTGGGACAGGCTGATGAGGGTGATTATTACAAGCTGGACTATAGACAGGCAAGGAGGGAATCCCAAGGAGGGTCTGGTTCCATGACTGCTTATTTTTTGTTAAAATTATGCTTAGGGACTTAAATCTACTTTTCACTTTTACTCTCTAGGGATCTTTTTATACAACTTCACCAATGCCCAGGGTTTTAAAATAATTTAACTCCTCATCCAGGGGATAGTTTATAGTGAAAGATAGTATTCTAGTTCCAGCAGTTCAGAAGTGGTACCACATCAGTGTTTCATAGTGGCGGTGCTGTTATCTAGTGAGGCCAGGTCATCATTGCTCAGGCCTGTTGTGTACATTGTAGGACAGCTGGCATCCCTCGTCCCCACCAAATAAATCCATTAAAACTCTCAGTCATTGTTCCTGAACACACCCCCTGGAGAAAGAGGCAGTATTGCCTTGGTTGACAACTGCTTTGGAGGGGTTTTGCCCTCTGGACCTATTAAATCTCATACATTAAAATCTTTACAGGCAGACATCAGACCGTGGAGTGATTGGGAGTAGCGAGTCGCAAGCCAATCTAGAGAAAAGTCTCTCTTGCTTAGAACTAGGGGAAACGTTGATAAAATGTCCTTAGGTAGAAATTGATTGTATGTATCAGAGTTTTTGCAGAAGGTGAAAGAAAAGCTCATATTTGTTTCAGTGTTAGCTTAGCTTTAATTCATCACTTAACACTGTGACTAAAAAGATCAGTGGTTCTGTGATAATCCATGAAATAATAACTATAACAAAACTACTCTCACAGACTGTGAATCTAATAGATGTGAGAATCCTCTTAAGCAGGGGTTGGCAGACTCGCTCCACAGGGCTAGAGAAGAAATATTTCTGGCTCTGCAGGCCATAAGGGTCTCTTGTAGCACAAAAGCAGCCATGGATAGTACATATAAGCTGATATATTAGATAGGACTAGAGTGAAACTTTACTTTGAGATACTGAAATTTGAATTTCATATAATCTTGTGTGCCATCAAATGATATTTTTTTCAACCACTTAAAGATGTTGTGACCATTGTTAGCGCTGGTTGGATTTGGCCTGAGGGCCTAGTTGGCCATCTCTGCTCTTAAGGAGGTCCATAGTTCACCAAACCACTTTTAAAATTACATTTATTGTGGTGACATTGGTTAATAACAAGTTTCAGGGGTACACTCTTATAATACATCCTCTGTAAATTATACTGTGTGCTCAATACCAGTCTAGTCTCCTCCATCACCTTATATTTGACCCTTGAAACTTTTTGGTAAACATCTTTCAGAATTGTAAGTCTTGGCTTTTACTCTTTTTCTTGCTTTGTCTTTACAAATCTTTACTCGGAAACACATTTTATATAGATCTACACTGCACTAAGGGAATAACTTTGCCTAAATAGGTAGACTTGAGAACATATTTTTGTTGTTGTTGTTGTTTAGAACATAATGTTTTTTAATGTCTTAGTCTAAATTTAAATACTGTATTTTCTCCTCAATGTAATCCCTTAGAATAAAGTTGTTTTTGTTTGATATACATTTCTTTTCCTGAGGAACTCTTAATTTAAAAGGTTAATGTTCAAAATAAATTTTCATTTAATAGTAGGGACCTCGTTTTATTCACATTTGACTCCTCAGTAGATGGTACTGTTCTTGACGTATGGTGCATGGCTATAAGCAGGTGTTGATAAAAAAAAGTAACCCAGTATATTTCTCAAATTTTTAGTCTGTTTTTTTTTTTTCCTTTTTAGTCTGTTCTTAAAACATTCTTCTCTATACCCATAGAAAATTGTAGAATATTTGAAAGCAAGAAAATTTTTGTACAGATGTGAACTTTCTAGGAAATATTTTGTGCTTTGAAAAACTTACCATACTTTGTTGATTCATTGATAAATTTGCCTTAAAACCAAAATGCGCTTCTTTCAAAAGTTATAATATTTGCAATTTGATAATCTATTAAGTGTCTAATGACTTTTGAGTCATTTACCCTGAAATCCTTAAAATGAATATGGTAAAGGAGAAAGAACTAAAATATGGGAGTCATCAATATATATATTGATTTCAGAGAAAAAGGGAGAGATAGATAGAAACATCAGTGATGAGAGAATCATTGATTGGCTGCCTCCTGCATGCCCCTTACTGGGGATCAAGCCTGCAACCTGGGCAGTGCCCTGACCAGGAATCAAACTATGATCTTGTGGTTCATAGGTTGATGCTCACTGAGCAAAACTGGTTGGGCTATGCATCTTTTTTTATTAAAAATTTCAAATTTGATTTTAGAGAGAGAGAAGCTGATTTGATGTTTTATGTATTTATGCCTTTATTGGTAGATTCTTGTATGTGTCCTGACTGGAGATTGAACCCACAACCTTGGTGTATCGGGATGGCACTCTAACCAAATGAGCTACCTGGCCAGGGCTATTTCTGGATATTGACATTTAATTCCCAAAGCCCTGAAGCCTTTCTCTCTGGAGGGGGCATTTAAAATAAATAAAATGTTTTTCTGCTATCCCCTTTCAAGTCAGGGAATTAATCTGAAATGTGAGGATTTGGGGCTAGATTTCCAAGGTTTCCTGTGGTTTTAAAACTAAATCAGAGCAGTGCTTCTGATAGTGAAAATGTGCTATGTATAGCTCTGGAACACTTGAAAAAGTGGCTACTGCACGGGCCAAGGAACTGAGTTCTAAATTTCATTTAAGAATAAGTAGCTAGCCCTAACTGGTTTGGCTCAGTGGATAGAGCGTCGGCCTGCGGACCGAAGGGTCCCAGGCTCAATTCCAGTCAAGGGCATGTACCTTGGTTGCAGGCGCATCCCCAGTAGGGGTTGTGCAGGAGGCAGCTGACCGATGTTTCTCTCTCATTGATGTTTCTAACTCTATATCCCTCTCCTTTCCTCTCTAAAAAAATCGATAAAATATATTAAAAAAAAAAAAAAAGAATAAGTAGCTAGTCCAGGCTGGTTTGGCTCAGTGGATAGAGCGTCGGCCTGCAGACCAAAGGGTCATGGGTTCGATTCCTGTTAAGGCCACATACTTCGGTTGCAGGTTCCTCCCTGGCTGGGGCCCTGGTTGGGGCATGTGCAGGAGGCAACCCATCGATGTGTTTCTCTCACATCAATGTTTCTGTCTCTCCCTCTCTCTTCCACTCTCTAAAAATCAATGGGAAAATATCCTCAGGTGAGGATTACCAAAAATAAAATAAAATAAAATAAATACTAAAAAAAGGGGGGGCGGGATAAGTAGCTAGATTTGGCCAATTGTTGCCATTTTGTGAAAAGCAGCTTACGATTTACATGAGACCTAGCATACCACTTATTTGACCATTTCATCGTCTACATCACCTCTAAAATGATGAAAGAATACTTCCTTCACGCTTTTTGTGGAGGCAGTAAGATGATAAAAGCATATTCATGATAGCTCCTTCCTCTCAGTGCTCAGTTTGCATGATTCCAGGCTATGGAATAAAATGCATTGGCTTTTGTAGCCGATAGCAGGAAACTCAAAATGATTTGTACTACAAAGCAAAGTAGGAATATGAAGGTAACAGTTTGGATTTTAGTAATGGGAACATTTAAATTTATTTTTTGGTAAAATGTGTCCATATTTCCACTTGTTGAATTTGAGTGTCAGCCTTGCTTTGATGAATCAGTCTGTTTTGGCCACACAGTCCAACGTTGTCTGTCCCTTGTCTGTGACCTTGTTCCGCAAGTGTGGTCTCTGGGCCAGCAATGTGAGCATCACGTGGGTGCAGAATAGGTGTCTGCCTTCGAACAATTTCCCAGATGATTCATGTGCACAGCAGTTTACAAAGAACCCAAGGACGGATCAGGGAATAGATATCCTATCTAGAGGGTTCTGCTTAGACTGCGACTACTGACTTTTAATTTTTTATTTATTTATTTTTTTAGATACGAACATAGCAAACCATTGAAACAGGAAGAAGCAACTGCTACAGATCTAACTGCAAAACCATCCCTTGCTGCTTCCTCAAGTCTCTCACCAGTAGTTGGACCGATTGTTGAAATGAATACGGGCGAGGCTGAGTCAAATTCAAACTTTGCAACTGTAGGAGCAGGTTCAGAAGACTGGGTGAATGCCATTGAGTTTGTTCCCGGGCAGCCCTACTGTGGCCGTAGTGAGTATTTTGAGGAATAAAAACAAGCCAGAGGGCTAGATAGTAGTGCATCAATTAACTGAGTTTTCACAACCTTCTGGTTGCCAGTCTTCACATGCAGCCTAATTGTAATAGTCTAAATGAGTTACCTGAAACTGACAGGTGGAGTGAAAGAAACTCAGTGAATCCCAATAGTATTGAATTTAGAATGTTGAAAAACTGAAGCTTCCCTTTATCAGTACAGTTGCACAAGAGATACATAAAGAGCTCCCCACCCCCCTTTTACCAGCCTAATCTCGGAAATACCAGCATTAGAAAAAAAAATTCATTTCTTCCAAGAGTAAGAAAATTAGTTTAGTAAACTGTTCTGGAGTTCAATGAAAGTTTTCAGTTAGGCTCTCGGTTTATCTGCCTGATCCATGTTGGACCTTTACCACTCTCCTAAACATTTCAGCTGCCCCTTCTTGCACTGAAGCACCCCTGCAGGGCTCAGTGACCAAGGAAGAGCCAGAGAAGGAGCCAACGGCCGTGGACACGAAGAAGCAGCTCTGTCCCTATGCAGCGGTGGGAGAGTGCCGCTACGGGGAGAACTGCGTGTATCTCCACGGAGACCCGTGTGACATGTGCGGGCTGCAGGTCCTACACCCAGTGGACGCAGCCCAGAGATCACAGCACATAAAAGTAAGTTTTTAGGATGACATAATGTTAATAGGTATGGGGACTATATTTTTCTTTTCACAGCATTGCCCGTTTGTTTGGTTCATTTCAGAGAAACTTTTGGTGAATTGAAATATTGGTCAGTGGGGATATTTTCCTTCTTGGGCTTTTTGAATGCTTTATCAAGAAGTAAGGCCCTCACACTAAGAGATTTTTCTCTAGAGAGAAAGGCGAGGGAGAGAGAATACGAACCATTGATGTGAAAGGGAACATCAGGCTGCCTCCTGCATGTCGTCCCCCCAGCCCCCCCAACTGGGGATGGAGATGGCAACCTGGGTGTGTGCCCTGACTGGGTATCAAACTGGTGACCTCCATGCACAGAATGACAGTCCATCCAACTGAGCCACACTGGCCAGGGCTAATTGTACACTTTAAATGAGTGAATTACCTGGTATGTGAATTATATCTCAGTAAAGCTGTTTTTTATGTGCAAATTATGTGCCTGGCACATAATTGCCACCTAATAAATGTTAGTTTCATTCACCCTGTTTTCTGACAGATTATAAATTAGGGCCTTAATCCCAATTGCATTTTCCATCTAGAAATGAGAAAGTCAATAAACTTAGCCTGCAAACGGTCTTTAATGAAGATAACAGGGGTTGGCCTGCAGGATTGAGAAAATTGTATAATTTTTCAGTTCCTGAAGTTAAGTCCTTATTGTGTGACTTTTGTGGTAATGTCAAGTCCCAAAATGTCAGTGTACCTGTACTTGTGAACGAACAAAGCTGCTGTCAGATTGGGAACACTAACTCTTCAGCTGACTCTGGTTCTCTGAACACGAGTCATTAACTGTCCGGTGAAGTCTTGCATTGTCCAGTGACTTGATTACACTTCTCTCTCCACTTTTTCCAGTCTTGCATTGAGGCCCATGAGAAGGACATGGAGCTCTCGTTTGCCATCCAGCGCAGTAAGGACAAAGTGTGTGGGATCTGCATGGAGGTGGTCTATGAGAAAGCCAACCCTAGTGAGCGCCGCTTCGGGATCCTCTCCAACTGCAACCACACCTACTGTCTCAAGTGTATTCGCAAGTGGAGGAGTGCTAAGCAATTTGAGAGCAAGATCATAAAGTGAGACTCCTCCCCAACCTTCGTTTGTGCTTTCTATTTTGGGGAAGAATTTAGTGTCTTGTGCCAACTTTCAAGCAGATGGACCGCATTTAAATGCATGCATTTTACCTTGAAACGGGGGTATTCTTTGAATTGGGGTTTCTTGTTTGTATTTCAGCTAGCTTGTAGGTTAGTTGGTATATTTACTTTTATTTGAATGAGGAAACCCTATGTAACAGTCAGTAGAAGCTTTTTCTGAGGAGATTGTTTAACGGATTAGCTCCTTTAGGCTCAGTGAACAAGCTTACCTAGCTCTGAATGTATGTTTCCTGACGTTTTACATTTGCCACTTTCCTATTTCATCCATTAAGCTAGCCAATAATCCACCATCCTTTAAAGATTGTTCTCATAACTGAACAAAAACAACATAACGTAAACAGAGCAAAGTTACAAGAAATAAATTTATTTAAACGAAAGAAAAAGGAGTCTGTGTGAAATGTCTTCTTTTGTTGCTTATTTTAACTTAAGTTCTATTTTTTTTTTTTTAATGAACTGGCTAGCCAGTAAGCTGAATTTATAAAGGAGCTTGTCTTGCCTCAAAGGAAATGGTCAGTTGTGTGACAATGTTGGGAGCCCTTTCAGGAGATGCCCACTGACTTGGAGTTTAAGTCTGTGAATCTGGAGGTGACACACCAGGGTGTGTCCTTGAAGAGTGGGCCTGTAAAGGGGAATGTGCACTGCAGCCTGTTCATTGTTTCCCAGGTCCTGCCCAGAATGCCGAATCACATCTAACTTTGTCATTCCAAGTGAGTACTGGGTGGAGGAGAAAGAAGAGAAGCAGAAACTCATTCAGAAATACAAGGAGGCAATGAGGTATGAGCACTGCAGCCTTTTCTTCAGTCAAGATCCCAGCGGAGCTTGGGTTCACTTTGAAAAGAACAGGCTGCGTTATATACTCCTACCTCCTTCCTACCCTTCCTTTTACTTCCCAGGACAGTTTATTTTGTCACCCCCGGTAACACCCATTACGTGTCTTGCCATAGCGCAGTCCTTGGGGTGTGTGCCAAGGGACCATGTTACAATGAAGTCTGTGCTTTTGTAACTAAAGCCCCATAACTAGGGCCCCATCTTTCTCAATTCATGTTATACTTGTCCTATGCTCTTGGGGTGGTGGGGTGCTTTCTAGAAGGTTTTCTCTCTGCTGGATCTGCCATGGTAGAGCTGTTAGATTCCAGTTAGACTTGGACAGAGTATCTGTTTCTAGCTAGTGTTTCATGCATTAGCACACACACCTTTAAACTGACATACCGGTTCTATCCCGAGCTCTTTAGAGAAATCCTGGATGCTAGTTGCATACAGACCTGAAATCCACTGTGAATAAGGGTTGCGATATTTTCCTTTCCAGCAACAAGGCGTGCAGGTATTTTGATGAAGGACGTGGGAGCTGCCCATTTGGAGGGAACTGTTTTTACAAGCATGCGTACCCCGATGGCCGTAGAGAGGAGCCACAGAGACAGAAAGTGGGAACATCAAGCAGATACCGGGTAATTCTCACTTTTTTTAAAGAAGGGAAAATCCCACCATCTCAGTGAGTCCTGCACAGATTGGGGTAGGGGAAGGAGAAAGTTAACACTCAGGTCTGGGAGCGAAACTAGAGTATTAAAGCAGGAAACCAACCTCAGGAGACTGGGAGGGGCATGAGAGGAAGAGCTAGAACGCTTAAAACTCTAGTCTAAACCTGTGCATCTTGTAGCCAGCGGGGAGGAATTGGTAAAATGGAACCCTAAACGAGAAGTCGGGTTCGCCATGCCCTCTGGTGTGCTGGACGTTTTGCCTTAGAAAGGAGAGAATAGAAGATACCACTCGACAGTGCCACCCCTATCATGGCCTTGTTTTTTACAGGCCCAACGAAGGAACCACTTCTGGGAGCTCATTGAGGAAAGAGAGAACAGCAACCCCTTTGACGATGAAGAAGAGGTTGTCACCTTTGAGCTGGGCGAGATGTTGCTTATGCTTTTGGCTGCAGGTGGGGACGACGACGACGAGCTGACAGACTCTGAAGACGAGTGGGACTTGTTTCACGATGAGCTGGAAGACTTTTATGACTTGGACCTATAGCAGCTTTGCGTGGCGTGGGAACTGGTCTGCTGAGCCCAGACAGTGGCTGTCCCCTGTGGTGGTGTGGCAGTGCCCGTGTCTCCTAGGCAGGCCTAGCAACTCCAGGTGCTGTCGTAATACTTCGTACCCAGGGCCTGTCTTCTTACTCCCTCACCTTTCCCCAAGGAGTATGTTGTTTCCTCTGGTTAAAAAGTTACAAAAATAAACCTTAAAGTTAGTTTTTTGTAACACGAGCTTAACTGTCAGACAGTTAGTGTAGGTTTGTTGCGTCATCTGTTTTCAACCAGATTCACACAGTTGGAGGGTGTTCATGGACGTGCTGCACTCATTCTAAGGACCCAGGTTCAAAAGCCACAGCCTTGGCCCTGCTCAGGGGTCCAAGAAGAGGTGATAGGTGAAGGATCTGAACTGTGGCAAGTAGCCTGTGCTACAGACCTAGAGGCGGATACTTGAGGTTTCTGCTAAAATCTGCACATCTGTGTTTTTATATGTTCCCTACCCCACAATCCCTACCCTGTGCACTTGTTCTGTGGTTTTGGTCTCTTGATAATTGCACACAAGTAATGACTACTGGATAACCATAACCAGGTGCGAATGTGTGGAGATTTTTACTGTTCAGTATGACAGGAAGATTCTAAAAGAATGATTTACTGGCATAAAAGAAATGCAGAATTGAGGTTGACTCCCAAAAGCTGGTAGACTTGGCATGTGTGAGTGCGAGTGTGTGGTCAGCCTCGCATCCCTGCCTCGGTGCAGTGTTCTTAGCCTTAGTGGAAAACCTTGGCTTAGTGGTTCAGCCTCGTGTGGTGACTAGACCTTACAGGACAAAGCAGTATGTTGGTAGCCGTTACTAGAGCAGTGCTAGCTTTGTCTATATGAATAAATGGGCTTAGCCATAGAGGGTAAACTATCTGGTTATCCCATATCTTAACACAAAACGGGGTTGTGGATACACAGTTGTATTTAATGCTTAATGATCTCTTACCCTCTCCAGTTCAGGCACCTTTTGGCAAACCTTTGTCCTCGCTTGAGGGGTTTTGTTGTGAGGTTTTTGTGTTTTTGTGGGTATGTGCCTCATTCCATCCCTGTACTTTGCAGGTAGACAGATGTGATTCAAAACTGTGTTCTAAGGTGTTTCTTGTAGTGGAGTCATTGGTTTGCAGTAATAAGTTATGCTTTCCCACTCAAGGGGGGTGGGGTTGGGTTGGTAATTCACAAGACAAGCTAAATTGTTAGAATTCCTTGATTGAAAAATTTAGCTTGAATTTTGTTGCTGTTTCCTGAAAATAACTTGGAGATGCTCCTAAGTTGTCCCATCGACTGCTTTTGATTCCTTGGATCCCACCCATTCTTTCACTTTAAGAAAAACAAGTCATTGTTACAGAGGTCTCTGTATTTTACAGCTGCCCTTTTGTAAGAAGCACTTTCCCAAATAAAACAATAAAAAACCCTAAGTTGTCTTTCTGTCTCGTGTAATGAGCTGTTTGAAATACTGTTTTTCTTTCACTGACTCTTTGATCAGTTCATCAGTGAGTCAAATTTCTGTGGATACAGTGACATCTTTCCTAAGACATCTAGCCCGCTGAGAAATGTGTGAGAGGGAACCTTGCCAACAGGATCATCAAACTAGCCTGTATTTTAGAATTGGTAAGACTAGCTATTAGGCCACCACAGGCGCTGCCATACGTGAACCTGCCTCATTCCTGCAAATAACAGGTAGGTCCCGTGCTCTGCCTAATTCTATTATGAAATTTTATTAATAAAATACCTTTTTGGCATTTCTAGTTTTGATGTCTAAGAATTTAGGCTATTGAAAATGTTTCCACATCTAGGAGTTGTGTATATTGGCTTATTGTAGCCATAGTAACAGCTTGTGGACCCCCCAAGTAGCCTTTGTGAGCTCACAGACCAGCTGCTCCCACCCAGAAATGCCAGGCATCCACCCTAAGCTGCTGCTGCCAGGCTGGGGACCACGTGCCCCCAGGGATGCTGCGAGCCTGAGGCATGAGTGGGCGGGAGGCGGGGGAGACTTCTGCTTTTTGGTGTCCAGAAAGCAAGGAAGAGACTCCGCAGGAGCCACCCTGTGAGCATATCTGAGTCTGGGGAGAAGGGTATAGGCGTGATGAGAGCTTCTGGCCTTTCCATAGGTTTATGTTTGGAGCAGCTCCTTTGTGTCTTAGAAGAGGCAATGGAAGCTCATGTTTTAGCGAATTCATAATGGGTGTTGCTCTCTTGTCACTGTGACTTCAGTGTGGTTGCCAATTGCAAAAAGGGTTGGAGGACCAACAGTGTTGGGTGGAACGTCAAACTTTCTCATTTGCACAAATTAACAATCTCAGCCCCTTTCCTGCCACCACAGGATAAGTTATGCTTGCCTCTGTGACTAACTCCTGTGGACACATTCTTATTTAGAAGGTTGGAGGAAAAGGTGAAGCAAATCCTTGCTGAAGATTTGGGGGGGGAAGGTATTGATGCCAGAAAGGGGACCTGGCCCTTGGAAGGTCTGCCTAGAGCCAGCTGGCAGTGTGTGGGTTCTTGACTTTGTGCAGGAAAAATTTCACAGCATAAGTCCAGGTGACTAATGGGGGAACATTTATTAGAGCTGGGGACATAAAACAAGGAAGGGCTTAGCATAGAAGAAGCAACAGGAGAGACTAGGCTGGGTTGCCCTAGCTCTCTGGGAAGTCAGAGAAAAGGGGGCCTTGATATCAGATTCTGGAGTTGGCCTGGGACAAGCTGCCGCCCCTAGTTGCAAGCCTTGTGGAGTCTAGGGTTTAGGAGATGTATGCCTTTGGGGGAAGTAGGAAGGGGAATGGTGGGTGCTGCTTCCCAGAAGGAGAGCATCTGCTGAGTCCTTTGTCCTGAGGCTTTGGGGCTTTTTCTCTCCCTGGCTGGGGGAGGGCCCAAGGAAGGCTTTCAGCAGAATAATCAGTTTTCTGGGTGTGGTCCTCCAGGGCCAGGTCTTCACTGATTGGTCAGTGTCAGGGCAGGGGGTCCTCAGTCATTGACGCTGGTCCTGGTGTTGCCCACCTGGTTTTGCTGCTTTTCTGGGTCTGGAGCTGAAATACAACTGAGGCCTAGATAGTATTTCTAGGGAGGTGACCCATGTCTGCTGTAAATTGCTGTCAGTTTGTTCCCTCTCTGTCTCAGTTTCCCTATTCCACCTGCCCTGGCTCACTGGCCTGTCTCAGTCTGATGCTGGTAAAGGTGTCTAACATCGCTTAGTGCCGCTCACCTTTGGGAGGGCACCGTGTAGTTGCAGACCCCATCGAACTTCCTTAGGCTGGTGAAATGTGAACAAAATTGATGCAAATTTTAAGAGCCAGCTCATGACTTTCCCTCACTCTCCCCGTTTCCCTGGCAGTCGACCATTTCTGAGAAGGTGGCCTGGGTGCAGTGGGGTGAGGGGTAGAGCAGGACACTCAGCTGACCAGAGCAACATAGGACCTGAGCATGAAATAAACCTTGAGGTGAAAGGCCGCTGCGATTTGGAATCTTTGTTGTCACAGCCTAACAGCCTATCCCGTGTTGAAACCATCTGTTGAAAGACCTTTTTTTATAAGGAAATCTAAATATTTGAAATACTCATTTTAATGTTTTTAGGCGCCTCTCAGATAAGTAAAAAGTAAATTGTAAGGTGTTTGAGTGAATCGTTAAACAAACTGGTTTGAAATCACTCCGTGGTATATAGATGTTAGTAGGAAAAACATTACAAATTATTTGCTTTTTGGCCTACTCTTAGGCATTAATTATTACTACTGAAAATGTATATTTTTTTAGAAGGAAACTTTGTGCAATAGTTAAGTAAGTCAGTAGCACTTATTTAAATTGTTGTAAATAAGGAAGCTAGAGGTTAAGTCTTTTTTTGTTTGTTAATCCTCACCCGAAGATATTTTTCCATTATTTTTTAGAGAGTGGAAGGGAGAGGGAGAGACAGAGAAACATCGATGTGAGAAAGACACATCTGATGGTTGCCTCCTGCATACACCCCAATCAGTGCCAGGGAACCTGCAACCGAGGTACAAGCCCTTGACCGGAATCGAACCCAGGACCCTTCAGTCCATGGGCTTATGCTCTATCCACTGAACCAAACCATTTAGGGCTAGAGCAGTGATGGCGAACCTTTTGAGCTTGGCGTGTCAGCATTTTGAAAAACCCTAACTTAACTGGTGCCGTGTCACATATAGACATTTTTTGATATTTGCAACCATAGTAAAACAAAGACTTATATTTTTGATATTTATTTTATATATTTAAATGCCATTTAACAGAAAAATCAACCAAAAAAATGAGTTCGCGTGTCACCTCTGACACGCGTGTCATAGGTTCGCCATCACTGGGCTAGAGGCTAAGTTTTTAAATGGCCCTCAAAATAAATCTCTTAGAGGCAGTGTGAGGGTTTCCAGGGCTTCAGCAGCAAAGGGATTTACCTCTAAGTGAGAAAAGGATTTTAAAAATATTTAAACAGTAAATCCTTTGTGATTTATATCTGAAGTGATTAACACAGTATTACTGTCTCCAAAGGTGGCGGCTTTATTACTTCCACAGTGTCTAGGACTTACTTCACAAAACATTTAAACAGCCTTTTTAGATTGTGACAAGGTGCTTACTAGTATTTGTGTTGCGTGACAGGAGGAGATCTCATGCTGATAATAGAAAATACCCGAGATCTTACCAGGTCTCTGTGTTGCTGCTTCCTTGCAGTGCATAGAAGAGATACATACCGTGTGGTACCTGAACAAATAAATATTTTTAGGTTCAACTGATGCACTTAATTTTCTTTTAATCAGAAGCTTATTCCCCTTAGTAAATACTTAGAAATTGACTTCTACAAGGCTGTATCAACTCCTGTCTTTGTTAACTGGAGAAGTAATCTAAAATGTAAAACTGAATTAGTAAGACAAAAATTTGTTTAAAGGAAGACCCAATTCTGATGATAAATTTGTCCCCCGCCCGCCCCCCCCCCCCCTTTTTTTAAATCCTCACTCTATATTTTTCCATTGATTTTTTTAGGGCGAGCGGAAGAGAGAGGGAAAGACAGAGAAACATTGTGAGAGAAACATCGATTGGTTGCCTCCAGCATGAGTCCTGACCAGGGCCCAGGTCGGGGAGGATCCTGCAACCAAGGTATGTGCCCTTGACTGGAATCATACCCAGTACCCTCTATTCACTGAGCCAAACCGGCTAGGGCAAATTTGCCCTTTTAAAGGGGGCTTATTTTCCTTTTATGTAGATGCAGATGCACTAACTCACTCTTCCCCTGCCCTTCTTGTGTTAAAACTGTTAACATCAAAAAAATTTTTTTTAATTGGTTTTAGAGAGAGGAAGGAAGGGGGAGAGAAAGAGAAACGTGTATGTGAGAGCAAAACATGGATCAGCTGCCTCCTGCACACCCCCTACCAGGGGACGAGCCCCAGCAATCTGGGCATGAGCGCTGACTGGGAATTGAACTGGCAACCTTTTTGTGTACAGGACAACACTCAACCAACTGAGCCACACTGTCCAGGGCTGAATAACATTTTTAATAAGATGAAAGTAACTATCTGTTTTTAAAGTATTTGAGTGCCTTCCAGGCACTGTGCCAGGACCGGTAATCTTAGTAATTCCCTTGCAGCGGTTTTCAACCTGTGGGTTGCGACCCCTGAAAATACATCCTGCATATCAGATATTGACATTACGATTCATAACAGTAGCAAAATTACAGTTATGAAGTAGCAATGAAAATAATTTTATGGTTGGGGGTCACCACAACATGAGGAACTGTATTAAAGGGTCGTGGCATTAGGAAGGTTGAGAACCACTGCCTTAGAGGTTCAAAAATAGTTCAGTGTTTTTACATGGTATATAATGGTTAAAGTTAAAAAGAAATACTTATGGCTGAACAGTTTTAGTGAGATATAATGCACATAGCCTACAATTTGCCCACTTAAATTTTTTTAAATTGTGGTAAATTCAGAAAGTGCAATTCTTTATATTTGTATTTACCACAGTGAGGCCCACTGCCTAAGTTGTTTTTATTTATTTTAGAGTATTGCTGGATTTTAAAATAACCCATGTTTGGGTTTGATAATAGACAATAAAATAGAGATAGGCAACCACAACACAAACACATGCTCTGATATAGCGAATGCCTGTATTCTGTGCTTAAAAAAATGTTTTGGTGTTTTTCCAAATTAATAAAATTTATTCTTGAAATTAGAATTTTGTTTCTATATTAGATGAGAAGGCTTCAGGCTGCTATTTTCAATCAACTTTCTAAGAATTAACACATTATTGACTTTGGGTGGTGACACACAATACATTATACAGGTGATGTATTATAGAAATGTACACCTGAAACCTATATAATGTTATTAACCAATGTCACCCCAATAAAGTAAAATAAACATGAACACATTATGAGTGGGTAGTCTTTATTCCCAGTGAGAAAAACTAATTAAATATAAAATCATCACTCTATGGTCTCTCTTTTTTTAAGAAAAGGTTTTTTAAATTGATTTTTGGAGCAAGAAACATCAATGTGAGAGCGATTGGCACCCCAGGTGAACCAGCAACCCTTTCAGTACATGGGATGAGCCCAACCAAGCTACACGGGTCAGGGCTCTGTCGTCTCTCAAATGTTGGTCTTTCAAGTTCTAGAGCCATCTTGATACACTGTATAATTATATCTCTTCTGTGCTCCTTTCACTTTCATTTCAGCATTCCTGGTGCTTCCAGTCTTTAGCAATTATTTCTGGCTATAAATTAAACAATGTATTAAAAATAAACACAAAAGAAACTATCTGAGGTCAAAACCACCTTAGTAGCTGGCAATTTTCTACTGAATGGCAAACCAACTAGGTGTATCTTGCCAGCGTTACTCAGTAATTGAGCACAGGCTCTTGAATAGATGACATATTTGAAAACGAAAAATTGAAGCAGGCACTATTACGCCTTTGATGTGAATCCTCTGAAATGCTCCATCCCTGGAGGCTTGCACACTGCCCGCAGGGAGCACTGATGTGTGCTTGCTTTGCTGAGTTCTTCCCCATCCTTTCCATCTGAGCCTTGTGCTGGAGTGGCTGATGGAACCCAGCCTGGTTTGCCTTGGGTCACCCATGCAACCGTGCACGGGTGACTCCACATCCATGTGAGTGAGCTGGCGACTCCACATCCATGTTAAACAGAAGTGAACTCAGGCTGGGCCTGGCATATTTCAGACCCTGCTCTATATTTGATAGGTCGAGCCTAATATTACCACCTCCTACTGTGTCTGATGCCCTTCAGCTTTTTTAAAAAAATATATTTTTATTGATTTCAGAAAGGAAGGGAGAGAGAAACATCAATGATGAGAATCACTGAGCGGCTGCCTCCTGCATGACCCCTACTGGGGATCGAGCCCACAACCCACGCATGTGCCCTTGACTGGAATCGAACCTGGGACCCTTCAGTCCGCAGGCTGATGCTCTATCCACTGCGCCAAACCAGCCAGGGCTGCCCTTCAGCGTTTATGATGCTGAAATGTATGCGTGAGCATATCTTCTAATGAGTATGTTTCTCTCTTTGTGTGCATTTGTGTGTGGAGGAGGATGAGGGGTTAACATGATAGAACCCAAATCTGATCTGAGAGGGAGTGTAGCATAATAAGAGTGGGCCTGGGCCCTGGCCCTGGCTGGTATTGTTTAGTGGTTAGTGTCAGCCCTCACACCAAGGGGTCACGGGTTCGATTTCCAATCAATGTCACACCTGCGTTGTAGGTTCCATCCTGGCCCCACTCAGGGTGCATGCAGGAGGCAACCAATCGATGTATCTCTTACATTGATGTTTTTCTCACCTCCCTCCCTTCCACACCTTCTAAAAAAAAAAATCAATGGAAAAAATATCCTCCGGTGAGGACTAACAACAACAAAAAAGGTCTCTGTATTAACTGATGTTTTCCTCAATAAATTCAAATTTTAAAAAAGTGAGCTCTGGAACCAAGTTGCTTGGGTTTGGATCCTGGCTGTGCCACCTCCTAGTTGTGTGACTGATCTTACTCTCTCTGTATCATATGTTGTTTTTTTTTAATATTTTAATTGATTTTTTACAGAGAGGAAGGGAGAGGGATAGAGAGTTAGAAACATCGATGAGAGAGAAACATGGATCAGCTGCCTCCTGCAAACTCCCTACTGGGGATGTGCCCGCAACCAAGGTACATGCTCTTGACTGGAATCGAACCTAGGACCTTTCAGTCTGCAGGCCGATGCTCTATCCACTGAACCAAACCGGTCAGGGCTGTATCATATGTTTTTATTGATTTTAGAAGAAGGGAGTGGGAGAGAGAAACATCAGTACCCCAACTGGGGACCAAACCTACAACCTTGGCAAGTGCTTTGACCAGGAATCAAGCCGGGACCTTTTGGTGCACAGGATGATGCTCAACCAACTGAGTCACACTGGCCAGGACTTGTATCTTCATTTTAAAATTAGGAATTAAAAATAGCTCCTACTTCAAAGATAGTTGACAAGATTCATTGAATTAGTATAAATGAAGTGTTTGGTTCAGTGCTGGGCATATATAGTAATTGTTTGTATTAATACCATTATAGTAACACTAGAGGCCTGGTGCATGTTTTTGTGCACTGGTGGGGTCCCTCGGCCTGGCCTATGGGGAGAAACCAGGCAGTCTGACATCCCCCAAGGAGTCCTGGAGTGCAAGAGGGCACTCTGCAAATTGAGCATCTGCCCCCTGGTGGTCAGTGCCCGTCATAACTACCAGTCACTTAGCCTTTTATGTACTATATATAGATTCCTATTACTAATAATAGAGTGGGGAAGAGGTTCAGGAACAGTCTGTGAACAATGAAATAACAGATTTTTGCACACATGGAAATGTACTTGACACTGGCGAACAAAATATGAAGACACAATCTTTTTATTCTTCTGAAATGTCTCTTGTAACTTAATTTCACATAACTTGTTATCAACGACACAGCTTTGGGAGTGTGAGAAATATGCCAGAACTGAGCTAACATGTAGCTTTCTGAGACCACAGCTACAGAGAGGAGCCTGCCTGAGCTGGTTCCCAGGCCAGGTAACCAGACCGCTCAGGCCAGGTAACCAAACCCCTCGAGGGTTTCTGTCACAGCCCCATCATTTCAACAGAAGCCCAGGTGGTTAATCACAGGTTCCTGGTGTTCAGGCGACCCCGTTTTCACATGTCTAGCCTGTTGGTAGGAACATTTCAATTCCAGATAATCCTGAGTGCATAACCCTGGATGCTGATGAGGTTTTCAGTGTTGGTTGAGACTGATGTGCAGAGAAATGAAGGGAAATTGGTGTGAGCCATTAACGGAAGGTAGGTTCAGCCTATTGATTGTGCTGCTATCAATGAGAAATGCCTGTGGGCACTCACCTGGGCCCAGGGAGAGCTCCCAGAGACATTTCCCTTTTTTGGAGCTGATGTGGTTGGACAGGCCTTTGTGGTTCTTACTGTGACTGTAAGATGCAGTTCAGCAACAACCATCGGGGGAACTTTGAAAAACCAGTGTGGCCCTGACTAGTTTGGCTCAGTGGATAGAGCGTCAGCCTGCGGACTGAAGGGTCCCAGGTTCGATTCCAGTCAAGGGCATGTACCTTGGTTGCGGGCACATCCCCAGTAGGGGGTGTGCAGGAGGCAGCTGATGGATGTTTCTCTCTCATCGATGTTTCTAACTCTCTATCCCTCTCCCTTCCTCTCTGTAAAAAATCAATAAAATATATTTTAAAAAAGAAAAAAAAAAGAAAAACCAGTGTGCTACAGGTACATGGTGTGCCCAGGGCCATACTGTGAGGTCAATATTGGTTTGCTATTCACCTGTGAGCCAAATTAATTACTATTCAGAAATGCCTTCTGATCCAGCAGCCAACGTGGTGTTTTGGAAAGGAACTGTAGACGTCTCCCACATCAGCCCAAATAGAATGAAGTGAAATCCAGTTCTGTCTCCATCACATGGCTCCTGACCATTTGGCAAGAGGTATTTATGGTCTTTATATCAAAAGGCTTTGCTCCCCAAACTAAAACCCTGAGGTGTGACTATCAGGAAGCAAATGTTAACGGCATTCTGACTTATCACTGCAGGCTTTTTTCTCATCTGCCCATGACCAAGCTGTTTTAAACTGTTCCGGAGTGTTCCAAGCATCCTCGCCCCTCTTTGATCTTTTCTCACTACCCTCTTCTTCAAGTGAGAAGCAAAGGTCAGTGGAAACATAGTTGAAGGGTTGGGAAGACAGAAAAGAGATGAAAAAGAGAAAACCTTGTCCTCCTAACCCTGTGCTTTTAGGTCCAAGGCAAAATCGGAAAGGACAGTGGTATCCCCTGGCCTCAGAGTCAGCTGTTGTGGCCTCTGGTCTGAACCCAGGATTGAGAACTAGTGGCAAGTCTACACTTGGGTCTGAAATGCTACTCAGCAGACACTAGAAGACCCGCCACCTTTGGTTTAGCGATGCCCTCTGGTGGGTGCTATTGGCTGGGTGACCACACTCAGCAAGTGCAGTGGGTCTTTTCACTTGGCACCTGGGCCATAAGGACTGGACTGGAGTCCAGGGGCAGGTGGTTCAGGGCGCCGTCCCCATACAGCTGCAGGCTGTTGCGGGCGATCAGCTCCCTGGCCATGAGCACGAAGACTTCGTCTATGTTCTTGGACTCCTTAGCTGATGTCTCCAAAACAGCAAGGAGGCCGTATTTCTCAGCCAGCGTGCAGGCATCCTCGAACAGAACATGCCGTTTCTCCCACAGGTCACATTTGTTCCCTGGGAGTGAGAGAGAAGCAAATATTGCATTGAGTAACTTAATCTGATTTTTAAAAAATGAACTTTAGAAAAAACATCTTAGTTCAGCAATATGCATGCATGCACTTCTTCCCAAATAGTACTTGAGGCCAAATTTAATGAAAATGAAACCACAGATGAATGGAAACAGAGCCACTATCTTAATTCACTGTTCTTAAGATCTTTAAGAGCGGTGAGGAATGGACCAGAGGTGTGTACTATTGGCTGGGACAGGTGGAGCCTCCGTATTCTTGGGAGGGGCCATCTCTCCTACGTGTGACAAGGTAAGAAGGTGCCAGAGCGATTCCCTCTTGCTTCTCTCTTCTCCCTTCAGATCTCGTTCCTCTTTCTCCCTAACTACAAAGTGTTGGACACCGAGATAGAATCTGGTCGAGCTGGAACTTGTGGTCAGGATTTCTTGGGTTGAAGCTGTGGGATGTATAATGAAGGACTTATATTGTTAGTTGTAATTTGCATACAACAAAATGCACAGACTGGACACTCAGTGGGTCTTGATGAATGTGTACCAAGTATGCAAGTGGTTTGAGATTATCCACTAGAGTGAGACCATTGCAAGACCATGCAGTTCTGCTCTCAGGTATGTACCCAAGGGAAGTATGAGCCCATGTGCATCCATAAACATACAAGATCCTTCAGAGCAGCAATTTTCCTAATTGTCCCAACTGAAAACAACTCGAATGTCCATCACCAACAGAAGGGAGAAATGAAAGAAGCTTAGACAAAACGACGCTCGGTACAATGCCATTTATAGAAGGTTCAAAAACAATAGCAAAGTAGAACGGCTGATAAAGAAAATGGGGCGATGTCATAAAAGCCATGATGGGGTTACTTTGGGGGAGAAGATGAGGCAATTGGGAGGGACAGGAAGGGGAGCTGGGGGGCAGGGTGCATTCTTTCTTGACCCAGGTGGTGTTTACACAAGCGTTCCCCTTGTGATATATCAGTGTTTGCATACTTTTCTCTCTATGCATTATGTCCCAATAAAAAAGGTTGAAAAAATACTTTCTCCTAGAGAGTCGGCAGACAGATCTGTTGTGGGGGGAGGGCGGTGTTCAGTGAGGTGGATGGATTGAGCAAAAAGGAAAAAAAGGGAACTCATGGACATGGACAACAGTGTGGTGATTGTGAGGGAGGATGGGGGAGGTGGAAGAAGGTATAAGGGGGATAAATGGTGATGGAAAAAAGAAGAAAAGAAAAAGAAAAAATACTCAGCATCATAGGCACCAGCCCGGTCATTGACAAAGCTAGATTTTTATCATAATTCTCCCCAAATAAGGTTAAATCCAAGGGCTATTACCCTTCCTGGGACTGTGGTAGGCCAGAAAATGGTCCCTAAGACACATGGTTCTACCCCCTGGGAGTTGTAAATGTTACTTTATCTGCAAAAATATTTGCAGATATGATTAAGTTAAGAATCTTGAGCCCTAGAGATAATGCTGGATTAGCTGGGTGCAATCATGTGTAGTCTTACACGAAGGAGGTAGAGGGAGACTTGAGTACACACACAGAGGAGGTGATGAGAAGTCAAGGCAGCCTCGAGCCCAGAACACTGACAGCCACTGGAGGAGACAAGAACACATTCTCTCTTAGAGCCTCCAGGGGAACATGGTCCTGCTGACACCGTGATTCCAGCCCAGGGATACCGACTTCAGATTTCTGGCCTCCAGAACGGAGTGAGAACACGCTTCTGTTGTTTTTACTAGTAGGCACTTGGTTTATGGTAATTAGCAGCTACAGGGAACTAACTCAGGTATGTAGCTTCAAGAAAACTATGCGTTTTTATAGCTTGTGAGGTTTAAGTTCAGGGTATAGCCCTGCTTCTAGAAGAAAGGTGTGAGAGTCCCTTGGTTGGGACAGGGATGCTTCCAGAGGAGGAATCCTGAGCCAGGAGTCTCGGCCACCCCTCACCCTGATCTGTGGCTTCTGGGCTGCTTGCACTGGTTCTGACTGCTCCTCCCACCTGCCCCAGGGCCACCCCTGGTTAACTGACTGTCCCCTGTTCTGCCTCCCAACAGCTGGTGGTGGCACACCTCAGGAAAAGCCAGGACACCTGGTGGGAGGGAAAGAAACATGTGCTTGCTCCAGCAGTTTGAGTCTTTGCTCGCTAAGTGTTCTGTGTGGACACCAGAGATGCATGGGCCCTGCCCCCGAGAAAGGGGTTCTTCATCTTGTTAGGGAGGCAAGAGAGACACTTGGACAATTTAAGAGCCAAATGGCCCTAGCTGGTTTGGCTCAAGTGGCTAAAGCATCGACCTGAGGACTGGAGGGTCCCAGGTTCGATTCCGGTCAAGGGCACATGCGTGGGTTGTGGGCTCGATCCCCAGTGTGGGGCATGCAGAAGGCAGCCGATCAATGATTCTCTCTCATCATTGATGTTTCTGTCTCTCCTCTCCCTTCCTCTCTGAAATCAATAAAAATATGTAAAAATATGCCCTGACCAGTTTGGCTCAGTGGCTAGAGCAGGGGTGGGCAAACTTTTTGACTTGAGGGCCACAATGGGTTCTTAAACTGGACCGGAGGGCCGGAACAAAAGCATGGATGGAGTGTTTGTGTGAACTAATATAAATTCAAAGTAAACATCATTACATAAAAGGGTACGGTCTTTTTTTTTTTTAGTTTTATTCATTTCAAACGGGCCGGATACGGCCCGCGGGCCGTAGTTTGCCCACGGCTGGGCTAGAGCGTCGGCCTGTGGACTGAAGAGTCCCGGGTTCAATTCCAGTTAAGGGCATGTACCTTGGTTGCAGTCACATCCTCAGTGGGGGGTGTGCAGGAGGCAGCTGATCGATGTTTCTCTCCCATCAATGTTTCTAACTCTATCCCTCTCCCTTCCTCTCTGTAAAAAATCAATAAAATATATTTAAAAAAATATGTAAAAATAAATAAAGAGCCAAATGCCCTGGCCACCGGCTCAGTTGATTGAGCATTGTCCCATGCACCGAGGGCTTGCCAGTTCGATTCCAGATATTCCAGATGAGGGCACAGGCCCAGGTTGCGGGCTTGTCCCTGGTAGGGGGTGTGCAGAAGGCTGCTACTGATGTCTCTTTTCCTCTCCCTCTCTCTCTAAAATCAACAACATTTAAAAAATAAAAAAGAGCTATACAAGAATTTGCCCATCCAACACAGGCCATGAAACAACACATCCTAAGGACCAGGTGAATGGTACAAGTTGTTAGCCTTACAGGTGTACCATCCCTTATCCACATTTCCCAAATCCAAAAAACTCTGAAACCACTACATTTTTTTGGTAATTTATCTGACAGTAAAATCTGCCCTACACTGGCCATTTGAAGTTTTTATTCAACCTTCTTTGTATGACCATATATTTCACTGCATATATATTAATGCATTTGACCATGGGATGTTGCCCCAGACACTACTGAGGGTGTTAGGTAACATAGCATGCACCCTCCTAAGATTCAACAAATTCTGGACTCTGAAATCTTTGGCCTTCAGGGTTTTCACTGAGAGACTGTAGACCTGTAACTGTAAAAGAATTTCAGTGGCCCTAGCTGGTTTGGCTCAGTGGATAGAGTGTCGGCCTGCGGACTGAAGGGTCCCAGGTTCAATTCTGGTCAAGGGCACATGCTCAGGTTTCGAGCTTGATTTCCCATAGGGGTTGTGCAGGAGGCAGCTGATCAATGATTCTCATCATTGATGTTTCTCTCTCTCTCTCTCTCTCTCTCTCTCTCTCTCTCTCTCTCTTCCTCTCTCTCCCTCTCCCTTCCTCTCTGAAATCAATAAAATATATATATATATATATTTATTTAAAAAAAGAGTTTCAGTGAAAGGTTTGCCCAAGATCCTAAGGGGACAAATATCAGATACTGAAGAAAGTTATGAGACAGAGCAGCCAGTATAGCCTACAGAAGGATGTTGGCTTCTTGACCCCTCACTCTGATAGAAGGTCTGAAGGGTTAGATCAGGAACAGAGCTGAGGGGACAAGAAAAAGATACGAGGCCAGTCAGCCATCTCCGGAAGAAAGCAGGAGCCTTGTCAGTCGGGTTCAGGAATTTGTGTGTTATCTGGGGGAGCATGGGAGACCAGCGAGGATTTTAAACAGAGGAACATCACATCACCGAGGAGCTGAGCTTCCTGAGAGTGGCTGGAGGGGGAGGAACAGTAGGAATCAACGCATAGCCATCTCTTTGCCATTTGTGTGGTGGGAAGTGGCTGCCAGGGGCTGGGGTAGACAGAATGGAAAAATAGTGAAAGAGACGGGAACACTTCCATAAGGGAACAAGACATTTGACTTTTCTAGATTAAGGCACGGAGGCCAATGACAGAAAACAGAAAGCCCCCTCGTATTAGCCCTGGGGTGATGGGGACATGTCCAGGTCATCTTTAGGGGCATTTCTAGAATCAATTAAGAACTGGGGCAGTGTGGCTCATTTGGTTGGGCATCATTTTGTGCACCAAAAGGCTGCAAAACGAAAACAGTACTAGAGAAATAACAGAAACATTAACACTTCTCTCTGAATGTACAATAGGACTGCTCATATTTCCAGCTGCAAGTTCACTTTGTGTAGTTGAAGTTCCTGTTTTGATGTTGGTGTGTTAAGATTCACTTAGGGTCTTAACAGGTCTAAGAAGTCATTCAAGCCCTGGTGTGACTCAGTTGTTTGGGCATCATCCAGTGTGCTAAGAGGTCACCATTTTGATTCCTAGTCAAGGTACATGCCCAGGTTACAGGCTCGACCCCCAGTAGGGGGCGTGCAGGAGGCAGCCCATCAATGTTTCTCTCTTCCTCTCTCAAAAATCAATAAAAACTTTTTTTTTTTTTTTAAAGAAGTCATTCAGCCCTGGCTGGCTTGGCTCAGTGGATAGAGTGTCAACCTGTGGACTGAAGGGTCCCAGGTTCGATTCCGGCCGAGGGCACATGCCTGGGTTGTGGGCTTAATCCCCAGTGGGGGACTTGCAGGAGGCAGCCCTGATCAAAGATGTTTCTCTTTCATCGATGTTTCTATCTCTCTATCTCTCTCCCTTTCTCTCTCTCTAAAAATCAATAAAAACATTAAAAAAAATAAAGAAGTCATTCAAGTGTGTGTCGGGTGTGTCAGTTACATTCATCTGAATGGCTCCCTCAGGGGTTTGGGGCCGCTGCCTGGGAACCTCAGCCTACAGAGTACTTTCTGTGTGGTCTGCACAGACTGTGCAGCAAACCAGCTGGGGCTCCTGCACGTAGAGAAACTCTAGGGTGGGGCCTTGGGATCTGTATTCTTTTTTTTTTAAATATATTTTATTGATTTTTTACAGAGAGGAAGGGAGAGGGATAGAAACATCGATGAGAGAGAAACATCGATCAGCTGCCTCCTGCACACTCCCTACTGGGGATGTGCCCGCAACCAAGATACATGCCCTTGACCGGAATCGAACCTGGGACCCTTCAGTCTGCAGGCTGACGCTCTATCCACTGAGCCAAACCGGTTAGGGCGGATCTGTATTCTTAACAAGTTCACACCACCCCCTCTCATTTCCAAGTGAATCTGATGGAATTTCTGGGCCAGATGCTTTCTGAGGCCCTCTTACCATTTGCACTTTATGATTTCATGCTTCCCTGCCACCGGAAACACACAAAAAGCTGAGTGTCAGCAGAGGGGGGCCAATAAAACAAAGTTAAACCCTTTGAAAACTCCATACCGATCAGCATAATGACCAGGTTCGCAGCTCCGTATTTTTCTATCTCGTGAATCCAGTGAGGAACGGACTCAAAGGTGGACCGCCGGGTCAGGTCGTAGGCGATGATGGCCGCGTGGGCGCTGCGGTAGTAGCTCTGGGTGATGGTCCGGAAGCGCTCCTGGCCTGCGGTGTCCCACACCTGCATCTGGAGACGGGCGGGAAAGGGGATGGCATCAGGAGCTCCCACACCCGATGGGGACTTGCTCCCTGAGTTGCCTGCAAAATGCAGTTTCCTGGGTTTTACTTGGAGATATCCAAATTCAGGAGGTCTGGGCTGGGGCACAGGAGTCTGTTGTTCCAGTTGCACCCCAGGGTAATTTGGATGGGCTCTCAGGTTGGGAGCCACCACCTCCGGGACGCTTAGTCGGAGAGTGAGACCCAATGTCCTGGGGTCTGGTGTTCTTTCCCCTTTGCATCGCAATCATCCCTTCCTCCAGATTTTGGGCCTTATCTCTTGACCCTGCCCAGTGCTATTAACACTGGAAGAGGAAGTAATGTTGGCTGGACTGTTTTGATTTTAAAGGACCACTCCACTGTTTATGTTCAGGAGTATCCTCATAATATCACCTCCTAAACCACCATCCCAAGCAATAGCGCCAATTTATACACTTAACAGTGTCTTGGGTACCTGTTTCTTCATATACTTACATTATTTACAAAATTTATTTATTTATTTAAAAATATATTTTATTGATTTCAGAGAGGAAGGAAGAGAGATAGAAACATCAATGATGAGAGAGAATCATTGATTGGCTGCCTCCTGCACATCCCCTACTAGGGATTGAGCCTGCAACCCGGGCGTGTCCCCTGACTGGAATCAAACCATGACCTCCTGGTTCATAGGTTGATGCTTAACCATTGAGCCATGCCAGCCAGGCACAAAATTTATTTTTTAAATAAAGTTTGCAAACATATACAAGACTAGAGAGAATAGAGCAATGAACCCTCATATACCTATCATTCCAGATTCAATAACTTATATATAAAACCCTAATATGCAAATTGACCCCAGGGGAGTTCGACAGGAGACCCATCACTCGCTCACTATAATGTGCGCTGACCACCAGGGGGTGGCATGGAACAAAGAAAGGCCCTGGCCGGCAGCCGGAAGGCCCTGATCAGCCCTGATTGCAGGCCAGGCCTAGGGACCCTACCCATGCATGAATTTTGTGCACCGGGCCTCTAGTTATTCAATAATTATCAAGATTTTGCCACTTTTGCTACATCTAGCCTGTTCTGTTGATTTCTTTGTTTTTATTCTTTAATGTTTTTAAATCCTCATCTGAGGATATTTTTTCCATTGATTTTTTAGAAGAGTGAAGAGGAGGGAGGGAAGGGGGGGAAAGAGAGAAAGAGAGAGAGAGAGAGAGAGAGAGAGAGAGAGAGAGAGAAATATCTATGTGAGAGAGATACATTGACTGGTTGCCTCCCGCACTTCCATATGTGCCCCAACCAGGGCTAGGGATTGAGTCTGCAACCGAGGTACATGCCCTTGACCCGGAATTGAACCCTCTAACCACTGAGCTCCCAGCCAGGGCTCTTTGAAGTATTTTATTTATTTTTCTTGTCTGCAGTATCATACATGATCATCCAACTGCCTCTAGAATGTTCACACCTGTTACTGCAAATTCAAAGCCCAGGAAGAACTCCTCCTGGGATTTACTTTAGGTCAGTGAGGTATTACTTTATTTTATTTTATTTACTTATTTTTTATAATTTTTAAAAAAATATATTTTGATTTTTTTACAGAGAGGGAGGGAGAGGGATAGAGAGTTTGAAACATCGATGAGAGAGAAACATCAATCAGCTGCCTCCTGCACAGCCCCTATTGGGGATGTGCCCGCAACCAAGGTACATGGCCTTGACCGGAATCGAACCTGGGACCCTTCAGTCCGCAGGCTGACGCTCTATCCACTGAGCCAAACCGGTTAGGGCAGTGAGGTATTACTTTAAAGCAAATCCCAGACTTCATGTCATTTCATCCCTACTTACATTGACGTACATCCCTATAAAAACGGACATTTTCTTTCATAACCACAATGCCATTATCACTAATAAACTTTTTGATAACTCCTTGATATTATTTAATGCCCAGTCTATATGGAAATTTTCCTAATTGTCTCCAAAATGTATTTTTACAAAATCAGGATCCCAAACAAGATCCATTTATTACACTTTTACCCACACTTTTCGATCTTTTCTAATCAAATGGGTAAAAGACAGTATCTTACCGTTAGCTTATTGTTTATTTAATTATGAATGAGGACGGGCACCTTTACATAAATGTATGAGCTCATTCTTATACAGTTTGTGAAACAGCAGTTTTGTTCAATCTGTGAATAGCCTATTTTTTTATGTGTGTGCTTGGCTGTTTAGCTTTTTTTCTTAGCTATTTATCAGGGCTCTTTTCACGTTAAAGCAATTAGCCATTTGTCAAGTCCCATATATGCAAATATTTCTTTCCAAGTGTCATTCATCTTTTGACTTGGTTCAGAGTGTTTTTGACTATGTAGAAATGTTATCTTTATATAGTTACATAGAAATATATACATCTGACCTTGAGATAGTTAGATTGAGCAGTATTTTCCCTTATGGCTTCTGGGCTTCTTGTCTTTTTCACATTATTTATTTATTTTTTATTGTTGACACTATTACAGACATCCTGGGTTTCTCGTCTTACTGCAAAGCCCAATTTCCTCATTCCACTGTGATAAAAATGAATACACCTATGTTTTTTCCTGGTACTTTTATGATTTCATGTTTTACATTCAAATCTTTTATTCCTCAGGCATGTGCTTCGGGGTTAGGAACTCTGGCTAAACTAGGGGGAGCGAACCCAGGCCCCACTGACCTTCACTTTCTTGCCGTCGATCTCCAGGGAGCGCACAGTGAAGTCCACGCCGATCGTGTTCTGCTGTGTCTCCGTGTAGACCCCGGATTTGAAATGCTGCACCACACACGTCTTCCCCACGTTGGAGTCCCCGATGAGGATGACCTTGAACAAATAGTCGAAGTTCTCATCTGCTGCCCTGGCTGAGCTGGAGAACTGCATGGCGCTGCCTCCCTGGAGTGGAGCTGGGAAGAAAAGGAGGGGTTCAGCGTCTCTTTAGTAAGCACGACCAGGCGCAGGCCCAGGCGCTGTTCAAGGCACTTGGGGTCCAGGACAGGACAAGGCAGGGAGGTCGTTGCTTTCATTGCACTAACATCCTCCTGGGCCCTGGCTGGTGTGACTCAGCGGATAGAGCGTTGGCCTGTGGACTGAAGGGTCCCGGGTTCAATTCCGGTTAAGGGCACAGTGGGCTCCATCCCCAGTAGGGGGCGTGCAGGAGGCAGCCAATCAATGATTCTCTCTCATCATTGATGTTTTTTCTCTCTCCCCTCTCCCTTCCTCTCTGAAATCAATAAAAATATTGGTTGAAGGACACTAATTACTGGTCAGGTACAAGAGAGCTGCCCCCCTAAGCTCAAACCTGCCTTAGGTGGGTGGACATTACTTTAGGGGTACCCTCAGGATGAAGAGGTCCTACTGACATTCTCTGCTGGGCTACCCAGTCATCACAGTCAGATGACAGCATTGGTGGAAATCCTGGTCATTGAGACCAGGGGCTCCGTGCCCCATGGAGTGCCCACTCAGCAGGAGGATGGCAGAGGAGATGCCCACAGGAGTGTTTTTCCTGCCATTCTTCAGTTGATAGACATGCCTGGCTTTTCACGTGGGAGAAGGACTCCAAATGTCCAGGCAACCAGCAACAAAGGACTGACAAGGTCGGACAGAGAAGTCAGTTTAGGGAAGAGTGACATGGTCTTTTTCTTTCAGCTCGCACCTACTTTTCCTTGATGAGGAAATTAGGGTTTTGAGAAAATCCAAAAAGAAAACTGTAGTGGGGATGTTTATGGCATACTTCACCATAAGCTGGAAAATAAAGTTTCTAAATGACAGTGTTTCCCACACGAACTAATTCTATCAAAATTATTTGGGGAGATAATTAAAAATACATATTCCCCAAGCCCATCCCAGATCTGCTAAAGATATTTAAAAACCTGTGTACACATACATGCACGCACTCTCCAGGTGATTCTGATGCCTGCCCAGCCAGGGTTGGAAAACACTGATCCACACAATCACTCGCCTGAATTTTATTCTCACCGTCAGCGTGTCTGCCCAACCATTCACCTACGCTTCAACATCACTGAGCATGAGGAACTCACTACCCATGCAAAAATCCGTTCTGTGTGCGCAGCTCTAACTTACCTGGGGCTGAAATCTATCTCCCAGGGTTCCATCTGTTGACCCTCGTGCTATGCCAGGACTGGGCAGATTCCGATTCCACATGCCAGCCCATCAGATATTTGGAGCGCCAAGCATATCTCCTCCAGGCAAATATCCTCAGGCCCTCAAAGGTTCCTCAAAGACTATCGTCTTGGGTCTCCTCATAAAAATCCATGAAACCTACCCCCATTGGATGATTAAAGTTGATGTGCTGCACTGCAAGTTGCTCCTGCCATACGATACCCTTCTTCACTTCCCCCCAGTTGTACTTTTTGGTTTTCTTTAAAGTCATGGAAAAGGACAAATCTGTATTGTTATACAAATTAAAATGCACACAGATATCCAGCCTATAGAAACCCCATGCTTCTCTCGCCTCCAAAACACCTGTGGCTCAATGATCCAGCAGACGGTGGACACCTGCAGCCACTTTGTTTCCCCTCTGACCTTTCAGATAAAGAAAGCCATTCCACTTCCGTGTCTCATCACCATAACTTGAGCTGAAATCTTCCTCCTCTGCCTCACCCCACCCCAGGAAGTCCTCAGAATTTCCACGAAAGCCCCTTGAACTCAGCCTGCACGTCCTGCAAGGAGAACGCAGTGTCCGCCTGGGACGCCCTCCATCCTGCATCCGGTAGCCTCCACCCTCCCGGGTCACCGGTCGCCTACCTGTCGCGCTCTCACTTCTGCTAGCGGGAAAGGTTTTCTTTTTCTCCTTGTTTTCCTTTTCAGCCCGTAGGGCCCCTTCTTCCTGCTGCCTCGCTGCGCGGTGGGAACTGTAGTTCTGTCCCCAGGTGCCAGGTTTGGCGGCCTGAGAAAGTGAAAGGAAGTGGAAGCCCTCCCACTGCCACTGAGCCCGCAGCTGCCGTTGGGCATGGAGCACAGGTGAGGCGCTGGCCAGCATTGGCCGCCCAGAGTCTGAACATTCGTCATCTTGCAAAGCCAGTTAACTGAGCCAATACCTATAAACCACCCGGTTCCTTCTTTCTACTCACTTTCTCTTATGCAGCTCCACCCCTCCCCCCATTTTTCCTAATGTCCCTTCTTTGGCTGGGGTGGGGGCTCCAGTGGCGAGAATACAATGTAAGGATACAGAGCTGGGTCTTGAGTCTTTGCATTGTCTTGTGGATTCGAAGTACTGTTCTTGAGGAGCCTCTAAGACAGTGGTTCTCAACCTTTTGGCCCTTTAAATACAGTTCCTCATGCTGTGACCCAACCATAAAATTATTTTCGTTGCTACTTCATAACTGTAATGTTGCTACTGTTATGAATCCTAATGTAAATATCTGATATGCAGGATGGTCTTAGGCGACCCCTGTGAAAGGGTTGTTCGATCCCCAAAGGGGTCGCGACCCACAGGTTGAGAACCGCTGTTCTAAGAGAAAGGAGGTGTTCCAAAGAGAAGATTAAAAAACGAAAATAACTTTGCATTTGTACAGAAGAAAGAGCTGAAAAAGCATTTGTTTCTTTCCCTCACATGCTCAACCACAGAACAGAGGTTAATTTCTAGGTCTGAGGAAACAGGGTTTACCAGGCCCCGATGCTGGCACAAGAGACAAAGTCGGGGTGAATTTTCCTTAGTTTTCCCCCTGCAGAGTCTGGGAGGGTCGCTGGTTCTCAGACCATAGGATTAGATTTTCTCCACTGAGGAGAAGGTAACATTTGGCAGTTAAGCCGTGTAGGTACAATATGCAAAACAGAGACATCCTGTTTATAAAATATTTAAATTGGTATAGTGTTTTCAAACCGTGGGCTGAGACCTAGCCCTGAGTCCTGAAATCAGTTTTAGTGGGTTGCAACCAGCATTTTTACAGAAAAGGTTCGCAAAAAAAATTCCAGAATGTATCTCATGTAATCAGGCTCAGGATTGTTCTGTGAAATGTTTGGGTCCGTTGCAGACCTGCCTGTGTATAGGGGGGCGGGGGAGGGAGGTAAGGTAAAATGCATTTGGTCTAGAAAGATTGAGAAGCCCTGCAACAGAGGACAATTTATTCAATACCCAACAACACCTTTTCCCCACGATTCCTTCAGATGATCTTTAAAATATGATTTATTTTGCTCCGAATTCCACTTACAGGTAAATTGCGGGGAACTGCTCCTTTGAATAAAATAACCTCAATGCTGGCAGGTAGAGCAAGAAAACAAAAGACCCTGCCACAGGCTGCTGCAGCCGACTGCTGAGAGCCATGGTCATAGGTATGTGACTAGGAAATGAAATGTAGGTCAAGACCCACCACAAATGTATGGGCAGGGGCGGGAAATAAAACCCATTAAATGTCAATGTCAATGAAGTTAGCCATCACAAATGTTTTCTTCTCCCGGTAATGCTTACTGTTAAAGAAAAAAAAAAAAAGTCAGCGGACTCAGACTCACTGCTTGGAGAACATCTAGAGTAACATCAAATGGTGGTAAAATGTCCAGATGGTTATGGAAGCCAAGGAGAGATTCGGCCTCTCCCTACTCCGACCTTCTCCGTCAGTATGACTATCAGTGCAAAGAGCATAGCTTGGGCCACGGGGAAAAGGCTTTCTGGGTGGTGGTGGTGGCGGCCAGGTTATATACTTACTTTATATACACGCATATACATATATACACATGTATTTCACAATTTATACATTTTACCATTTTAACCATTTTAAGGGTATCATTCTGCCCTAGCCAGTATGGTTCAGTGGATAGAGCATCAGCCCGCAGACTGAAGGGTCCCGGGTTTGATTCTGGTCAAGGGCACGTACCTCAGTTACAGACTAGATCTGGACCCTGGTCAGGGTGCCGGCAGGAGGCAACCAGTTGATGTTTCTCTCTCACATCGATGTCTCTCTCTCTCTGTCTGTCCCCCTCCCACTCTCTCTAAAAATCAATGGAAAAATATCCTCTGGTGAGGATTAACAACAACAACAACAACAACAAATTAATTAATTAACTGTACTTTTCAATAGTATGACATACATATATTCACATTTTTTTAAATATATTTTATTGATTTTTTTTTTACAGAGAAGAAGGGAGAGGGATAGAGAGTTAGAAACATCAATGAGAGAGAAACATTGATCAGCTGCCTCTTGCACACCCCCTACTGGGGGTGTGCCCGCAACCAAGGTACATGCCCTTGACCGGAATCGAACCTGGACTTTCAGTCCACAGGCCAACGCTCTATCCACTGAGCCAAACCAGTTAGGGCTATATTCACATTTTTGTGCAATCATCACCACCATCCATCTCCAGAACTTTTTCGTTACCCCCAACCGAAACTCTATATCCATTAAACAGTAATCCCATTTTCCCTTCCTCCCAGCCCCTGGTAACCACTATTCTACTTTTTGTTCCTATGAATTTGATTACTCTAGGGACCACACATAAATGGACTCAAACAATATTTGTTTTTGTGTGTGGCTTATTTCACTTAGCATAACGTTTTCAAAAAGTTCACCCATGTTGTAGCATGTATCAGAATTTTATTCATTTTTAAGTGTGTAATATTCTACTATGGATTTTTTAAAAATAAAAGTGAAACCTTTGGATGGTTTATTGTTGCTCACGCTGATAGCACATTTCCCCAGATACACCCTTAGGTGACTAGAAACAAAACTACTACTGCATTGCACACATTCCCCTCCTCCCTTTTCTTTCAAAATTTCTTTCTGCGTATGTTTAAAATACATGTACAGTATACATTTGTAATGGCTAGATAACCTGTGGCTAGTCTCACAGCTCAGGAATGTTTCCTCCAGGACCTGGCAACCATCTTTGAAATGCAAACAACCAGGAAGATAGTGTCCCTAACACCCAGCTCCTGTGTAAGGGTAGGAGCTTAACTTTTTTTTAAGGGATTATAATTTTATTAAATCATCTGCAAAGGCTGCCCAAAATGGCGTCAGTTTAACAGCCTAACTTTTGTGGGCACCTTGCTCCAATCTGCAAGACTATCTCCTGTCCTAAAGGTATGGAAATTTGTTTCTCCTCTGGTTAAGCCAACACAGGTTTTGTCTCCCCAGTTTCCCTGATAAAGTTAGGATGGGTGACCTTGTCACGTCCTCTCATTTGAGAACATGCTTTTTAGTGGGTTGTCCTGGCTTGGCTATATAAAGGGGAGATTCCTTCTGTCTTTGCAATCTTAGTGCATTGCTTGTAAAGTGCATCACATTCTGGATTAAAGTTTATTTAATAACAAAACGGTTTCCTAGTCTATTACTTTTGTGGAAAGACTTCTGGGTTGGGAGTTTTTTGTTTTTTCCTCCTAATTATATTTCCCCAATAGTTTGAAAGCAGCCCAGAAGGACAGAGACCCTTGTTCAAAGTTAAGTGTTGTAAGACCTTTAATTTTTGCTTGAGGCCTCCAGGACCGGAACATTCATTTATTTGAGTAGGTGGGGTGAGACATAGAACAGTGAATGATACTGGTAGACTATGGGCAACTGTATTTAATTAAACAATCTAAAGCTTATGCCTTCGTGGCAGGTTAGTAGCACACTTAGCAACACGTTGCTTTCTATAAAAAAAAAAGAGCGATAAAGCTTTTTGAGAAAAAGGTGATGTATACATCATATCAAATTATATGTTATCTCTCCTTCACTGCTTTTTTCCCTAACATTCCTGGACCATATACTGCTCCCCCCACCCCGGCCCCCAACCCCCTGTCCCAGCTCCGCCCGCTGCTAGGAGCAGCCCCCGCCTACCCAGTCCCCCCGGCCTTCGCGGTCAGACTACAACTCCCAACATGCCACGGGGACCGCGCGGGTCACGTGGGCGCCCGGAAACCCTGGCCGCAGCGCTGGGGGTGAGGTGGCGGCGGAGGCGGGCAGCGGGCAACGGGACCAAGCGGAGTGAGCGGAGCAGCTGGTCGGAGAGCAGCGATTACTGCAGGTTTCGGGTGCGCGAGCCGCGGCCGTGGGGCTCATTCCTAGAAGGGGCCGACGCCGGGTGGGGGCGCCGCCACGGGAGGGCAGGTCCCAGGGTTTTCCAGGAGTCGGGAGGGCGAGGCGGAGATGCCGAGGGTGGCGGCCGGTGGGTGTGGCGCCGCGGGGCAACCGCGCACTCCTTCCACCGGGTGCCTGGCTCCTCGGGCCCCCCTCCTCCCCCGGTGCTGCGGGCCTGGCCGGCGGGGCGAGGACGGCAGCCGGAGGTCCGGGGAGGGCCGAGGGCCGCGCGGCGGGGGCTCCCGTGCGCCTCGCACTTTGCCGGGTGAAGGTGTCCTTTCCAGGCGGGAAGGGGAAGCGTTTGGGAAGGGTGTGCAGAGGCCGAAGAGGGAGGGGGGTGTTAGTGGGGACCCGGGTTTTGCTTCTTGGTGACATGGTCTCAGTCCAGGAATTGGGTCGAGTTACCGCATTCGCCATTCCCTCGGTGCTCTTATTTGCAGATGTGGTCTGTTTATTCTCACTTTTGACAAGAGGACAATGGGAATGTGTCCACGAGGCTTTCTGAAATAGGAGATGGTGGGTGATGTCACGGCAGCTTTTACTGAAACGTTCATAGGGGGGAGAATATGTTCCTGGGATGAGCAGAATCTCATTCTTAATTCCAACCCTCTTTCTTCCGTGTCTTGGTACTTGAATTATTTCTTTCCCACTCGTTGGCTGATTGCTGTGTGTCCGACTCTGTACTAGGGACTCTCTATACTTACCTCATGTGATTTCTTTTTCTTTTCTTTTTTCATGTGATCTTTAAATGAGAAATTTGAGGCTCAAAGAATTTAACTAGGTGGAGGGTCTTGGATTCCAACTCGAACTTTATATGCTTTTTTTTGTGGGCCACACGTGGCTTCAGGTGACATCATTCTCCTGTTACTTTTTGATTTCCATCAGAAGACCCAGAAGCAGCACTTTAAAAGTAAAGTCGGGGCAATATTTGTTGCTCTCTAGCTGTTAGGATCAAGTGTATCACTGAAGGTTTTATTTTGTCTCTATTCATTTGTGATAATGAAATGCCACAGCAACGACCATTAATTAGACTCTAGGAGAGGGAAATCTTGTGTTTGGAATGTGTTCAAAATAGGTGGGAAGAATGTGGTTTGGGGAACCTAGAATAAGATGAGAGAATTTACAGATAACTGCTAGGTATTTTACATTTGTGGTAATGAAACAATTTGAGAAGAGAGAACAATTACAGGAAGACTTGAGTTTTGAATAAAAGGATTTATGTGTTACAGGTAAACGGCTTCAAATGAGATAATGTGGGATAAAGAGACACTTGTATAAATGTTGATCATTGGGCTGCTAAATTACAGCATATACAATAGGTGAACTCACCTATCCATGTAATAGGTTTTCACCTACCTCTCTATACTTTGAGTACTTATAATATTTGTACTTTGCACATGTAAAAACCGAAGTCTAGAAAGGGAACTAATTGCGCATCTAGTGGCCTCATTTGAGAGTAGTGTGTAAGAGAACCACTGTTACTGATAAGGTGTATTTTTCCCCATCCTGGATTTATATGTTTTAAGTTTAAGGTGAGATATGTTATATTTTAACGTTTTCCTCGTATACAGTATAACCTAGGGGCTAGGGTCAGGTCTGGGTTTGATTATTCGCATCATCTTTTGAGAGAGAGATTACTTTCTAAAACCTGTTTTCTCATCTGTGAGATGTTATGAGAACTAAATGCATGAATGCATGGCAAGTACCTAGGACAGTGCCTGGCACTTTGAAAGCCTTCAGTGTTGGCCCTCAGTCAAAGAATCATTCATACAGAACATCTTTACTGATCGTTCTACATGTTCTGCTAGGTGCTGCGGATATAGCCTCCGGCTCAAGACAGATAAGGCCACTGCTTTTATAGAACTTACGGATGAACAATAAAGGGGTAAACAATTAAACCAGGTAATTACATTGGGAGAAATGTTATGAAGGGAAGAAACAGAGTGAGATGAGACAGGTAGTAGTAACTGAGGGAAACCATTTTTTTAAAAATATTTTATTGATTTTTTACAGAGAGGAAGGGAGAGGGATAGAGAGTTAGAAACATGGATGAGAGAGAAACATCGATCAGCTGCCACATGCCCTCGACCGGAATCAAACCTGGGACCCTTCAGTCCGCAGGTCAACGCTCTATCCATTGAGCCAAACTGGTCAGGGCCATTTTTTTTCTTTTTTGATGAAAGTTCAACTATTTTTAAAATCGATTTTTAGAGAGAGCGGAAGGGGAAGGGAGAGAGAGAGCAAAACATTGATATGAGAGGGAAACATCAATCTGCTGCTTCCTGCATGCCCCCTTGGGGGTGGGGGGAATAGAGCCCACAACCTGGGCATATGCCCCGTCCTGGAATTGAACTGGCAACCTTTTGGTGAATGGGAGTCGCCCAGCCCACTGAGTCACATTGGCCAGGGCTGAGGGAGGGAGGCCATCTAAAATAGAGTGATCAGGATAGGTCACTCTAGATTACTTTTGAGGACAAGCCAAGAAAAGGAAAGAGCAAGCCATTTGCAAAGAACTAGGAGAAAAACATTTCAGGCTGTGAAACAGCAAATGCAAAGACCCAAAGCAAGAAGGGAGCTTGGTGGGTTTAGGGCCAAGAAAGGGATTAGTGTGGGGAGGTGGGAGTGAGTGTGGAGTTAAGGTACTGGTGAGGGTGCAGAGCAAGGTGGGCAAGGAGTAGGAGGGGAGTGGGCAGCACCTCACTGTATACTGGCCAAGGATTGGACTGTCCTGTAGACTGGAATGTGGCAGCTTTGCAGATGAAGATGTGGATAGACCCCCCCCAACCTCTGATAAGTGAAGGAAGAAATGGTGCAGAATAGTGTGTGTCACATGCCATCTCTGTATGTGTGAATGTGAAGGCCTATCCTAGAATGTATAGGATGTGGAAGCAAGGGTGACGGAACAGGGAGTGAGATGTCACTGTTATGCCCTTTGCTGTCTTTTTTTTTTTTAACTTTTTAAACTTTTTTTTTATCCCTTTGCTATCTTGTGAACTTTCCACCTTATGCATGTAGAACCTATTGAAAACTAATTTTAAAAAAGCCCAATCTCAGTCATTGCTTAGGCGGCCCCCTCCTTTATCCTTAGGTTCTTTCTGCCAACCCCAGCTGTCAACTCTACTGCCCCCCACCCCTTAATCTCCCTACTATACAGGCTTGAAGGCCATGGCAAAGAGGTTTGTGTTTTTATCTGAGTCTTGGGAAGCCATCAAAGTGTGTTAAGCAGAGGAATGTTGGCTAACATATGCTTAAAGATATATTTCTGGCCCATGTGTGGAAAATGAGAGTGGGGGCTGGGTAGATGTAGAAACAGTGAAACCCACACAGGAGGCTGTGTGGTTGGCTTGGTGGGGGATATGGTGGTTTATCTTACCGATGACAGTGGGGATGGAGAGGAAAGGTTGGACTTGGGGTGTATTTTGGAGGTCATAGGGACTGAGCTTAGTAGTGGGTTATATGTGGAAGCTGAGAGAAAAGGAGAAATGAAGGATAAGGCCTAGTTACCTTAGGAAATGGAGCAATGGTGACACTGTTTGTTGAAGTGGGGCATACTGGGGGAGGAATCGGTTTGGAGGGAGGATGAAGAAATCTGTTTCAGATGCAGGGAGGGGTATCACGTGGTTGGTTGCTGTACCTTCGGGAACCCTGGAGTGTCTGAGCTATAGATCTGGGAGTCATTGACCGAAAGCCCTGGTACTCCATGGAGGAGGAGAGAGAGAATGTTGGAAGTTTAAAGAGAGAAGTGTGAAATCTCCGTCTTCGAGGTTGAGAAAGCAAAATGATTAGGGAAGTGTAGGCTTGCTGGGCAGTATTGCATGTCCTTTGAGGTTTGTGGTTTTGAATCTAAAAAGCGAAGCCAGCCGGAATGTGTGATTTTCCTCTGGCAGAACTCAGCTGCTTGAGCGCAGGGAAGGAGGACGGGGCAAGCAAGAAAAAGAGAGTCCCGTAGGGAGATAGTTCAGATTCTAAGTTGGTGAAGGAGATGAGGACAAGAGGAAGGTATTGGGTGATGGAAAGAATGATGAGGTGACCGAATTGGGAGCCTTGCTGAGGTAAGACGGCTGTCGGAGTGGGCAGTAAGAAAGAAAGCAGTTTTCTGGAAGGAAAGGATGTTTGAAATCCAGTTGGGGAGGTGATTCAGTTACTGGCCATGGCAGGGACCAGGTTTGATCATGGGGTACGTTTTCATTGTGGGGTAGGGCAGAAGTTGGTGGTGAAGAGGACAGGGATGTGATCGAATACCTCCTGGATGTTGACAGGAGACACAGGCGGTAGTGGGAGGAAGCGCAAGGCAGGAGCTGTCTGTAGGGACAGGGCCCTGGTGGGAGATCAGACAATGACAGCTGTCAGCACAGCGGGCAGTAAAGCCCAGGGCGTGAGTTTCAAAGAAGCTGGGGTTTCACAAGGAGGAAAAGTGGGTGTGAGAAAAAGATTGCTTCTCCTTGAGAGACCTCAGAGGAAGCAGGGTTATCTAGGGCAGGCAGGAGTTTGCCGGGGTATAACAGAGTTTATTAACCGCTTATCTAGATTCCTAGAGAGCATGGCAACAGTTGGGGTTGGGTGAAGACTGAGCCACATGAGATGTATGCTAGATGCTTCAGGTATGTTAGCTCCTTTCCTGCCAGTCTTTCCCCTTTCCGCTCTGTAATCCCATAGTCTTATTAATACAAGACAACTTTTAATTGTGTTGTTTGGGTTGGAATGGACTCTAAACATCAATAGAAAGTGAAAATTTTACAAGCTTTTATATTCCAAGGCAATGTTCATAACGGAAAGATTGCCTTCTATCTGGACACGTTACATGTGAAGCCATATGTTATTATGCGTTGATTATACAATACGTTCCATTCTGGAAAATACCTTGTATGAGTGATATGCTAGAACCCAAAACAAGCTTCATTATAAATCAGATGTTAGTGATATGAACTTGCTTTGAAAAGTAAAACATGTTCAGTGATTGTGGATCCTCTATGATGGGAAGGATCTTATTTTTAATAAGGTTTGTGTTTTTTTTAAAGATAATTCTTGTTCTGACATGATAGTTGGTTGTATCAATTGAGTATCTATTCAGTATCCATTGAGAAAATACTAAATGACAACCTACTGTGAATTCAGAAACACTGAAATGAATTTTGATTGTATTAATTATAACAGCATTTACATACACTTGAAAAATTTAGACATCTGTTTCTATTTATTTATTTATTTTTTAAAAATATATTTTATTGATTTTTTTTACAGAGAGGAAGGGAGAGCGATGGAGAGTTAGAAACATTGATGAGAGAGAAACATCGATCAGCTGCCTCCTGCACAACCCCCATTGGGGATGTGCCCGCAACCAAGGTACATGCCCTTGACTGGAATCGAACCTGGGACCTTTCAGTCCACAGGCCAACGCTCTATCCACTAAGCCAAACCAGTCAGGGCTGTTTATATTTAGAGCAAGAAAGAAAAATGGTTTTCAGAAAGTAGGCTGTGCTTGATGGATTCAGATTTGGCAAAAACTCTGTGTGCTTCCCCAGAGCTCATAGATTATTAGAAATCACTTCTGTGATGTAGGGTATAGAAGTGCAAGGTATTATTATAATTACACTAGTAGCCCGGTGCACGAAATTCATTCTCATTAAAAGGGAGTTAATTGCCGAAACCGGTTTGGCTCAGTGGATAGAGCGTCGGCCTGTGGACTGAAGGGTCCCAGGTTCGATTCCGGTCAGGGGCATGTACCTGGGTTGCGGGCACATTCCCAGTAGGAGATGTGCAAGAGGCAGCTGATCGATGTTTCTCTCTCATCAATGTTTCTAACTCTCTATCTCTCTCCCTTCCTCTCTGTAAAAAATCAATAAAATATATTTTTTTTTAAAAAAGGGGAATTAATTGCCCTAACCAGTTTGGCTCAGTGGATAGAGCATCGGCCTTCGGACTCAAGGGTCCTGGATTTGATGCTGGTCAAGGGCATGTACCTTGGTTGCGGGCACATCCCCAGTGGGGAGTGTGCAGGAGGCAGCTGATCGATGTTTCTCTCTCATCGATGTTTCTAACTCTCTATCCCTCTCCCTTCCTCTCTGTAAAAAATCAATAAAATATATTTTTTTAAAAAAAGGAAATTAATTAGTGGAGATATTTTAATATTGCTATTTGCCCTTTCTCTATAATAGAAGTGTGAGAGATGAAAGGAAATTAGTAAAATGTATATGAAAATAATATATAAATTTATTAATAAATAAACAGTAACAAAAGGATATAACAACGACAGAGGCATGATATAAAAACGACAAAAACATGATATGAAAACAACAAAACCATGATATGAAAACAAGAACATGATATAAAAACAACAGTGATGCAAACAATGACTGATGAAGTGATTAAACTTATTCTAATATCTCCCTGTACACCACATTAAGAGTGAAAACACTTTCAGAGTGCTTGACTAATTTCCCTTGTGATGAAGTACTTAGAACTTTAACTGTAACATCACATGCTCTTCAAACTCGAGAGAAAGCAACATATAACTGACCATGTGCAAAAACGGGTTCAGGTAGGAATATGCCTACTTTGTCTAGAGTTTGTCCTTGTGATTTATCAATAGTCATCACAAATGCTGGCATCATGGGAAACCGTCGTTGAATCAATTTAAATGGGAGGCCAGTGTCAGATGGGGACAAATTAATTCTTGGAATCAGAACAGCCTCTCCCTCTGCAGATCCTGTTAATACTTCAGCTTTGATAATGTTAGGTCGTAATCTTTTGATAATAAATCTGGTACCATTACAAAGACCCCATTTACTATTGACATTTCTCAATAGCATGATGATTGCACCCACTTTCAATTTTAATTTATGACACGGCATTGCCGAAGGAGTAATACTATTAAGAAATTCGATGGCAAAATTTTCCTTTTCAGCATCATCTGTGGAATCAATGGAATCATCACTCAAATATGTGTGAAAATCTCTATCGAGTATATCCAAATTTTCTTCACTTAATTTTTGAACATGCTCATTTTTTGGACAAAGAATTGCATGTTTAGATATATTTTTAATATTATCTATAGCAGTGGTTCTCAACCTTGGCTGCACATTAGAATCACCTGGGAATCTTTTTAAAATCCTGATTCCTGGGCCTCATCCTCCGGAAATTGTTTTTTGTGTTATGGGGTGGGGCCACAACATTAGTAACAAAGAAACAGAATTAAAACTTTATTGTGGGGAGCCGCTAGTGTTTTGGACAGGTTCAAGCCTTGGGCTGATGAGAGGGCACAGTCCTCTCATTGCCATGTGCAAGTCCCAGTTTATAGGGCAGGGCCCTCCCAGTACAATTATAGCCAACAGCTGTAGTTGTAAGCTTGAACCTATGGTCCGAACACATGGCCCCACGTGCCTGAATGATGTAGGCTTGATAGAGTTCAGGTGCATGTAGTTGAGTAGGATTGCAACCCAGGAGAATGTTGTAAACATCTTGGTCACGTCCTTACTTTGCCTCGTAGCTTCTGCTATAAAATAAAGGCATGGCTTTGGGCATGGTCGCTGTCTCTCAGAGAAGCAGCGTCCCACCGAGACCCGGCTTTCATTCTCTTGTCTGTCTTTTCTAAGCCTTTCAGTTGCCCCCACTCAGGTTCACCCTTGGCTGTGCTGGCGCGGCACACTTTATAAAGAGATGCCTCCACGCTCCCAGGGCGGGTTCCTGCCTCAAACCCCACCCTTACAGGAAACAGCTCCGGGAAACAGCTTGGGGGAGGGCGCAGCTGTTGCCAAGACAACGCCTGCAGGACTGACTTCCTCCCGCTTGGTCTCGGTTCTGGTTGTGATGAACACCACCCAGGGTTTTTATATAAGTAGATAGGACCAGATGTTATAGTAATTCTCATTTTAAAAGTCATTCTGCCAGTAGCAGGTGAATATTTAAAACCACTTTCTCCATATACTTATTAAGCCTTTTCTCCCCCATCACTATAGCCAAGGAAAAGGTGGTTTATTTAGAAAGTAAATCCAGATGGTCCAAAACAGCTTGTTAGTCATTAAAGCTATTAATGTAACTGTACAGCCCTGAAATACACAACCGTTATTGCCAAAGTGATGTAATCCTAACTTGTTGGAGTGTAAATTTTTGGAATTATTTTCCCTGATAAATTATTGAATTTCATAACCCATAACCTTTCCTGAAGTACTCAGCACAGTGTTTTGAGGTGTGAATGTGTTCAGAGAGCTATTCTTTATAAAGAATGGCTGAAGTTTCCAGTTGTCCCACTTGGGTTGCATGTTTAATTTTTGGGAGTGGAGATAAATTTAGCAGTAACGCGAATAGCTCTCAGTTTGGTAACTTTCTGGAATTACAGACAGCAGGTTTATTTGTTACATTTTGTAAATGGAATTTTACAGTCTTACTCAACTCATAATTTTGTTAAAAATTTTCAGGGACAATGGTTAAATGAAGTTAGTTACATTCTGCTGATGTGAGATTAATCCTGGGCAGATCAGTGACTAAAATAATTATCTTAAGTCTTTGCATAAATTGTTTATTTTAGTTTCATAACTATTAGAGATAGGCCATCTGCAATTTATAGAGATTAACTTGTCCAAGGGCTCACAGCCAGTAAGTGAAGCAGTTATAATGTTTATCAAGAATGGCCTCTTAGCCAGGTGGCTCAGTTGGTTGGAGCGTCAGCCTGTGCTCCAAAAGGTTTCGGGTTCAATTCCCAGTCAGGGCACATACCTAGGTTGTGGGTTTGATCCCCAGTCGGGAGCGTATGGGAGACAACTGATTGAACTTTCTCTCTCCCTTCCTCTGTCTAAAAAATCAATTAAAAACAGATACTCAGGTGAGGATTAAAAAAAATAAAGAAAGGCCTTTCGCCTGGGTCTTGCATCATTTAAAGTTTGGATACATCACCAAGCTGTGACTAATGAAAATGGGCGTATAATAGCAGTTACAGGGAGCACAGCCTTGAAAGCAATGCCCTATGATTTGCTAATTTAAGTATTGGGAGCTTTTGAGTTTGTATCCTACCTTGACTATTATAGTGCATTTATCATACAAGTCATTTTGTTAATTTAATTTTTCCTAATATGCAGATCAGTTATAGGACTTGTTCAGTGCTGTTGGATGTTTCCCTCTTGATTATAAAAGTGATATATACATTTATTGTAGAATTTTTAGGGAAGTATATAGAAAATTAAAATTAATCCTAATCCCACTACTTAAGAAGAACTAGTATATTCCCTATACTAGTATATTCCCATATACTATTATTTGTAAATAGTATGTAAATATGAATGGGGGGGGGAAGGGGACATATGTAATACTTTCAACAATAAAGAATTATTAAAAAATAGTATGTAAATATGGAGTTCATTATATTTATACTTCTTCATTTAACATTTTCTCATGTTATTAAAAAAAGTTAATTCATCATGTTAAATATATGTATTTTTATTTCATAGAGGAAGGGAGAGGGGGAACATCAGTGATGAGAGAGAATCATTGATTGGCTACCTCCTACACACCCCCTACTGGGGACCAGGCATGTGCCCTGACTGGGAATCGAACCGTGACCTCCGGGTTCATAGGTGGACACTCAACCACTGAGCCACGCCAGACTCTTGATGAACTTGGCCAGATTGTCTTCCTGTAATACTGTACTAATTTTCACTTCTCTCAACATCATATGAGAGTTCAGAAATCATTGGACTTTGAGCTGTATTGGCCACAATCTGTTGTGTTTTTTAAAATTTATTTATCGCCACCGGTTTGGCTCAGTGGATAGAGCGTCGGCCTGTGGACTGAAAGGTCCCAGGTTCGATTCTGGTCAAGGGCATGTACCTGGGTTGCGGGCACATCCCCAGTAGGAGATGTGCAGGAGGCAGCTGATCGATGTTTCTCTCTCATCGATGTTTCTAACTCTCTATCTCTCTCCCTTCCTCTCTGTAAAAAATCAACAAAATGTATTTAAAAAAATAAAATAAAATAAAATTTATTTATCTTTATCATTGAGAGTATTACAGATGTCCCTCAGGCCACAGTCTGTTTTAACTATGCAAACATTTTCTTGCCTTTATTAGCATTTTTTATATTCTTAGTGAGATATTATTTGGTAAATTGAATAGCCATTTCATTTCTTCTGAATTGTCTATTCATTTCCTTTGCTCATTTTTTTTCTGTTAAAGTGGGTGATTTTCTTATCAGTTTGCATGGGAGTTCTTCCTATTAGGGTGTAACCTTTGGTCAAGGATTCCTTTTTTTTTAAAGGACTAGTTAACTGCTGTAAAACGTAATTATCCATCTGTTTTTCTGGTGTCAGCTAGCCCACATGATTTTTCTTTCAAGGCCTGATTATATGCTGACTGGCTATAAGCCTAAATAATTCAGTGTTGGGATAAACTGAGTAATGTTAATAATGTGTTTTGCCTTTCCAGAAAGAAGAAATGGTGTAAGCCATCCACTATCCAAATTTTAAGGTCAAAGACTGGAAGGAAGGTCAGGGAGAACATGGCCTGGCCAAGTGTTTTTCAGAGAGGAACTCTGCTGTCCCGGTTCAGCCATCATCATGTTGTCGTGTTCCTGCTCACCTTCTTCAGGTAAGGGGATTGCTGCAACTGTTGCTGTTTTTTCCTTTTGAGGGAGATACTTATTCATGGCGAGTTTCTCATGCAGGAACTTGTATGGACTTAACATGAAATAGACTAGTTACTCCTCTTGTACTTCTTGATAGCTCTAATAAAGTAGTTCTTGGGGGCTCTTTTGCCTGTATTTGGCAATGTCTGGAGACATTTTTGGTTGCCATGCTATTTGCTTTTAGTGAGTAGAGACTAGGGATGCTACAATGCACAAGACAACCCCCCACAAATAGAGGATTTTGGGGCCTAAAATGTCAGTGGTGCTGTGGTTGAGAATATAAAGCCCTATATTTGTTAAAATGAGGAGCTTGAGAACAAAGGGTGTGCACGTTCAGGTCCCTCCTTGAGTAGTAAAAATGGTATGAGAGAGTTGTGAGGAACTCTGGTAACTCATGTGAGGTCCCTGCCCAGTCAGCGTGATTCAAGAATCGTCCACGTTTGTGAGTCAATTCTGTGGCCCTCAGTGGCCCTCTTTAGTGGTCTGTTGATGACACAAAGTAGGCCTTTTGGTGTTAGGGGCATGTTATTCATAACCCTGTGACTCAACTATTTTGATTATTTTTTCTGAATAGATTTTCTTCTTTATTAAAGGTACCACAAATGAGGATGATGGTTTTTTTGTTTGTTTTATTTTCAAGTAGAAACTAGGAAAATGGCTCTCTAATTATGTAAGAGTTGATAGGTAGTTTTAGATGCTTGGTTTAGGGGATATCCATTTGTGAGGGGTGGGAGGAAGCAGTAGTATGAGGAAATGCAGGACCCAAAGAAAAAGCTACTGCCCTGGCCAGTGTTGGTCAGTGGTTGGAGCGTCAGTTCTTCTCCCTAAGGGTTGTGGGTTCGATTCCCGGTCAAGGACACAGTACCTGGATTTTGGGTTCCCTCTCCACCCCTGGTCGTGACGTGTGGGAGGCAACCAGTCAATGTGTCTCTCTCACATTGATGTTTCGCTCCCTTGCCTCTCCTCCCTTCCACTCTCTCTGAAAAGCAATGGAAAAATATCTTCTTGTGAGGATTAACAAATAAAAAATAAAAAAAACAAAAAGCTACTGAATGGCTAGTGCAATGAGCAGTGTTTGTTAAAGACTTAAAATTTTTTACAGAACTGCAACCATAATTTATTATTTTTATTTATTTATTTTAAAATATATTTTTATTGATTTCAGAGAGGAAGGGAGAGATAGATAGAAACATCAATGATGAGAGAGAATCACTGATCGACTGCCTCCTGTACGCCTCCTACTAGGGATGGGGCCCCCAACCCAGGCATGTGCCTTGACTGGGAATCGAACCATGACCTCCTGGATCATAGGTTGATGCTCAACCACTGAGCCATACTGGCCGGGCCAGAACTGAACCATAATTTAAAGTGGGTTGGGATCAGTCACATTTTCATCTTCTAGATCCAGGGATCAGTTATGAGTGAACATGGGGGCTGATATTGAAGAAGATTAGTTAATTATTTCTTTTGCTTTGCAGAGACTAATTCAGTTGATAGTCCTTATAAAGCAGTATTTCTCTTTTTCTAAAACTGAAAGAACAAATAGGAATATGTCTGTGATTTCATTAAAGGCTGTTTTCTTTGCTATTAGTTCAGCTGTATTTCTTCTCTTTTGTAGTTACTCGTTGCTCCATGCATCAAGAAAAACGTTTAGCAATGTCAAAGTCAGCATCTCTAAGCAGTGGACCCCGAGTGCTTTTAACAGATCGATTGAACCTGTAGAGGTAAGTAGAACAAAGTGCTGGGATGGATTTAAGGGAACCGTGCCTACTTCTGAATTCTTCCCAAGGTCTTCTATTTTGTTTCATTTGCTTAGGACTCAGAAATGGCTTACTATTTCCTGTGGCATACAATCCATACTCTTCTGTTTGATTTCTTAGCTTGCCCTGATTCAATAACACTCCAATCAGCTTATTTCTCACTGTTTTGAAATCACACAATTCTGGCTAGGCCATTTTTTCATTGAGTTTCACAAGTACTCTGCTTATTTCTGTCTTTGAGATTTTGCTTATGTTCTTTTGTAAGCTCATTTACCTTCTTTCCACTTATCAAAATTGTGCTTTTCTCTTTGTGTCAAGATAAAATGTCACTTTTTAAAAATAGAGTTTTTTTCTTGCTTCTGCTGTGTTTTATTTCCTAAACTGTGCACACTGTGTATTACATAGTTTAATGTCTCAGTATTTGCACACTCTCTGATTGATTCATTTGTTCATTTGTATCTTGCTTAAGTTCAGAGAGTATGCAGCCTACTCACATGGGCCAAGAATATTCTTTGATGACTGGGACAGAGATGCTGTCCTTTATAGCACCTACCTCAATACACAAATCCGTTCCACTCAGTCTTTTTTTTTTTTTTTATTGCTTAAAGTATTACAAAGGGTATTACATATGTCTCCTTTTTCCCCCCCGCCCTTGACAATCCCCTGGCCTCCCCTACCCCCCAGTATCTCATGTCCATTGGTTATGCTTATATGCATGCATACAAGTCCTTCGGTTGATCTCTTACCCCCTCCACTCAGTCTTTACCACATTATTTGAGTTCTGCTTATGTGGAATTATAGCTGTTTATTTATATTTGTAGCATGTTTTATTTCTTAAGAATTATTTCCCTGATTTGGACCAATTTAAAGTTGACAGAGATCTAAAGGTTATATACTGCCCCCAAAATGTAAATATGTTATTCAGGCAATTGCTTATTGTGGGTCTATCTTGCATAACCCTGTTCTAGGCACTGAGGACATAGAGAGTAAAAGCCTAGAGGACAAAAAAAAAAAAAAAAAGAGCCTGTCATCATGGAGCTGATGTTCTAGTGAGGAGGCTCCCGAACAGTTTTCCTGAATTTAACTTGATAAGTTCTTGATAGGAACTTTTATTATTATTCTTTTAAATACATTTTTATTGATTTCAGAGAGGAAGAGAGCAAGAGAAAGATCAATGATAAGAGAGAATCATTGATCGGCTGCCTCCTGCACGCCCCCCACTGGGGATCAGGCCCGCAACCCAGGCATGTGCCCTTGACCAGAATCAAACCTGGGACCCTTCATTCTGCAGGCTGACGCTCTATCCACTGAGCTAAACTGGCTAGGGCCTGATAGGGACTTCTAAAAGGAAAGGTGTTAAGAATAGAGAGCTGGATTTCCGACGGATGCTTGACTTGTGCTGTGTGGACAGCGAATCCCTCTAAATGATCATTGACTGACTCATCACAAACCTTCAAGATGGCCTGGCCTCAGAGAGGTCATGCGCCCTAACCTCCCACCAGTATGGTGTCTTTCTTTGTGGTTATTGAAGATGACCACCTAGCTTCTGTTTTAAAACCTGTAGGGAGAAGAAACTCCCTATTTTTCTGAGATGCACAATTATATTTTTCACCAACTCTCATTATTAGGAAGTTCTTCTATTGACATAAACATGTTCTGCTGTTTAATTTTGAGCCATGTACACGAAGTCTGTTCCCACTGCACGAGGCCTGTTGTATATTTGAGAAAAGCCTGTCTCCCCAAGTTCTTGTTTAGGTAAAACATCCCCGGCCCCTTCAACTGTAGTTTAGTGACACTGAACACTAAATGTGGTATTTCAGGTACCGTCTATATAAATACAGAACAATAGGGTTTGGTTTAGGCACTACATTTCTGGTTGTACTGCCTAAAGCTGCCTTTGTGTTTTAGATAACTGGGTTGAGAGTCCCCAAGACCACCCCCAAGTTTGATGATTCGCTAGGAAGATTGACAGGACTTAGCATGTAGTTGTATTCAAAGCTGTGGTTCATTACAGGTCAGGGGATACAGAGCCAAGTCAGCAAAGGGGGAAAAACGCACATAGGGTGAGGCCTGGAGGAAACCGGCACAGGCCTCCGGGAGCCCTTTTCCAGGAGTCACACAGGGTGTGCTTAATTCTTCCAGCACAAGTTGTGACAGCACAGGTGAGAAGTTGTCTACTAGGGAAGCCCGATAGGGACAGGGTGCCCACGATTTTTATTGGAGCTGGTCGTGGAGGCACTCTGCCTGGCACATATGAAAATCCCACACTCCCAGAAGGAAAGCAGGTGTTACTCATAAACCACATTGTTTGAACAGTTCAGACAGTAAGCCAGTCTTAGCAGGGAATTATGGGAACCCTCTGGGGATCCAAGTTTCCAGATGCCAGGCAAGGGCCAGCCTTGCAAGCAGGTCTTTTTAAGGATAGCAATCTCAGGCCTGTTGTGTTAACTCTTTCCTGCCAGGGACCATGTTACATTATTAGCTTGTTTTGAACTGGCATTAACTTTTCTGCTTAGCTATTTATTTCCTTACTCTGCTGCTAAGATAGGTTTCACTGTGGCGCTGTTTTAGAACTGTGGATGAAATAGTTTGGATGGGTTGGTTTTGTAGAAGTCAGATGCTGACTCATCGAGGAGAGCTGTGTGTATGTGGACCTGCCTCATGGAGAGCAGTGCTGACTTTCCATTCTTTCTTTAGACTTTCAAACCCAGGGTTGTTTCCTGAAGACTGCTGGGAGTGCAGAGGTGGCATGCACCCTCACTCCTCCTGTGCTGGGGTCTATAACACCTTTACTCCAGCTTCCCTTCGAGACTCCTTGTCTGAAGTGGAAAGGAACTTAGTGGCAGAAGTATATGTAAATGAGTATGTACTCTAAAAAATATTTTGTTTACATATATTGTTAAACATTTCTTAAATGCCTTAAATAGCATCATCAAAAAGTATTTATTACAGCTTTTGTTTTTATTTTTTTCCCCATTGATTTTTTTTAGAGGGAGTGGAAGGGAGGGAGGGAGGGGCAGGGAGAGAGAGAGAGAGAGGGAAAGAGAAAGAAAGAGAGAGAGAAACGTGGATGTGAGAGAGACACATTGATTGGTTGCCTTCTGCATGTGACCTGACCAGGGCCAGGGATTGAACCTGCAACCCAGTTACGTGCCCTTAATGTGGAATCGAACTGGAGATCCTTTGGTGTGAGGGCTGACACTCTAACTTCTGACCATACCAACCAGGGTGCTTTTGTTTTTATGCATAGCTATCTTAGGTACTTTATGGAGAATTAAGCAGGCCCAGTCTCTATACCTTGAGAATTTATAATGGATTCCACTGACATGGACAAACATTGGAAATACTAAGTGAAACTAGCATGAAATCTCTGTTTATAGATAATAAAGAGGTAATGGCTAAATCTAATATTTGAGGACAACTTGACTGAAAATTGTTAACAAAAATTTGTTCTATTAAATTAAAAAGTCTTACCTCTCTAGACAGTACAGTCCTTCTTTGAGAATGGTGTAAGAGCCCTGGCCAGTGTGGCTCAGTTGGTTGGGCATCATCCTGTGCACTGAAAGGTCGCTGGTTCGATTCCTGGTCAGGGCACATGCCCGGGTTTGTAGCTCAGTCCCCAGTAGGGGGCGTGCAGGAGGCAGCCAATTGATTTTTCTCTCTCCCTTTCTCTCTCTGTAAAATCAATAAAAACATGTTTTTAAAAAAAAAAGAGAAAGAGAGAGAGAATAGCGTAAGAGATTCTTGAGTTCTCTTCAGGAGAAGGATGCAGGGTTCAGGGTGTCTTCAACATTCCATCTCAACCACATCACAGCTCTTGTCCCTCAGATTCTCACCTGAGACGGAGAGCAAACCCCTAACTCAGGTCGCTTGAGCTCACCTTCTGTGCACCAGGAAGCTCTTTCACATCCGTGGTTCCCCCACCTCCGTGCACAGCCCTTACTCTGTGACAAACATTCTCACCGTGACCTTTTGAATGTGCCCACAATGTCATGCTTCCAGGAAGTGTCCCAACATGTAGCAATTGTAGTGACTTAGCACGGCGCCTCCCCCACAACACAAGGAAACCTTACATACATGCAGGCCGGTACATTCACGTGGTAATTGTACATGCTTGCAGGACAGCTTGAATCACTGGAGCATTTGAAGCCATTTTGTCCATGACTTTCATTAAACATTGGACGATTCACTAAGTGCACTTGGACCATTTCTCACCTACTGGTATAGTCATCTTGACCAGAGCTATATTACGGACCTAAACTTGCTTCATTAGGCTTTTTCTGTTAACCTATTTTCTGACTCTTTTTGTTAGTCCTACTTTGTTGTTTTAGTTTTTGGTTCTGTTTTTTTTACACTTGTTAAGTAGGCAAGCAGAAGTATATTTCAGCTGAATTCTGGCAGTGAAACAGAAAAAAGCTGTTTGCAGCCTGTCAGTTCCTGGGAAAACCATGTGCTCGGGAGTTCGGTGGCTTCCCCCAAGAGTAAAGAAAATCCTGAAACTTGCAGCAGCTCCTTGAGGCCTGGGTCTCTAGGTCACCTGGGTGTGTGCCCAAGAGGGCTTAATCCTGGGTCCTATTGAGCCCAGATGACATCAGGGATCAAAGATTGTGGTTAGAGGGGAAATGTGGCAAAATAACTAATTGGAGGTATTTAGGGCCCCAATTGGCACGCTGAAATACTGATTGATCTAGGTGTGAGCTGGTTTCTTATCGATCATGAAAGCAGTGCCTGTTGTTAAAGTAAAAGACCGGTGCCATAAGCCACCCAGAAACGAGTCCCAGTACTTTAGAATCACACTTTACATATTTTCTAATAATTTCAGATTTTACTTCCTGTTGAAGATACATGTTTTTTAGTTGTTCATTGTGATTTTTCTTTTTACTATTCTAAGTCAGAATTTCTCTTCTTGCCCTGGCCATTGTGGCTCAGTGGGTTGGAGCATCCTCCTGTACACCAAAAGGTTGTGGGTTTCAAGTTTGATCACTGGTCAGGGCATGTAATAGAGGCAACCGGTTGGTGTTTCTCTATCTCTCTCTTTTTCCCTCCCTCCCTCCCTCTCTCCTTCCCCCTTACCTCCTTCCCCTCTCTAAAATCAGTAAACATATCCTTGGGTGAGGATTAAAAAAATTTTTTTCCTTCTTTAATAACCCATCTCAGAAATCATTTAGTCCAGCAGTTCTTGAACTTTTTGGTTATGTGGATTTCTATATATATATATATATATATGTGTGTGTGTGTGTATATATATATGTGTATATATATACACATATATATATATACACACACACACATATACTGTTTTAGAAATTAAAACAAATTAAAAAATACACGATTAAGTTATTTTCAAGTGAATTAACCTACAACATGTTAACATGAATGACATTTAAAAAATATATATTTTTATTGATTTCAGAGAGGAATGGAGAAGGAGAGAGAGATAGAAATATCAATGATGAGAGAGTCATTGATTGGCTGCCTCCTGCACACCCCTGACTGGGGACTGATCCTGCAGCCCGGGTGGGCATGTGCCCTGACCAGGAATTGAATTGTGACCTCTTGGTTCATAGGTCGATGCTCAGCCACTGAGCCATGCTGGCTGGGCAACATGAATGACATTTTATGAAAAATGACTTTTTCAAGACAAAAAAAATCACTTAGTGAGGAGAATGGCATTGATAGACACATTCTTGCAAATCTCTTCCTGTCTGGCTGAATAGAATACAATGGGTCTTCATGTCTACTTCTGAATTTCAAGTCTCTGAAGAGTTTGTCTTCCACAGATACATGGTGGAAAGGGGGGAAGTATTTTAACAGCCTTTTCAGCTAATTGTGGGTATTTGTCTGATATTACACCAGAATTTGACAAGTAGCAATTTCTTGAAGGGTAGTTGCAATGTGGAATCCGAAACTGTATTAATTAACTTTTTATAACCTTACATTAACATCCATTTGTCTGTCTTGTACTTTAAATGAATCTTGAAGTGACAGGCTTGTTTCATTCTTTTTTGAGGAAATATCTGCCAGATACTCAAATCTGCCAAATACAGTACTCAAATACTCAAAACTGGGCCCTATATCTGTCAGTCATTCTTTCAAGTAAAAATGACTTACCAGCTTGCCGCTCACACAGTTGCACAGTGCTTTCCTCCAGGACAGCCATCTGACTCTGGTATGCAGAGTCTGTATGTGTATTTTCCACCTCATCACACAGAATAGTAAAAGTAAGTATACTCAGGGGCCAGATTTAATACAATTAATAATTTTTACTACTTCATTAAGAACATTCTCAAGTGAAATTGACCTTTTTTTTCTTTACTGTCAGTGTGGCAATAAAGAATATAGTAATTAATATAGCACAGTTTGGTGTAACTGCTCGATTCATGCCAAAGCACAGCAGTTTTACCCACCACAGCTTTTGCTTCATCAATGTTAAAGTTAAAGGGGAAAAAGAAAATTACTACAGTAGGACTAAAGGCCCGGTGCATGGATTCGTGCACCGGTGGGGTCCCTCAGCCTGGACTGAGCCCTCTCGCAATCCGGGATCCCTCAGGGGATGTTGTACTGCCGGTTTTGTTCAGATCCCCGCAGGTCAGGCCGAGGGACTCCACCAGTGTGTGAATCTGTGCACCGGGCTTCTAGTATACATATAAGATCTTTGGTTGATCTCTTCCCACCCTCCCCCCACTCCTTCCCTCTCAGATTCATCAGTCTATTCCATGTTTCCATGCCTGTGCGTTGAGCGTCTGCCCCTGGTGGTCAGTGCATGTCATAGCTACCAGTCGAGTGGTCGCTTAGGCTTTTGTATATATAGATAGTCTTCCCGTATCCTTAGGGGATACATTCTAAGACCCCAGAAGATGCCTGAAACTCTGGATAGTACCAAATCCTGTATGTTCTATCCTTTTTCCTATATATACATACCTCTAATAAAGATTAATTATAAATTAGGCACAATAACAGATTAACAACAACAACTAATTATAAAATAGAACAATTATAACAATACCTTATATAATAAAACCCTAATATGCAAATTGCCCCTTCAGGCAGTCGTTCGACCGGAAGACCGGGAGTTTGACCACTCGCTATGACGTGCGCTGACTACCGGGGCCGGTGTGGAACATGGCGGGTGTCAGCGATATGGCGCCTGGGCAGGGGGCTGTGACCTCTCACCGGCTACCTGGGGGCAGGGGTGATGGGGACGGAGCTGCAGTGAGAATGTGGGGTGTCCGCCGAGCTCACTCTCACTCCCCCTGCTAACCTCCCCTGGGATGCCAGGGCTCACGTGCCGGGAAAGCCCCCGTACTCAAGTACTGGGTGCCCGCGAAGAGCCTGCCCCGCACCTGCATGGCCTCTTTTGGGTGAGCCGGGCCACAGCTGCTGGGACTGCAGGGGCCAGTCGGGCTCCCCGTGAGTTCGAGCAGGAGTCAGCCTGTGAGGCCGGCCAGGAGAAGCGTGCTGCCTGCCAATTTCTGTGCAGTGCCGCTTGGTGGCCCAGAGGCCCACACTGCGCCCTGGCCCTCGGCGTCCGGCTGTGCTTACCGCATCTCTGGGTGGGGACTTGGGCGCCGTGACTCAAGCGGAGGGGGGGCGTGTGGGGGCCCAGGGGCCCAGGTGCTGCCCAGGGCCTAGAGGTCAGCTGGGACCTGTCCTTCCACGTCAGACGCTTGAGCTTTGATCACTGGCCAGGCCTAGGAACTGCACCTGTGCACGAATTTTGTGCACTGGGCCTCTAGTATTGTAATAAAAGTTATGTGAATGTAGTCTCTCTTTTTCTTTCCCTTCCTTCCACTCTCTTGAATGTGCATACTTCCCCCCCCCCCCCCCCCCCAATATACTGAAATATTTTGGAGCTCAGTTGATCTTAGGTAACTGAAACTGTGGAAAGCAAAATCTTGGATAAGGGGGCCTCCTGTATTAAATGAATAGTTTTGACTGAGGGTAAGGGGGGCAGGCTACTGTATTATGGAAATAGTTGGGCTTTGAGTGCTCTTTTCGGCATCACCAGTCTCTGAGAGTGGGGGAGGTTGTACGTGAAGGTGCCTGGAGGAATATAAAGGACTGGCAGATACCAGTGGGACTGACCTGCTCTTGTGTGTTCCTGTAGATCTGGAGCAGCAACCATTTGTTCCCCAGTGCGGAGGAAGCCACTCTTTTCCTCGGAACACTGGATACTATTTTTCTCTTCTCCTATGCCGTGGTAAGTTTTAGAATTCCAGGGTTTTAAAGAAAGATGTAAAAGGAAATGGCTCCAAGTTTTATGAAGTTCATAAGACATTTTGAATTTACTGACTGAGGAGTGTTCAGAAGTTTATATTTTGTGTCCTTCTCATCCATCCATTCATTGACAAATTGAGCACATAGCATGTGCCAGGGACTGTTCCAGTCAATGAGAATTCATCAGCGGACAACATAGGAAAAACCCTACCTTTATAAAGCTTCTATCTTGGAGTGGGAGCTAAGAGAGACAAACAGTCACAAAATGCTACAAATAAGTAAATTATAAAGTATATTTAAAGGTGGTAAGTGCTGTGGAGGAAAATAAAGCATGGAAAGGGGAATAGATAGCTCACGGTGGGGGTGTAATTTGAGTAGGGTGGCTGGGGAAAACCTCACAAAGAAGGGGTTCTTTGAACAGAGACCTGAAGTGGGTAAATGAGGTCAGACATGTAGGCTGGAGGCACACATTTCAGACTCCTTTGCCTGTACATGATTTTTAAAATTATGAGACTGAGTGAAATCATCAAGAGAATTGGTGAGACCCTGGCCTGTGTGGCTCAGCTGTTGGGCATCGTCCCATGCACTGAAGGTTGCCGGTTCAATTCCTGGTCAGGGCACATGCCCAGGGTTGTGGGCTCAGTTTCTAGTAGGGGGTGTGCAGGAGGCAGCTGATTGATGTTTCTCTCCCTCCCTTCCCTTCTCTCTCTCAAAATCAATTTAAAAAATCTTAAAAAAAAAAAAAAGAGAGAGAGAGAGTTGGTGAAGATAGAGAAGAAGTGTGAAGACTGAGCCATGGGTTTCCAGCATTTAGAACAGGGGTGGGGAACGTCCAGATCTTGGGCCATATAAGCCTTGCCAAGGCATTAGGGGTGAGTTAATTAAATGTTTGACCAAATATAGCGGGCTAATTAAAAAAAAATTCTGACAATATTTTTAAAAAAATACATTTTTATTGATTTCAGAGAGGAAGGCAGAGGGAGAGAGAGAAACATTAATGATGAGAGAGAATCATTGATCGGCTGCCTCCTGCGTGTCCCACACTGGGGAACGAGCCCGCAACCTGGGCAATGTGCCCTTGACCAGAATCGAACCCCAGACCATTCAGTCCCCAGGCTGGTGCTCTGTCCACTGAGCCAAACCCACCAGGGCTAGCAGGCTAATTTTTAAGTTGATAATTTATGGCCCCTGAATAATGTTGTAAATGTCCTTACAGAAAGAAGGTTCCCCACCCCAGAAGTGAGGTAGGGAAGATGAGGAACAGGCAGGGAGGCTGAGATGGAGCTGTGGGGAGCAAGAGTACCGAGAGAGGGTGGAGTCCTGGGAGCCATCCAGGACTGGGTGGCAGGGGCTGACTCTGTCTGAGGTCGTCCTCGGATTGGGCAGCCAGGGGGTCTGGTCGTAGGGAATGTCAGTGGTGGCTGCCAAGTTAGAGCTGTGGGGCCAGGGGTGGCAACGGCTGGCACTGGGCACTGTGGGAGCAGTCTGACCTTTTTCCCCAGCATCTTTTTTCCTGTCTTGAAAATTGTCCAGTGATGTGAAATACTGGGTGAAAGTCCCAAAGTAATCTCTAAAGGTTTATTTGGGTAATTATTAGAATACCTTCAAAGAGGACAGTTAGAAAATTGGAACAGAAATTAGATCATGTAGCCTAGCTCCTCACCCTGGGCATATATGGTCATTCCGAGTGAGGCTTCTCTATGAGCCTTTTATGAAGTGTTTTTTTTTTTTTTTTTTTTTATGAAGTGTTTTTTAATTAAAGATTTTAAAATTGATTTTTAGAGAGAAAGGAAAGGAGAGGGAGAGAGAGAGAAGCATCGATGTGAGAGCAAAACATCTGTCGATCAGCTGCATCCTGGACATGTGCCCTTGACCGGAATCGAGGTCCGCCACCCCAGGCATGTGCACCAACCTCTCAGGGAACCAGTAATCCTGAGTGCACAAGACGACACCCAACCACACCCACATCGGCCAAGGCCTTTTATGAAGTACTTTAAGAATCAATGGAGTCTAGTGGAAAAACCAGTTCTACCACTATCAACTAGCTGTGTTAAACTTGGCTTCACACTGGCGTTTAACCTTTTTTAAAATCCTCACTGAGGATATGTTTGTTTATTGATTTTAGAGAGAGAAGGGAAGAGGGAGAGCGAGAGTGAGAGAAACATCGATTTTAGAGAGAAATATCAATCGGTTGCCTCCTGTACACATCCTGACCGGGAATTGAACTTGTAACCTTTCGGTATATGGGATGATGTTCCAAGTAACTGAGCCACCCGGCCAGGGTTAACCTTTTTTTGATATGTAGTTTCCTCGTCTATAGGGTTGTGATAGTACTTATCTATAGGATAAAATAGATTTCGGAGGTAAAAGGTAAGTGCCATGGAAAATTGGTGATTGTGGTTCTTCTATTGAGCTGTGTTTTCTTCTATAACTTCCAGGTATTGTGCAGGCAGTTGGAGCAGCACAGAATAAATTGATTCTCTAATCTGAAACATAACAGAAATTTTCTTCATCCTCATTATTCTCTGTAGCATAAGACCATGGATGAGTGGCAGCTATAGAACATAGAATTCTCCAGTGTTTGCAGGTGCCTCTTTCAAGTTAGTGAAAGCTTGTCCATAATGAGGGAGAAACATTTATTATGATCTTTGTCATCTACATTTTCTCTAATACAGATTGTCAATTTATCAGAAATACTTGTATCAAAATCTAGGTTTTTAGTAGGGACTTTTATTCATTTTTACATATTTATGGAAGAAACCTAAAGTGTGTTGCCCTTAGCTCTTTAGTCTGCTTGCTGCTATGATCTGAGCATTTTAATTTCTGCTACTCTGTGGCAGGAGAGCAGAAGGCAGAACATTTGTACCTCTGATCAGCTAATTATTGCCTCTGCCTCCCTAGCTCCTTGCCTTGTGGTGTCATGAAACCCAAGGGTCAGATTAAAGAGGCAGCACCTGTGCTCCAGATCTTCATTCAGAATGCAAATGGCCAAGAGGAATGCCTTTGGGAAAGCAGATAACGGATGGTTAGGAGTTACTCTCTCCTGGAAAAGGAGATGGAATTGTCTGCTTGTGTTATTGGAAGAATCTTTGTTTGTTTTTCCCACTCTCCTTTTAGGCAGTTAGGGGATGGGATCAAGTAGAACCTAAGTTTTGCACTGAATTGCAATGTCCCAGGGTGTGCAGAAGCCGTGTCATTTCATGAAACATTTGTGAAACTGTTATAGACAGCTCGCCTGGGCATGAGAATGAGATTTAATGTGAAGTAATCTCAGTGTATTACTTGCCTCATTTCCTTTGCAGTGCCTCTTTTTTTCAGGCTGTGTTGTAATTCAAGACTGAAAAATAAAATGCTTTGTTTTTTTAGGGCCTTTTCATCAGCGGTATTGTTGGGGATCGGCTTAATTTACGATACGTTCTATCTTTTGGCATGTGCTCTTCTGCATTAGTGGTAAGTTTGAATGTTTTTTAAAAATGATGATGATGATGATTGTCAGGTTTTTAGGATCCAAGCAATCCCCCTACTTCTGTATGTAGAAGAGAATAAATTAATCTTCAGTTGTTGAATCCCTTGCCTGCCTTTTCAGTTTGGGGAGTCTGTTATAAGTATGATTTGGGTCATGCCCCTTCCTTGACTCTCATCTACCAAAGTCAGTGCATAAATGGCATGCCGTTCAGTGCTGCCCAGAGCCTGGTCCCAGCCGCCTGCAGTCGCATCTGTCACTGTGCTTCACTGCTCTGCTTGGTCAGACTACTCTCCGTGGCCCTGACATGTCCGGCTGCTTTCTGCCTCACTCCTGTTGTTCCTGCTGTTCTGCCCTGCCCGGATGGCCCTCTGTTCAGCTCTCCAGTCTCACTCAACGTCTCCTGCAAGTCCCTGGCTAAGTGATACTTCCTTCATAATGCCTTACTTTACTAGCCCCCCCCCTCCCGCCACCCCCCCGTCCTCCCAGAAGTCACCGTTCCTCTTTGGAGCTCCCTGCCTGCATTTCTTTCTTTGAAGGCATGAATGTTGTCTATTGCGTAGCCTACTTGGTCTGTGTCAGTCCTGCTTTCCTGAGAGGGTGGATCCCAGTGGTTAGATCACAGACTTCCTGAGAGGGCACTGCCTCTTTTCAGTCCCTCCCCTGCAATTTCCTAGCTGTGATTTCTGTGGGCTTCAGCTTCCTCGCTTGAATCCCTCTGCCTGGGGCCGCAGTGAGGGTTAGATGAGTTGCTGTGTGTAAGGCATTTGGAACAGTGCCTGGTGCAGTACATGGGCAAGATCCCTGTGAGTCATCTTGATTTGCTTACGAGGGTCTGGTGAGAAATTTTTGTTGATTGAATAAAGGCATGGAGTTTAGTTAGACTCTATTTTATTATTGTTTTTCACTGTCTGCCATTTGTGTACAGGGAAAAATGTATTTTCCTTAGAAATTTTAGAGATTGAACCATTTTATTTATTCACAAGCTGCTCACCACACATATGTACATACTATTTCAAAACCTGTTTTAAAACATATGTAAACAAACTTTAAAAAAAAAAAAAATTGAAGTGTGTACTTAAACTCACCCTTTTTAGTGTATTGTCCTGAATTTTGACCAGCGAGTATAGTGTGTAACTGCCATCTCTCCTCCTTCCCCTGGTCTCTGACCATCACTGACCATTTTCCTGTCCTTAGAGTTTTGCTTATTTCAGAATGCCATGTAACTGGCATCACACAGTATTCTATGTACCCATGCCAGGTATTCCCAAAAGAGATTTCAACCGCAAATAACATGTCCACTTGAGCAAAATGCCTGGGAAGAAAAGCAGAGACATGAATGCTACTAAATGACTGAGCCTATCAAGAGTTATCAGATTCACTTAGTAGCGACACTAGTAGAGACAGCTGGTGCTTCCCAGTCCCCACGACAGTCTTGCACAAACACAGGCCTGAGGAAGAGGAAACGGAAACGCAGGTGACCCTCAAACAACATGGGTTTGAACTGCGTGGGTCCACTTGTATGGGAATTTTTTTCAATAGATACTGTAAATGTATTTTCTCTCCTTGCGATTTTCTTTTTTTCCCAAATATGTTTTTATGTATTTTTATATATTCAGAGAGGAAGGGAGAAGAAGAGAGAGATAGAAACATCAATGATAAGAGAGAATCATTGATCGGCTGCCTCCAGCACGCCCCACACTGGGAATTGAGCCTGCAACTTGGGCATGTGCCCCAACCGGGAATTGAACCGTGACCTCCTGGTTCATAGGTTGATGCTCAACCACCAAGCCACGCCTGCAGGCTCTCCGTATGATTTTCTTAATACCATTTTCTTTTCTTTAGCTTATTTATTGTAAGAATACAGCCTATAATACATAAACACACAAAAAATGTATTAGTCAACTGTTCAATATATTGGTAACAGTAGGCTATTAGAAGTTAAGTTTTGGGGGAGTGAAAAGTTAAACATGGACTGTGACTGCTTGGGGGTCAGCAGCCCTGGCCTCCATGTTGTTTAAGGTCCACTCTCCTGTGCCCTCCCATCAGGTTTCCTGCTGTGGGTTTTGCCTTCCTTTCCCTTTTTTGAAACACAGTGATCTACATATAAAAGGAGGTCAGACAATGAGGACTTAACTTTTTAGAGTTGAAGATACCAGTTGGAGGGATGATCACTTATGAGTTTTATGCCGTTTGCCTTCTTTGCCTCTTTGGTTGGCAGTGGTTTGGTGGTTGTCTCACGCACTCAGTGCTGCTTTGAGCAGGAGCATCCCAAGAGTCGGCCACATGTCTCTAGGTCGAGACATTGAATGTCCCCTTCCTTAGCCTCTTCACGCAGAAACACAGTGTGCTTGGCAGTTGAGTGTACTCCAGGTGTCCACATGGATGTTACATGTCCCTCTTTCTTCCCTCTTCCCCAAGGTGTTTATCTTTGGCACTGTCACAGAATGGCTGCATTTCTACAACAAGTGGCTGTACTGCTGCCTGTGGATTGTGAATGGCCTGCTGCAGTCCACTGGGTGGCCCTGTGTGGTTGCTGTCATGGGCAACTGGTTTGGGAAAGCTGGGTATGCCGCCTCCTTCCTCTTTAATTTTTCTTTTTAAGTGGTTTTAATACCGGATTATTCAGACTTGTCAATTAACTCGGTCCCTTCAACACTACCCATGTTCTCCCTTCATTTAGAAAGTTAGAATCGTTCAGGGAGAGGTTTCATGTCAAAGTGTATTGGAAATAGTGTCGACCTTAGTGATCCACCCTGCCCATCACGTCCACAACACTCTCTGGCCATAGTCAGATTTTGAGTGTCTCTGTTTTTTCTTTAATCTTCCCTTGAGAGAGCATAACTATCTCAGGTGCAGTCCCATCAGGATCTTCCTGTGGATTTTGCCTTCCTTTCCCTTTTTCGAGACTTAGTGATCTTCTTTAGCCTTCTTCCATCAAATATAAGGAAACCGAGGCCAAAGAGATCCATGGGACTTGCCTAAAGTCACGTAGCAAAGGCTCTAATAAGATGCAGTGGAGAATGCCAAACTGGGACATTTTCCCCTACACCTTTAATTATTAGATTGTATTTGAGTTTGTGTGTGTGGTGTGGGCCAAGGATGTGAGAATAGGCACCCGCTAAAGTATCTTCTAGGCCACCAGGAAGAAGAGCCACGCTTAATTTACAGGATGGAGATAAGTTCAGACACCCGGAGACTTGGCTTTGTTGTATGCCATTATATGTGACACTCCAATTTCAGGAATATTATTAATTTGAATTCCTATAATTTTTATAGATAAATATTTGTGTTGTGAGATACACATTTATCTTATCGATGGCTCTATCTTTTCTGTTTGTTTACACTTTTACGTCGGGGCCAGTTGTGCACCAGACATTGTCCACCAGCTCAGTGATCCGCGCATGCCTGACCTAGCCTCTCGGTTTCCAGCTTCCCCGGTTTCACAATGGGGGATGCTTGCTGGCTGTAACGTTGTGAAAGTTCACCTATAAAATGTCTGTGATCAGAATAAGCACCACTTAATGAGAATGCTCTGATGATATTTCAGTGTGCTAGTAGTTCTATTTCTAACTCTAGCATCACTGGTTTAACAGAATTGATTTTGGAGGCTCTTGTTCCCCCTATAATACTTTCGTTTTCTTTTGGAGTGGATGATGCTGTCTGCTCATGTGCTATTTATTGTTATTAAGACTTTTAAGGTAATTTTTTCCCATTTACGATTTTTGAAAATTATACAGATGCTACTTGTTTATTGTAGACAGACTGGATAATATAAACGAGCAAAGAGAAATAAAGACAAAACCACCTGAAATCCTATCAACTAAAGATAATTACTTTTACATGTATCAGTTTGATAGCAGTGACTGGGCAGGCTGATCATTTCTTTATTTCTTTGGATCAGTTACAAAGAAACAAAAATTCAAGAAAGTCGTCACAGTTTCTGTTAGAAAGTAAGAACATTTGTTTTTAAACAAGTAACATTAGTGAGTGAAGTTGACAATGCACTGCTTGGGACACAGTGACTTTTCCTATGAAACATAACAAGAAACCACGAAGTGCTAAGACTATGACAACTTAAAGTCACAGTTATTTTCAGCCAGCTTTTTGTAAACGCATGTCTTCGGCCAGCAGGTTCAGTCTGGCCTTCTGACTCTTTCCTCCAGAACACTCTTGACAGATCTTAATATTTAAGAGGATTGGGCATTTTAGCACGGGGGAGGAGCATAGAGATCATCTGGTTCAAGTCATTTGTTTCCAAGTGAAAAAAGTTGGGGCTCAGCGGAATGCAGTGATCTATTGAGGCCGTTGCCCACAAAGCTGTTACCTTGGAAGAGTCAGGCCCCTTCTGGTTGTCAGGCTCAGAGTTAGTCACACACATTTGTGTGCAGCACCGAGCCCTGTCCTGTACATCACTGCACTCAGTCCTTGCAGAGCTGTCACAGGCTCTCCCACTTGAGAACACTGAGCCTTCGCTGTAACTTACTTGAAATTAACAGCTGGAGGTAGCAGCCCATACTTGTGAACAGCCTTTATTTTTCAGTGTGGCTTCCCTGTTCATTTCTAAGATTCCTTCTGTCTCGATGAGACAATAAAAATGTTTAAGGAGTTAGATAATCTAGCACAGTGTGTTATTAATATGTATCAAATAGATAAAATACAAATGTGAACTTTTCAAAAATTAACTTTTTAATCCCTTTTTCTTTCACCAGCCTCACTGCCAGTGGCTATGTTCAGAGCTAATTCATTTTTCTCCAAGTCGTGTGTGAAAGCTAGTTTCCCTTCCACAGACTCTTCCTCTCCCCATCCATCTTTTAAAATGGCTTCATTGAGTTGTACAATAAGTTGCATGTGTTTAAAATGTATTATTTGATGAGTTTTGGCAAGAATACACCCGTAAAACCATCATCACAGTTAAAATATTGGACACCCCCCCGCCCCCCCCGGCCAAAGTTTCTTTGTGCTCCTTGGCAATTTCTCCTCCCAACACACATCCCCACTGCCATCTCCAGGCAACTACTGATCTGCTTTCTGTCACTCTAGGTTAATTAGGATTGTCTAAACTTGTGTATAAATGGAGTCACACACTATGTACTCTTTCTTGTTTGTCTTCTTTCACTCACGATAATTTGAGATTCAGATTCACTCATGTTGCATATGTTGATAGTCCATTCCTTTTCATAGCTGAATAATAATTCATTGTACCACAGTTTGGTGATCTGTCCACGTGCTGATGAACATTTGGGGTGTTTTCAGTTTTTGGCTGTCATAAATAAAGCCACTGTGGACAAATGCTTTCATTTCAAATTCTTGTATGGACAAATGCTTTCATTTCCCTTGGATAAATACCTTGAATAGATTGGCCGGATCATATGATAGGTATTTTTATACCTTTTAAAGAAATTGGTAGTCTCTTCCATGTGGTTGTACCATTTTACATTTCTATCAGCAGAGTGTAAAGTGTTCTAGTTACTGTATATCTTTGCCAACACTTGGTATGCTCAGTCTTTTTTATTTTAGCTATTCTGTAGCTGAATCGTGATACCTCATTGTGGTTTTAATTTGCGTTTCCCTGATGTGTGATGTTGAGCATCTTTATATATATCCACCAGGGAGAGGAACGGAGAGGGAGAGATAGAAACATCAATGATGAGAGAGAATCATCGATCGGTGCCTACTGCACGCCCCCTACTGGAAATTGAGCCTGCAACCTGGGCATGTGCCCTTGACTGGGATCCAACCCGGGGCGCTTCAGTTCGCAGGTCTACACTCGTATCCACTGAGCCAAACCAGCTAGGGCTGTTGAGCATCTGTTTATGTGCTATTTACATCATATTTTTTATATGTGAAGTATCTATTATAATCTTTTGTCCCTTCTCAAAAAAATTTTTATTTTGAGATGACTGAAGATTCATACTCTTTAACATTTTGTTGCATTGTCTGTTTTCATATTATTGAATTTTGAGAGTTCTTTATATGTCAGATACAAATCTTATCAGATATGTGATATGTAATATTTTCTCTTCTAGTCTGTGGCTTGTCTTTTTAAATTCTCTGAATAGTTTCTTTCGATGAGCCCCAAATTAAACTTTAGTATAATAGTCATAGAGTTGGAAGAGACGTGATGTTTTGTCATGTGGGTGTACTTAAATCTAAAAATAGAATGTTAATTCTCTGTGTTGTGAACCTTTTTGTTTTGGCAATTTTGTATTTGAACCTTGAATCAAATCCCTTCTTATTCTGTTGTCTTCTGTGTTCTGCTGTCTCCATCTTAGCCGAGGTGTTGTTTTTGGTCTCTGGAGTGCCTGTGCTTCGGTGGGCAACATTTTGGGAGCGTGCCTGGCCTCTTCTGTTCTGCAGTATGGTTATGAGGTAGGTATTTCTTTCTTAGCATTTTCTCGAGCAAATAAATGTTTTGGTTTTTTTAGGAAATAATACTGTGGCCATTTAAAATCGCATTGAGCTGTGTCTGGGTAAGACAAGGCTTGTGATAAAAGTGAACAAACTTGTGCAGCCAGAGTGGCTCAGTGGTTGAATGTTGACCCACATGTACCAGGAGGTCATGGTTTGATTCCGGGTCAGGGCACATGCCCAGTTTGTGGGCTCGATCCCCAGTAGTCGGTGTGCAGGAGGCAGTTGATCAATGATTCTCTCTCATCAGTGATGTTTCTATCCCTTTCTCCCTCTCCCTTCCTCTCTGAAACTGAGAAAAATATATTTTAAAAAATTATAAAAAGAAAAAAAAGAAAACTTGACAAATGGAAACATACAGTAACATTATTCCTGAAGAATACCCAAATCTAAAGACGTATAATCAGGAAAAGGTATTTGCAACTCGTTAAAGATAAAGAACTGATCTTCCTAATATAAACAAGCACCCACAGATTGATAAGAAAAAGACCAACAACACAGGAAAAAAGGCAAAGGACTTGAACGTCTAGTTGGTAAAAAGGAACTAGGAACACCTTACAAACACATGAAAAGAAATTCCACTTCCCTTATAACTTTATTCCATTAATATTCATTAAGCTCCTCTAAGGGCCTCTAGGCAGTAGAGATGCACATGGGGCTAAAACTCTTTGCCCTTTATGGAGCTAGGTAGTAGTCCGCGGAGAAATGCAATTAAAGAAACTGCACTGAATATTAGATTGGTAAAAACCCAAAAGTGTGATAATACGTTGTGTTTATGAGGATGTGGAAAAACCGGCATTGCAGTTGGCAAAGTGAATAACTCCTCTCGGGGTCAGTATGGGACCGTCTCTCAAAACTGCAGCTGTTCTGCCCGTGGAGGGGCTCTCCGCCTCCAGGAATGAACCCCGCAGGTGAATATGCTTCGGCAGGCACAGTGATATGCTACAGGGTCACTTACTTCAGTGTGTGCCACAGCAGAACGTTGGTAACGAATGTCAGCCAAAAGGGAAATGGTTACCTTGGGATACACCTGTTCAGTGGGGTGCTGTGCAGCTGTGAAATAGGATTGCAAAGCTCTCTCTGTACGATAGGGAACTATCTCAATGGTGTTTATTAAGTGAAAAAAGCAGGGATGCTAAATAGTGAGTATTGAATGACGCCATTTATGTAAAATGGAGGAAGAAGTCAAGAGTACATATTTGTATTGGCTTGTATGTTTCTAAAGCAATCTCTGGAAAGTAAAAATACAGTAATAATGGTTATATGCTGGGAAAATGAGGATTGAGTGGACGGGAGAAGGGGTGTGGGGAGAGTTTTTACATCTTTTTGTTGCTTAAATCACGTAAATGTGTTGCCTATTCAGAAACCTAAATAATTAAAAGTAGATAAGTTGCTCTTTTTTTTAAAAAATATTTTTTATTGGTTTCAGAGAGAAAGGAAGTGGGAGAGAGAGATAGAAACATCAGTGATGAGCGAGGATCACACTGGGGATGGAGCCCATAGCCTGGGCATGTGCCTTGACTGGGAATCGAACTGTGACCTCCTGGTTCATAGGTCAATGCTCAACCACTGAGCCATGCCGGCCGGGCCCAAATCAGTTTTATATTCCTATTACGTTTCAGCAGAAGCCCTCTGCCTTGACTGTGAGGATGGCTTTCCATCTCACTCCCACCCTCTGCCTTTGCTTCGGTTGTGCCCAGAAAGATGGTCAGTTGCTTTGATCTTCAGCTTTTCCTTAACGCATTGTGCAGCTACTTCAGCCTCTTAAGCGGGTTCCTTCTTCTAAATTCTTGTACATGTTTTTTTAGTAGGATTTGGCTTCCTCATTTATTCAGCTACATGCTGCCTTATGTTATTGTTGTGTTTATTGTTTGATCCCCCTAACTGGGTAGAATATCATCAATGGCAGATATGTCTCTTTTGGGAGGCTGTGCAATGCAAAGAATAAGATTTTTGGAGTTAGTCCGGATTTCACAGTCGTACCACTCAGTGTTCAGGGGACCTTAATTATCCTCTCTGAGCCTCAGAGTGTCATTGGGAAAATCTAAGAGAAAACACAAGTGAAACATAGCTCAGTGCCTGGCACAGGCTAAGCACTCAGCACTCATTTTCTTCCCAGTGTCCCATCCTTCCCACCCCGTTCCTCACCCCCCGCCTCCCACCTTGCACACGTGTCTCTGATGAGTCTCCCAGATGCATAAGGAGCATCTGCCCTCTGCCCTCTTCCCTCTAGTACGCCTTCCTGGTGACAGCGGCCGTGCAGTTTGCTGGTGGGGTCGTCATCTTCTTTGGACTCCTGGTGTCACCTGAAGAAATTGGTGAGGACAAGCTGTCGCTTCTGTTACTGTTATGGGCGAAGAGAAGTCTGAGGCCAGGACAGTTAGTCTCTTTTCTCCTAGGAGAACTGTGAGCTCCTTGCAGTGGGTTAAAGGAGCAGTATTGCTGTTGTGTCTTGGGTCCAGCTAAGCCCACCGTAGCTGCACGTGTTTGAGGGGAGTGAGGCTCACCTGTTACAGATATAGGGAAAACTCATTTGCAAATGAGTTTTATAATTGAGATGTATTTCTAATTTCACTTCTTGAGACAGATTTCTTTCATAAAAATAATTTAGTGTGATATTTATCTCTTGTTAAATACAGAATTTGTACAAGCGAAACCACAGAAGCAAATACATGTATGATTCTATCCTTTGAATATTATTAGAGGTACATCAGGTTAATAGTATGTAATTGACTCCTTTTTGTACATGAGAGAGCTAGAGTGATTTAGTTGAGAACACATTGCTTTGAAGCCAAATAAAGTGAAATTAGAATCCCAGGTTTGTTGTGATGTTGACCTTAATTGACCTTAATTGAACTTGGCCTGTGAACCTGGTTGCTTCTTCTATGAAGTGCAAATAAAATAATATTGACTTCATAAGTAATGATACATGCAAAGCACTTAGCACAACACCAGGCACCTAGAAGGCACTCTGTAAATGATGCTGTTACTGTGGTTTTAGGTCTCCCAGGTATTGAGGCAGAAGAAAACGTCGAAGAAGACTCGCACAAGCCATTAATTAATGGTGCTGAAAATGAAGATGAATATGAGCCTAATTATTCAGTCCAAGAAGGCAGCACTATCACCCAAGTCAAGGCAATAAGCTTTTATCAGGCTTGTTGCCTTCCTGGAGTTATACCGGTAAGGATCGTTCAAATCTCCTTGCCACAACCAGTGAGCTATTATAGCTGGAGATGACCTCTGCCTGGGACAAAGCATCGTTAAGTATTTAGATTCTCTTGGATACTTTATTTTAGAAATACATTCAGAGGAATAGTGGATAGTGCCCCTCAACTTATTTTTATATTAGCAACACTGGAAATTTTTTCTGACATCTAAGCAGAGGTCGGCAAACCTTTTCTATGAAGAGCCAGAGAGTAATGTGTTTAGCTTTGTGGGGACCGCACAGTCTCTGCTACAACTACTTAACTCCAGAGCAAAAGAAATGAATGAATGGGGATGCCAGATTTGGCCCTGAGCCCTAGCTTGCTGACCCTGACCTAGCATTTGAGTAAGAAGGCAAAGTTGGTATTTTTAAATATATACTTTATGTCCTGTTGCAGTATTAGAAAATTATGTCAACCAAGAGGGGTTTTGAATGGGTCGTTAAATCTGCCCTATTTGCTGATATTCTTATTCTAGGAAGAAACAATTGTTTGCCCTTTTATGAAAAGGCCCAGAGCAGAATACTCCACAGTATTTCTTGGTAATGCATTCCAGTGTTTCCACAACCTTTGTAGCCAGGAGAATTTTCTAACGTCTAAACTAAATCCCTTCTGCTGCAGTTTTTCTGTCTTGATGTTTCGGGCGCTCTAGCACGGGAGTGGAAGTTAAGAGGCCTAGGTTATGTTTCCAGCTTACCCACTAACTGTCTGTGAGGCCTGGGGTAAGTCACTCAGCCCAACCTTGTGTCTCAGTTCCCCTTCCTGTGGAGCACACCAGTCCTCCCTGGGTCTAGAATGGGTTATGGCATTGTGAACACGCACTGGCTCTTATTTAATTGCTCAGTGGTAGCCCCTGAGCTAGACTGAGTCTGCAGGTTGTCATATTTCATGCTCATCAGTTCCCTTCTGCCTATACCCCAAGCTCAGTAAGAGAACTGACATTTGCAAACGGATTGTTAAGTATACGTTAAGATGTAAGTTCTCACGATTTTTAAAAAGATGATGTATAAGGTTCATGCAAGTTCCTTTAGTCCTGTTCTTATGCTAAAGATCAGTATTTTTAATTAGTTATTAAATAGATTACTAGTTAGTAATAGAGTCATTTCTGAGACAGACCTTAAAAATTTGTTGTGATTAAATATGGAATCTTTCACTATTCCTTTGTATTTCCCAAGCTGTTTTTTCCTGACATGGATAGGGATGTAAAGGAAATCTAGTTAACTTAATTCCTTTGTCTCTGTAACAGGCTGTCTGGACAGAATGCACTCATGACTGGGACTTGGCTCTCTAGGGGGTGGCTGTGGCCCGGCCAGGGAAGCTGTTTTAAACAAGTGATACCTAGGGAATAACTGGCAGCTCCAGGGAAAAGAATATACTAGCCAGACACCCTTTGAAGTCAGTCTCTCTGTTCCTCCCCCTTTTTCCTTTGATGCTAAATGTCAGGATTTCCTGGTAATAATGTGTTGAATATAGGAGTCTTAGTGCCACTGCCATCGTAAGGCAGCGGCACCTTTTATTCCTCAAAGTAGAACCACAAGGCCCATGACAATCATGCTCCTTTCTTTTTGACTCACTAAAGATACTCTTTTTTTTTTTTTTAAATATTCTTTGCTTTTCCACTAGATGTGGGAATGTAAAGCTTTTGGAAACTATAATGTGAAAGTAGAAAATATTGATGCTTTTCTTAGACCTTGGAACTATAGTTTAGTCGTGTTATTCTCCATGGTTCATAATATTAACTTTGCAGGAAATAGAAGAACCAAAATAGTTTGGTTGCTTGCAATAGAAGCTGTGAGGTTTACTGGGTTTATTTGCTATGGTTAATGCTAGTTGGTGGCATGAATACCTTTAATCTTTGTCTAAATAAAGAAATATGAGTATGTGCCCTGCCTTACAGGTTCAAAACACTGGTTTGCTTCTACCAGAGAACTGAAAGGAGAAAAAAAGGGAGGATTAGGAGATGGTCATCTGTGTTTTCTATTCCCAAGGCCTGTTGTAAATGCCTTTCTAGAAGTTAATGGGGATAAAGAGAAGAGGGAGACTAGGTAAAGTCAGGCCAATAGGAGTTTGTAGAAAAGGTTACTTTTACAGTAAGGCTATCCGTCCCAAACTTCTCCATTTTGTTTTGCTGTTTAGTGACATTAGAAACTGGCCCTGCTGTGCAGTTTGTTCCTTACTGATAGTTGAATGTGTTTCTTGCAGTACTCACTCGCCTATGCCTGCTTGAAGTTAGTGAACTACTCCTTCTTCTTCTGGTTGCCCTTTTACCTGAGCAACAACTTTGGGTGGAAGGAGGCTGAAGCTGACAAGCTGTCCATTTGGTACGATGTCGGAGGGATTATAGGTAATGCCTGTGATGCATCTTTTCCTATAGTAGTTATGAAGTCTGACATCATTTCAAGTTTTATTACTTATTCTACAGCCATTTTCCCTAAACTGTCCTACCAGTAAACAGCCAAACTCTTAAAAAAAAGTTTGTATAAAAGACCCAGCCTATGGCAGCCTGTGATTTATGGGGCCCTTACGCTCAGACCTTTGTTGATGGATCTGTTCTTTTGTCTTGGGATGTTTCCCTCTGTGACCTCTTTTAATGTAACCCTTGCATACACTTTTGGTAAATATTAGCTCTTAGCTATGCACATTAGTTAGTGTATAGATTATAAGATCATGGAGGTGGGAATAATAGCAGGGATTGATATTTGTGAATATTTTGTAGCTGCTTTGTACACAGATTTTAGTAATGACTTTTAATTATAGCTGGAAGTATAAACAGGGAAGTAAGAAACTTTAAGATAGGCGTTCAGAATGCATTTTAGTGGGTGTGACTTAAATGGCTATGACAAAGCCTTAACATCCTTTCTGTAATGTTTACATTTAGAATGATGGTAAGACCGAACTACCCTGAGCCCGTGAAAGCACCTGGTGTAGCCTTAGGTGATATACTACCATTGTATTTGAACTTGTTTGCCCTCTTCTTAGATCCAGAGTCAAAGGTGAGGTTGCCACCTTTAGACCTGACCATACTTCTGTGTCTTACTATCTGATGAAGATGTACCAGATGTCCCGTAGCGCCTAGAACTTAACATGGGACTGTATTTAAATGCAACTGTGTTGCTTGAAGAGTTCATATCACCTTTTTATTTTTTATTTTTTTAATATATTTTATTGATTTTTTAAAAAAATATATATTTTATTGATTTTTTACAGAGAGGAAGGGAGAGGTATAGAGAGTTAGAAACATCGATGAGAGAGAAACATCGATCAGCTGCCTCCTGCACACCCCAAACTGGGGATGTGCCTGCAACCAAGGTACATGCCCTTAACCGGAATCAAACCTGGGACCTTTCAGTCCGCAGGCTGACACTCTATCCACTGAGCCAAACCGGTTAGGGCCTCTTTTTATTTTTATTTATTTATTTTAATCCTCACCAGAGGATACACTTACTGATCCCAGAGAGAGAGGAAGGGAGAGAGGGAGGGAAAGTGGAAGGGTGGAAAAAGAGAGAGAGAGATGGGGGCAGGAGGGGAGAGAAAGAGAAACATTGATGTAGCACATTGATTAGTTGCCTTCTGTATGTGCAATATAGGTATGTGCCCTGATCAGGAATCGAACCTGCAAACCTTTTGACATATGGGATGATGCTCCAACCAACTGAGCCACCTGGCCAGGGCAACATGTCACCTCTTTTTAAACATCAGGACCTGGTAGTTATTATTAAGCCATAATTTCTGCATTTAATTATAGTGAATATTTATTGGCTGCTACTAATAGCCTATGAGGCATGGTCCTTAATCATCTTTTAAATAAAAAGCAAAAAAAATCTGAAAAACCTTCACAGCTGGTTAGAGAAGAGAAACAAGGGGCAGTGGGTGGCCTTGGTGATTTTCCCTTTTTCCTTATTTTGGTGTCTGATTTGTGGTGCCCTGTCCCCATCAGCCATCATGAGTCATCTTCCTGAAAGGAAATTATGGAGGAAACTTAGGAGAGTCCGCCATCTTTCTGGATAGACCAGTGTTAGGATCTGGATAGCGGGTGGAGGGTACCTGAAGAGCACGTTTCAGGTAACCGAGCTAAATTATAAATGATTTTGATTATGATGCACTCTTTGTGCCTAAAGGTGGAACTCTGCAAGGCTTCATCTCTGATGTGTTACAGAAGAGAGCACCCGTTTTAGCTCTGAGTCTGTTTCTGGCAATTGGGTCCCTGGTTGGATACAGTCGTGAGTATTCCCTTGCAATTAAATTTCTTTATCTCTTAGGACTAAGGCATTTGCCTTGAGTCAGTGGTCAGCCCGGGGGCGATCCTGGAGCCCAGCTACAAAGGCATGCTGGGAGACCTTTGTATTGTCCTGTGACTACCTGGTGGAAGTATCATCACAGTTTTATTTGTGTCGGGAAGGAAACTGGCATCTCTTCTGCTTTGTTGGTTTGTTTAAAAGGTTGCTTGGGAGGGTATATGCTTTGTTTGAGGGTTGGCTCCAGAGGAACAGCATTAGAGCCAATAAAACAATAAAAGGGAAAAGGTTTCAAAAGAGGAAAGATGGTCATTAGTGAGTTTGGTGTATGTCCCTTAAGATGCTGCTGAGATTGGAGTAGGGTCTTTCCGTAGCTTTTAGAAGTCTCATTAGCTTGAGCACCAGCAAGAGACAGACATTACAAATAAAAGTTGGAAGAGGCCGTGAAAGAGTTGTATCCCTTTGTTGTGTCTGGGTGTGATCTGCGAGGTCACAGAGACCCAGGTCTTTGTGGACTGTCGCGTGGAGGCACACGTGATGCGCTTTTAAAGTCAGCATGTCTTTCCTCACAGGTTCTCCAAACAACAAGTCCATCAATGCACTTCTGATGGCTGTTACAGGTATGGCATCTGGCTCCATTTCACTGTTGTATTTCCTCTATAAGTAAAAAGGGAAAAAGGAAACGGTTTCCCTCAGTTTGAGTTACACTAAAACCTTAATTACAGAGAATTCAGTTGGTGAAAGGAAAGACAGACACAGCAGATTCTGTTTCTCTGCTGTTATGTGACCTCCTCAGTCCTTAGTTACAGAATCACCTTTGGACAGAGGTGTCCTAACCGTTTTGATCGCTGCCCCAGCTTCTCACATCACTTCTGGAAGTGGCCCAGGAAGCTGCCACCTTGGAAACCAATTCACCAGCTTTCAAAAAGCCCCGTAGAGCTAGTTTTTCCTCCTGTGTTGGAATTGGTCAGTATTTCTCCACTTCAGCCCCAGATGAAACAGTTGAGTGTGTATAGGGGCCATGTTATAGAAAAATTCCTTATTTTTAAACTTTAGATTGTACTCAGCATAGTGAGAGCTGCTCATGCCCCCCGAGGCTCATGGAACTGATTGCAGCGTGTTAAGGGATTCACGCGGGCCAACTCCTGCACGGTCCTTGGATGGCTTCCCTGAGAGCAGTGCAGATAGAACCACCTGCACCATTTAAATAGCTTTTTCTCTTCTCTCTCCTTTTTTCATTATGTTTGGTTGACTTTGGTAGTCAGATGCCCTGTGATCCACCTCTATGACATAACTTGACAAGCTAGTGCAACTAGTTATTAATGAATGCACACTTCACAGGATTAGAAAGACTATGTGTTCACTATATTTTCTATATGTTTGGTTTCTATAAAATATACTAGTGTGTCATGTAATTCAAGAAGGGATTTCAGAAAAGTGGATGGTAATTAATTTGAAGATGGTACTACCTGGGAGAGTTTTCATTTTTACTGGTTACTTTCCCCTTTTTTTTCTGTTTCTCTCCGACATAGTGGCTAAAATTGTGGGATAAGTGTTTGCCTTATTCACTGGATTCCTAGTGGGGTTATGAATAGTGTTTTAATAAGAACCTCTCTGTGTATGACTAGGATTTTTTATTGGCGGACCTTCTAATATGATTAGCTCTGCTATCTCTGCTGACTTGGGTCGCCAAGAGCTCATCCAAGGCAGCAGTGAGGCTTTGGCGACGGTCACAGGAATTGTTGACGGAACTGGGAGCATTGGAGCTGCGGTGGGCCAGGTAAGTGAGCAGGGGAGGGGTTGAAATTGAGTGTTAAGTAGTCCTTCATCCAGTGGAAGAATTTATAACTGCCCGCTGGGCCACAGTAGGTGGCACTCTTGTGCTGTAGTGTGATGTGCTGAGAGCCTGGGCTTGAGAACCTGGAGGTTTGGTTCTAAGGGCCAGTTGTACTGGGAGCCTGGGGTTGAGGCCTCTCTGAGGGCCAGCTGTACTGGAAGCCCTTTCTGGGGTTGAGTCCTTTCTAAGGTCCATATGGAAGGTTCCTCTACATTTTTAGTTCCTTTTTTCCACTTTTACTTCTAGATTCTTCCTTTCTGGAAATAAGCTCACACCTCATCAGATAGATCCTTCAGTCCCAGCCTGCTACCCCCTGCTTTCTAGCCTGAACTTGGCATTCCAAGGAGGCCATGAGACACATGCTTCTCATTATTCTCCACCTGATGTGTAAACCCTACCAAACACACATGTACACGTGCTCATTACATGGGTCCCCACCAGAAGTGGCCAGGGATCTGCAGCTGCTCTGACTCACTTTCCCTGCTTCCTGCAACATTCTAAGTCATTAGGGAAATGCAGATAAAAACCAGAGTGTAATACCACTTCATACCTGTTAGGATAGGTATAATTTAAAAACACACACACAAAATAACAAGTATTGATGAAGCCATGGAGAAATTGGAGTTTTCATACATTGCTGGTGAAAATGTAAAATGTTAAAGCTGTTATAGAAAACTGGTGGTTCTAAAGTAAGTTAAACATTAGAATTACCGTATGGCCCAGCAATTCCACTCTGAGGTATATATCCCTAGGAGTGGAATTTCAATGAATTGAAAACAGGGTTTCAGATATTCGTATGCCAACGTTCATTGCAGCACTATTTATAATAGTCAAAAGGTGGAAACAACTCAAGTGTTGACCAATAGGTGACTGGTGAAACAAAATGTGGTATCTATAATAATAAAAGCATAATATGCTAATTAGACCAGACAGCTGAACAACTGGACAACCTTCTGGACGAAGCCTCGGCTGTGAGGGCTGAGGCAAGCCACTGCGGCTGCGAGGGCCAAGCCCCTTGCACAAATTTCATGCATCGGGCCTCTAGTATCTACATAATGGAATATTACTCAGCCATGAAAAGGAATGAAGTTCTGATACGTAGTACAACATGGTTGAATCTTCAAAGCAGTATTCTAAGTGAAATAAACCGGACACAAAGGGTAAATACTGTGTGATTCCACTTAACTAGAAATATCCAGAATAGGAAATTCAGAGGCAGAAAGCACATTAGAGGTTACCAGGGACTGGGGAAAAGGGGTGATGGGGAGTTATTGCTTAATGGGTGCAGAGGTTCTGTTTGGGTGCTGAAAAATTTTGGATATAGATGGTGGTGATGGTTATGCAACATTGTGAATGTATTTGATGCCACTGAGTTGTACACCAAAAAATGGTTAAAATGGCAAATCTTATGTTACATATTTTACCATAATAAAAAAAGTAAAGGGGTTAAATGCTATCAGATCCTTTTTATTAATTGAAAGTAAATTAAAAGAATATGTTGTAAAATGTTAAAGATACAGTAATCTTATAAGGAAACAGCATAATTGTAAAGTGAGTGATACCCTTAAAAGACAAAGTATTTTTGAAAGCACCAATTATAATACCTTTCATTGGGAGAAAGAACGGAAGTGACCTGAGGATGTTCATCTTCCTCTCTCAATAGCAAAGTGAATAGAGAAACCTTCTGAACTCATGTCTTCTGTTGTGCAGTTTTGGACTCTGCCAGCTTACAAAGTGAAGGCCGTTAATACAGCTCACATAGGAACATGTATGTGAAAGGGCTTTGTAAACTGCAAAACACTATGCAAATCCTAACTCCCTTCTTATTTTCTAGAAGAGCCATGTTTAATCTGCTTACAGCTACTTGATTTTATTAATTCATGAAGGATTACGCAATAATTTCTTTTTCTCCGTTTTAGTATTTAGTGTCTTTGATCCAGGACAACCTTGGATGGATGTGGGTGTTCTACTTTTTCATTCTCATGGTAAGTGTGTGCCCCCCTTTTTTTGAACTAGTAAGTTTTCTTACTGATTTACTTCAAAGCATTTACTTAAATCATTTCTTAAACCAGAAAAATTACTGATTGCTTTTAAAAACCCTTTGTAAAAAATAAGATTTTGTCAGTCTAAAAGACATTCTTTTTTCAAGGAAGGAAAGGGCCCTTAGTTTGTCCTTGACCCGAGTCTAATGAGTATTGTCATTTATAAAACCAGAAAAAATGACAAGAGACTTACTAAAAGTATCACCAATCATTAATCGGTCTCTTCCAGGGTACTCTGCGTCTGCTGAATATAATTGGGGAATTCTGAAGGAAATTACAGTGGGTGGGCACCAAGCCACATAGGGTTAAAAAAGAAGTTGTGATTAACACTGTGTCGTGTAGGTTCTTTGAGAAAATACCTGTTGTGCCTTAGACCTTCTTGGCTGGAACTTTATCCTGTCTGGGAAATAGCCAATACAGAGTAAGGCCTTGTGCTTTTGAAATGCTGCTTTCTGAATAGGCATGTGGTGGAGTCTGTCCATTATTGGTGAGACAGTGCTCCAGACAGGTCTGTTTGAGAGCATCTATGACAGCTTCGTTCACCAGGGGATGCATTCAGTTTGTCCCTAAATCTAGGGCTTCCTAATTGAAGGCAGCCTCAGTCGTCCCAAGTCCAGACACTGCATCTTGTCCAGGGAGTCGGGGCAGCAGTTCAGCATCGGAGTTCCCTGGTGCCGCCTGCAGGCTTATGTTCTCTGCTGTCACAGAGGATGCTTCCTTCCGCCCAGCTGCCTTCTAGCTTCTGGAGTCGGGGGCATGGGACTCTGTCCACTTCCGACACCCATGCTAAGTAGAGGGCAATGTCTCCTGATGAACTTGCTGCTATGATCACACTAGAACTTCTAATAGAAAAAAAACAAAACTGGATCTATAATAAGAAACACATTTTAAAAATATTTTTATTGATTTCAGAGAGGAAGGGAGAGGGAGAGAGAGATAGAAACATCAGTGATGAGAGAGAATCATTGATCGGTTGCCTCCTGCACACCCCACGCTGGGGATCGAACCTGCAACCCAGGCATATGCCCTGACCAGGAATTGAATTGTGACCTCTTGGTTCATAGGTTGGCGCTCGGCCAGGCCAGGCGAGAAACACTTTTTAAAATCTGAGCCCCAGTATCGGATTTTCTGTTCCACCCGTCACAAATTATTTAATTTGTGTACCTCAGTTCTTTTATTTGGAGACTATAATGTAACATTAAGTATTTTTTAATATTAACTAATTTTCAAAGTTATTTTTTAATTCATTGAAGATTAGATTTATCTTTGTATGAAGTCAGAATGAATGTAATTGTTCAAAGTCATTATGTTCAAAACATGATGCTCCAACAGAATTAATTAAATTGTTACCGCACATTTAATGCTTTTCTTCTCTTCACAGACAAGTTGTACAATTGTATTTATTTCGCCATTAATAGTGAGGGAAATGCGTTCTCTTATGCAAAGACGACAAGCTCGCATACTGAGTGGATGACTGGTGCCCCAGAAGAACAAGAATAATAGGAGACACATTAGGACTATAATTTCTTTTAATTTGTCCCGTTTTGGAGTTGTCTTAAGAGCTCCAAAATAACCTCAGATGGCCAAGCCTCTTTCAACATGTCAGCCTCTTGCGATGCTGACCAGAGCGAGGTGGGTTATTTTGCTACACTACAGGAATGATCGCTGATGAGTTTTATTGTTGTTTCATGAATGTACAAATGGCCTGTGAATCTGCCAGTGTCTTTGTTGGGCCTGTTGAGGTTTATCCCTTTAACCTTAAAGGCTACATTGGACTTGGACCTTTGTTCTCCAGCCTGGGAAGCTGAGTGACCACAAGCAGCCGTGCATGGTTTATATCAAAGTCGGGCTCCGTGAATAGAAAGGCTCGTTGCATTTTGCTTTGGAAATGAGTTTGCAGAGGGTAGCTCATCTTCGAAGCATCAAATCCTGAGAAGGTTCTCCAGCTGGATCCAGAATAAGCCTGCCTTGGACCAAGAATGCCTTTGTTAATCACGGTGGGAAAAATCATGCTACATGCAGAAGCAGACTAGCTCCAAATTGCTGTCAACTTGTTCTCCACCTTCATTCAAAACTAACTCTGGCTCCTGGCAGTATGGAGTCACCCTTTCAAGGACCATAAGGTGTATCAGTTGTGAACATTCCAACGTGTCACCCACAAGTACTCAAGCCCAGGTTTGCTGTCGGATCCACAAGGAAGTGAATCTGCTCAGGCCTGTTTTCAGAGGACTGACCCCTGTCCCAGCCGGTGCCTGGAGTAGCCTCAGCAGGAGCCTAGAATTAGAGAGAAAGGAAGGAAGGAGGGGCCTTTTCCTAGTTAGCGGTAGCGTGTGACATGGAATCGCACTAAGGGACCACTGGGGCCTGGGGGGTTTACATATCTATTCTTTAGAGGTTTGTGGAGTATCGGTCTTCAGGGCTGTGAATTCTAGACTGATTATCAATATGTCAAGGCCATTCTGGATAAATATTCTAAATTATGTAAGCAAACTAGGGGGGGAATGTGCAATTTTGAGGCCTGCCTAATTTGCTTTGGGTTAGGGAATATTTTTCAGCCTCCTGCTTTATACTCCGAAATGTGGTATGTTTGTGAACTTAATGTTATTTAATCAAGCAGATTTCCAATCAGTTAATTGCTCATTACTGACAAAAAGGGAAAATATGAAACACAGGAAGGGAAAATAAACTGACTTTTATAATAAATGTCTGTCCATCTGGTTATTTAAATTTATACTCTGAGCTCCATGTTTTAGGATGTGACTCATGCCTTATGATTTCCTGCTATTGAGTGTTCCCTAGTGACCACTCACCAGCCCTACAGCGTCGGCAGATTGTACAGTTTCTCCCTGTGGGTGCAGGGCCAGCCATTTCTATGCTCTTCCCCTTGTGTGAGGTGCTGCTGTGTTTGGATGAGTTGCCTGGTTGTAATTTAAGAATATTGTCTAGATGAACCCCATTCTGATTTTTTACCCTCTTCCTGGAATTTGAGCGAGTATGGAAAATTCGTGTGTTTGAATCACTTCAGAGAGTAGCAAAGTTTCCCACTGGCAGATTTGAGTTTTTAGAGCTATTCAGAGTGGAGACAGGTGGCAGTCTAGGCCTCTGACCACCTCAGGTGCACGATTCCTCTGGCTGAGGGTGTGCTGATCAGAACAGTGCAGTCGTTTGGGTTTTTCCTCTACAGTTTGCCACCAAAAACAAAGAGTGGGGAAGGTGTTCACTGAATTCACAGCAGGTGGTTAGAAGATGGATGAGAAATGTGGAGACAAGAAGAGGAAGAGCCGGGCAGACCAGGAGGTCAGATGGGCAGTCCAGGGGCACTGGCGGTGCAGCACACATCGTGTTCGTGTTCTGCCGTCACCCGGTGCGGCTCCCGGCAGCAGAGCTGTCCCAGAAGCAGGAACTTGTGTGTGGAATCCTGCTCCCTTCTGTAGTTACACGGTTGCAATGTATTAAAATGGTTTTCCCAGCGTGGTGAGTTGGCTTCAAGTCTGTTCTACTGCACTTGTGGTCCACTAATTCACTTCGCTGTGCTGCTCGGCGTTGCCACCGATGGCACTTGCTGCAGCCTCTTTTATAATGTTGCTCACTTCCTCAAAAAAAGTCGTCTCTCCCGCAGTCTGCTGGTCTTCCATCTTCCCCCGCGCGTCCCCTCCGCCTCGCCTGGTATGACCACATCTTTCTATCCCAACACCAACTGTTGTTTTCTTACCAGTTTAAACTTAGATGCACCTGAAATGAAATTACAAATAACTGCTCAGCACTGAACGACATTCTATGTTGCACTCCGGATATATTGCGTTACTGTTCTAGTTCTGACCATCTACATAGGGATTAGTGTTAAGGAAGTCCCAAGAATTAACTTCACTTTCTTACTGTTTTTGCCATGAAGAAAAGGCCATAGTGAGGCAGATTCAGAAGTGGAAATGCATTCTTCGCTGGCAGCTTGCTCTCTGATGTTCACTAGGTTGAAGTAAAATGCTCTGGCCTGCCTTCTCATGTTATACATTTTCTCCTTCCACATAGTTTCAAAGGAAGAAAAGCCCCTCCCCCTTCCTGCCTATTCAGTTCCTTCCTGCTTCTTGGAGGACCAGAGCCCCACAGTGAACATTCACACAAGAAATGCCTGCATCCCTCCATGTGGGGGATGAAGGATGCAAGATACTCCCATCTGCTCCTTCCCTTCTCCTGTAAAACCTCCAGAAGTCCTCCTTGCCTCCCATATAAATAACTGATAAAGCCTTCTCTTATCTCTACTAGTTCTTCTGACTCACATCCTGTTTATCTTTTGTCTGCTGCCTTCCTGGCTGTACTACTGCCTTCCTCCTTAACTAGGTAACTCACTAGATCTGTTTGCCCAGGGTGTCCTGGCTTCTGCCTGATGTTCTGACATAATTATCAACAGTACTTCTCTTTGCTCTTCAATTTGGACACCTTATCCTTAACCTCTGACGCCTTATTTCATCATCCCACAGAGACTGACAGAAACTGTGCATCTGAAGGTCATAGCATTTAGAGATCTTTTTAAAAAAATATATATTTTATTAATTTTTACAGAGAGGAAGGGAGAGGGACAGAGAGTTAGAAACATCAATGAGAGAGAAACATCAAGCAGCTGCCTCCTGCACACGCCCCACTGGGCATGTGCCAGCAACCAAGGTACATGCCCTTGACCGGAATCGAACCTGGGACCCTTCAGTCCGCAGGCTGACGCTCTACCTACTGAGCCAAACCAGTTAGGGCTAGAGATCTTTTTTTTTTTTTTTAAGAATATATATATTGATTTCAGAGAGGAAGGGAGTGGGAGAGAGAGAAACATCAATGATGAGAGAGAATCATTGATTGGCTGCCTCCTGCACACCCTCCACTGGGGACCGAGCCCACAACCTGGTTATGTGCCCTGACCTGGAATCGAACCATGACCTTCTGGTTCATAGGTCAATGCTCAACCTCTGAGCCACACTAACCGGGCTAGAGATCTTTTTTAGACATTTCCTTATCTTAATTCTGCTCTTGTACTTGACACTGGACTTTCCCCCTTTGACTTCCATGGCATTTTAATTTATTGAACTTTCTTACCTCCTCCCTTTTACTGGGTTCTCTTCTCCACTCACCCTCTGCTAGTTCCCTTCCTACAGTAGGTATCACCAACTTTTCTGTTGAGCTGTTCTCATAATCTGCCATTAGCTCTGCTAAATAGTAAGAAACCACTAAAGAGAGGTATAGCATCCGCTTGTTAAATACCGCCTGCCATAAGGTTTTTCCATCTAGTTTCCATCCACTTTACTGAATTTCCCATTGCCACTTCACAAACCCACTACAAAATCAGACCAGTCAGCTTATTACTTGCTACCAATGGCAGCTTGTTTTCATATCTTGTTTTTATTTTTATTTAAAAAAAAAATACTTCAGAGAGGAAGGGAGAGGGAGAGAGAAACATCGATGACGGAGACACATCAATCGGCTGCCTCCTGCACGCTTCCTACTGGGAATTGAGCCTGCAACCCGGGCATGTACCCTGAGCGGGAATGGAACTCGGCACCTCTTGGTCCATGGGATGACATTCAATCCATTGAGCCACACCAGCTGGGCATATCTTCTTGTCTTTACTTTTTTTCTTTTTTTTTTTTTAGGAAACACCTGTTATTTAAAAAATTGAAAAAATTTAATTGTAAAATACACATAAAATTTACCATCTTAACTGTTGTAAGTGTATGGTTGAGTAGTGTAATTATATTCACATTGTGGTGCACACCTTGTCTCAATTCACACTTCTTGTCTATAATACCCCTTTTAATGCTCAGCTTTCTGAATCTTAATTTTCCTTCAAGGTTTGGCCAAGCTCCATCTAATCCAAGAAACCTTCCCCAGCCAGCCTTAGTAGCCCTCCACTTATTAGCCGTTTCATCCAGACGCAGGTTTTCCTTCCCACGTGGGCCTCCACTGCCTCACCTTGCTTTGGTAGCAGTATCGATATTACTTGTTTGGTGCTTAGCTGTCTCTGTCTTACCTATTTTTATACCTAATTCCCCAGGGACCATGTTGCTCTTTTACTCCAGCCCCTAGTTCCTCGTGTGGTTGGTCCTGAGTAAATGTTGATCATGCTAGAAAAGGTGGAAAGAAAATGAGAGGGTGGGCAAAGCGGGCTGTGACTCCCTGACTCTCCAAATGACGCTTTGCCTTGCATAACACAGGACACGGCCTCCTGATAACCGGGCAGCAAAGGGCCCGGTTATCCCGCTGTCCGAGGTTCAGGCTGCCGTCTTTACTCCCACCGCACAGTCCAGAGCTGTTCCAGGTAGAACTCACAGTCTGCCGCAGGCTGGCTGATTTTACTGCCTTATTTTGCTCTCGGGTTGTTTCTGGGTAAGTTGTCATTTCCTCAATTAAGTTGTGAGCGTCCAAGGGTCAGTTCCATGTCCAAGGACGCTGTAGCTGTTTCATCAAGGCAGCAGGCTGACCTTCTCACGTGGCCTCTGGACCTTTAGATTCAGGGTCTTCCTGTGCTTCTCTTGAAATGCCCTGAGTGTTTCTGGTGACCAAGTTTGTTTCAGCCTATATCCAGAGTAAATCAAATTAAATGTGAAAAACAGCTGTTTATGTGATGATACAAATCACCTACATGATTTTATATGCCTGTGTATTAGTATAGGTAACTCATGTGGCTACATGTTATACGTATGTTATGTAACTTTATGTATACAAGTATAACTTCAGCATATAAGTATATGCTCACACACATACATAAGTATGTACGTATATCTCAAGTCTAATACTTGAGAAGGAATTCTGTACCTGAGCACCAGTGTGTGGTCTTCCCATGAGCACTGGATGCAATACTTCATATGCACACACCTCTCTTAAAACGCCATTCCGTTCACTACTCTAGCCCACCACATCTTTGTAAGGTAGGCAGGGCAGCTGGTTCTGTTCCTTGGATGTGAGAACAGGCTCAGAGAGGTTAAGTGGTCTGCCCAGGGTCACACAATCTGACAAGTGACAGAACAAGGACTAAGTCACAACCCAGGCCTTTTGATTTAACGCCAGTGTTTTTTCCCTTATGCCATGTGGCCTCGTCTCATTTAACTTCATCTTATCCTAGGTTTACTTCCAAGCTATCAGCTGTGCAACTGCTCTCCTCTTTTCCGAGGGCCAGTTTCCTGGAGGATGATCAGGCCTGTCTGACCCTGTGAGGATTTGCAGGTCCGCTGCCCCCAGCCCCGCACCTGCTGCTTGACCGAGTGCCCCCAGAGCCCGCCAGAGCCACCTGCACCCACACCTTAGCGTCTCTGCAGTGCCTTCTGCTCCAGGTTTGCTTTTTAAAAAACACTTCTTCCCTCTTTTTCCTGGTCCTTCTGTCTGAAGCTCAGGAAGATTGCATTGTGTAATCTCTTCCTTCCTCCCCGGCTCCAGGGGCGGATCCCACCTTTGCCCAGTCAGACTCGTTCCTCGTTCCTCGTTACCAAGGTCCCACTCTTCCCCTTCTGTCTAATGAATGTTTCATTCGCTTTGAATGAGGCTCTAAGATGCCATTAGTCAGCTTTTTACTGCCTGCTGTTGCCTGCTGATTAAAGAAACAATTTTTTTTCCTTTGCCCTTTTAGAAATTAGATAAGAAGTAGCAAAATCACTTGAGACTATTTTAAACCCCCTTTATCACAAGGAAGTTGTCATCTCATAACTTCATCATCAGTGAAATGCTTATAAAAGGGCCACCCTGTTTGACGGGAATGTTGTTGTGGATTTTAATGGGATAATTGTATTTAGGTAAAACCTTTCATCTGAGGACTTCAAAGGCCTTCACCTTATTTAACAGTTATTATCGTGCCCTAAAGAGTGACATCAGGATACCATAGGCCTAGGTTTTGTATGTGCGTGTGTGCATTTGCTGATTTATTTAGTGTTTTGTTTGCTTTCCTAGTCTCACCCTAGGAAGTTTCATGAATCAAAAAGTTTTGCACTTGATTTCCATTAAAAAATTGTACCTAATGAATAGCATACATGACTTGCCTTTGTTTGGTGGAATGAATATGTTCAAGGGCTTATAAAATAAAGAACAACCCCTGAGGAGCCAGGAGGGGGAGCTGGGAGGGAGAGCAGCAGGGAGCTCCTTCCCCAGGTCCCGCATAGTCACGAAATAGTCTGATCATTGTTCGCACTAGTTGGGTCCGCACAGAAGATGGTTCTGTGAAAAAGCTCTTGGAGGGAATGTAAGTGCTGCATGATCATCCAGATGGTCACTTAACAGGACTTTTGAGAAACAAGCCCATGTCATCACTGAAGGCAAGTTTCCTCATTAGGTTAAAACAAGACCAAAGCCGCCCCTCCCGCCGGTGTACTCCCCTCTCCCCTGGTCCCTGCCCAACACACACACACACACACACACACACACACACACACATCTGCAGTGTGGCTTTGGCACAGTCTGTGTAACCGGCTCATTTGATGCTGCAGGATCACGGTGATTCTAAATTTATAAGATTTTAGGTCAACATTTATGTTTTCCTCCTACTCCCCAAAGGAACAGCTCACTATTACCCTATCCGTATCTCTGATCTCTGGCCACATGTACGTCTTGACTCAGCAGGGGGAGACAAAGCTGCAAAGACGGTGCCTGCTGTACTTTTTAACACGGCCGGCCGCATGTTCTTTATTTCATTATTACTTTATATCCGTTTGTTTTGAAACCCTCCTGGCTAGTTATTCTCTTTGAAGTTCTCAGTTCCCCCTGCCCCAGCCTCCTATCATCTGAGGACTGAAGACAGCCTGTCTTACTGAAAGATCAAGATTATCTGGAGCTTCTCCACTTGGACAGTTCTCTGTCTCTCAGAGGAATTAACTTCACTCGAAATCCCACTTGCTTTGATTAGTTTCAACTGTTTTGTTTTTTCCATCTTCACCTGAGGATATTTTTTCCATTGATTTCCAGAGAGAGTGGAAGGAAGGGGACAGGGGAAGAGAGAGAAAGAAACATCGATGTGAGAGAGACGCATTGATCGGTTGGTTGCCTCCTGCATGTGCCCCTACCAGAGCTGGAGAATCTGCAACTGAGGTGTGTGCCCTTGACTGGGAATTGAACCCATGACCCTTCGTATGTGGGCCGTCCCTCCAACCACTGAGTCAAACTGGCCAGGGCCTTTTTTTCAGTCTTTAAACTCTGCAGACTCCTCAATTGATACCTTCAACCACCCCCCATGCCTGGTTGTTACCATTCCTGGAAGATCTACCCATGCAAAACTGGATGATCTACCCAGCAACCCTGAAGCCCACCCATGCAAACCCAGATGGTCTAAACCTGATGGTCACCCCTGAAAACCTCGTTTCATTCACCAACTATTCCTTCCCTCATCTGGACTCCAGCTTTGAATTGTGAATTACAGAGGTTAGAGCTCAAGGGAGGTCCTTCTTCTTCCTCCCCCGTATGTGGATTCCTCTGTGTCATCCTGGACACAGTCATGGCCTGGACCTCTTCCAGAGACACAGTACACTCTCCCTTGTGAGGCCATCCCATGGGAATAGCTCTGATTGTTAGGAAATTCGTGCTCCTACAGAGTGGAACTCTCCTTATAATGTCTTCCATTGGTCCTAATTCTTCCTTCTAAAGCAACCCAGATATATATTTTCTTGTGGTGTGTTTGAAAATAATTTCAGTCTCTCCTTTTCAGCATTTAAAAATTTTTTTAAAAAATATTTTTATTGATTTCATGGAGTAAGGGGGAGAGAGAGAGAGAGAGAGAGAGAGAGAGAGAGAGAGAGAGAAATAGGGAAACATCAATGATGAGAATCATTGATCAGCTGCCTCCTGCATGCCCCCTACTGGAGGCCAAGCACACAACTGGGGCATGTGCCCTGACTGGGAATCGAACTGTGACCTCCTGGTTCATAGGTCGCTGCTCAACCATGAGCCATGCCAGGGGGCCAGCATTTGAAATTTATTGAAACTATTCCCCCAGTTATTGATTTCTGATAAAATCTGACAGACCCGTTCTTTACTGTTAAGTTGTTGACTACCTTCTCATTCCTTTTAAAAAATATATATTTTATTGATTTTTTTTTTTTCAGAGAGGAAGGGAGAAGGAGAGGAATAGAGAGTTAGAAACATGGATGAGAGAGAAACATCGATCAGCTGCCTCCTGCACACTCCCTACTGGGGATGTGCCCGCAACCCAGGTACGTGCCCTTGACCGGAATCGAACCTGGGACCCTTGAGTCCGCAGACCATCACTCCATCCACTGAGCCAAACCGGTCAGGGCAGAAAGTTCACTTTTTAAATTTCCCCAAAGCCTAAGGTAACTATCAAATATTTATCTCTAGCCCCAATTTGTTTATCATTTTCCAATCTTAAATTGCCTGGAGATCAGATATCTGCAGGCAGCCCAACTTAATATCATTCATTTTCTCACCCCAGTCCCTGCAAACCCCACTACCCATATAACTTTCCTGTTGGTCTTTGTTTAATAAACTCCTTAAAATGCTTTTTTGAGTGACCTTTGGCATCAAGGCATATTTAGATTCTTATTCATTAAGTAGCTCTCTCTCATTACTGGACTACCAGTCCTCAGTTTTGCCACGATCCTCACACTTTCTGGTTTCTCCTTAACTGATGGTGTTAACACCATGCTACAGTTAAAGAGAGACTGTCCCCCCAGGGCCGGGGATTGAGCCTGCAACTATGTACGTGCCCTTGACCGGAATTGAATCCAGGACTCTTCAGTCCAAAGGCCGATGCTCTATCTACTGACCCAACCCAGCTAGGGCTCCCCTTGTCTTTTTTTTTTTAACCTTACCACTTTATTGAGGTATAATTTTCACATACCATACAAGTTACCCAATTAAAGTGTGCAGTGGTTTTAGGGATATTCATAGAGGTCTGCACCTATTACTACTGTCAAGAACATTTTCATCACCCCCAAAATAAACCTCACACCCATCAGTAGTCACTCTCCATTCTCCTCGCTCCCCAGCTCCAGGCAACTCCTGGTTTATATCCTATATCTATGGATCTGCCTATTCTGGACATCTATATATATAGAAGGCTAATATGCTAAGTGTCTGACTGTCCAACAGGTCGCTATGACACAGACTGACCACCAGGAGGCAGATGCTCAGTGCAGGAGCTGCCTAGCTGCAGTGACTTGGCAGCGGTGGTTCTCAGGTGACGCACCCCAAAACCAGAGAGGGGGGATTCCTCGCGGGGTTGCACGAGTCCACCTTTGGCCATGGGTTATGTTGTTGCTGGGGCACTGTTGGCCCCGAATCTGGTTTATTGCACACTTGCGTTTGCGTTCTACACCCTGTATGAGAGCAACTTTGCAGAGTGCCCTCTTGCACTCTGTGACCCCTCAGGGGATGTCAGAGACCTGGTTTCGGCCTGATCCCCGCAGGCCAGGCTGAGGGACCCCACCTGCCGGAGGGACCTCGCTCACTCCAGACGCTAGGGAGGGACCGCAGGAGGTTGGCTCCAGGGTGTGTCTGGCCGTCTTGCCCAATCCCCCCCTGCCAGCCACCTTCTAATTAATTTCCTTTTAATGTGCATGAATCTGTGCACCGGGTCACTAGTTTTATATAAATGAATCATATAATATGTTGTCATTTGTGAATGGCTTCTTTTGCTTAGCATAATGTTTTCAAGGCTGTACTAACTGGGTTTTCTTAGATTCTGTATTTGCCTATTTTGGCATCCATTCATCAGAGGACTAACTGTGTTAATTATATTTTAAAATTTTCTCTATTCTTGATGCTCCAGCATTTGTGGCCTCCTTGATTCAAGGGCAGAAACTGCCCTTCCAGGGCTATCCAATTCTTAGAGACAGTTAAGGGCTCACCCTGGAGCACACTCTTCATATGCAAATGACCTAGTCCAGAGCCCACACCCTAACCAGTCATCTCCTTCATCAAACCCTCATACACCAAGCCGGTATTTCCCCTGCCCTGAATCAACCCCAGGCCAGGTACCAGGCACCTAGGGACAACCCCTTCCCAAAGCCTGCCAGAATTATTCAGACCAGCCAGTCCTAAGCTGTTTACTCTGTCCTGCCTCGCCTTTCCTTCAGAAAACAATGCAGGCTCTGGCTTGCTCCTTCTGCCTCCTAACCAAACGAGCTTCCCACACAGCCCTGTGTGGTGGTGATGTACCCCACCCCCTAAGGGATTTTAAGTAATAAAGATCTTAAAATGGCATGGACCTCTCTGTGTCATCACTCAGCCACCTCCATAAACGAAAATCCTGCAGGTCCAGTTGAGACAAAGGCTCATTTATATTGTAGCAACAAGTAACATTATGACTGAATTGTATATGTAAACCACACTTGGTTTATTCATTTATCAGTTGGTGGACATTTGGGCTATTCCCACTTTTTGGCTAGTATGAATAATGCTACTATGAGTGTTTGTGTACAGCTTTTTGTGTGGATATATGTGTTCAGGTTTCTTGGGTATACAGGTATCCCCTGCTTTCCTTAAGTTCACGGTAGGCCACTTCGTTTTTACAAAAGACATTGGTACGGTAACGGCTTTCTTCATAAAAACCCTGTTTGGATTTCTTTTGGTTAGGGAAAACAGGTACTAATGAAGGTCTTTGGTAAAACTGAAGTGGAGTAATGTGGACTTTATAAGATATCTTTACCTAGCCCAAGGCCATGAAGATTTACTCCTAAGTTTTCTAAGCATTTTATTGTTTTAGCCCTTATGTTTAGGTTCATTTTGAGTTAATTTTTGTATATCGGATCAGGTAGGAGTCCAAGTTCATTCTTTTGTATGTGGATATCCAGTTGTCCCAGCATCATTGGTTGAAAAGACAGTTAGTTCCCCATTGAATTTTCTGGCATTCTTGTCAAAGATCAATTGGCCATAAATGTAAGGATTTATTTCTGAACTCTCAATTCTGTTCCATTGATCTATTTGTCCACATGGACCTATATGTCTATCCTTATGCCAGTACCACACAGTCTTGATTATTGTAGTTCTGTAGTAAGTTTTAAAATCAAGACTTATGAGTCCTCCAACTTTGTTCTTTTTTTTTTTCTTCCAATTTTGATTTGGTGATCTGGGTCCCTTGAATTTCCACATGAATTTTAGAATGAGTTTGTTAATTTCTGCCAAAAGGGGAAAAAATGGCAGCTGGAATTTTGAAAGGGATTGTGTTGACTCTGTGATCAATTTGGAAAGTATTGCCATCTTAACAATATTAAATCTTCCAGTCCATGAATATGGGATATCTTTCCACTTATTTAGGTCTCCTTTAATTTCTTTCAAGTGATGTTTCATAGTTTTCAGTGTACAAGTCTTGCACTTCTTTTGTTATATTTATTTCTAAATATATATTTTTCATTTTGATGCTATTGGGAATGAAATTATTTGCTTAATTTCATCTTGTTCATTGCTTAGTATACTGAGATACAATTGATTTTTGTGTATTGATCTTATATCCTGCAACCGAGATGAACTTATTTTTTGTTCTAATAATTCCTTTATGGAATCCTTAGGATTTTTAATATGTGAGATTACATCACCTGGGACTAGAGAAAGTTTACTTCTTCCTTTCCAATTGGGATGCCATTATTTCTTTTTCTTGTCTAATTTGCCTGGTTAGTGTTGAATAGAAGTGGTGCGAGTGGCCACTTCTTGCTCCTGATCTTAGGAAGAATGCATCCAGTCTTCATCAAGTATGATGTTAGCTGTGGGTTTTTCATAGATGGCCTCTTGCCTTTTTGTCATCCTACACTGTCCTTTCTTTTTTTCTTTTCTACTCTCTGGCTTTATAAGTAGAATGTGGACCTCAGAATCAGACTTGAGTCTGAATTGATTGTTTTATGAATTCTATAAAAAAATATTGTGTGCTAGACACCAGTATGTAAAAGAAAACCCCTTCCCCAAAACTACTAAGGGTCAGTTAGAGAGACTGTTGGGTGGGATTAAATGCTGTGGTATGATAAGTGCTATGATGAGAGGATGGCCAGGCAGTGAGGAAGACAGAAAGTGGGCCCCTGGGAAGATTAGTGCAACTTGAGGATTTGGTGCCTGAATCACTCTTAAACAACTGTAGGAGACGGGGGAGGTGGCTGGATTCTGCAAACCACAGTTAAGTCACAGGTAAGGTGGGACTGGAATGTGGGGTGCTTGCAAGTAAGGGGCCTGAGGTGATCCCAAAGAGTTAGCGGAGCATCTTACCAAGGGCCTTGCACCTTCTGCAGGCTTTGTGAGGACCGGATTTGTGTTAGAACACTTGAGTGGTGGGGAAGGAGATTGGGTTGGTGATGGGTGAGACCATGAATGGGGAAACCTGGAGACAGGAGATTATTGCCAAAGCAGGGGAGAATTGAAGGCCTAAAGTAGGTTGGTAGAGGGGAATAGGTCAAGGAAGATTTGAAGGTAGAATTAACAAGGCAGGTTATAATTGACTAAGGTGACTAAGGTGAAAAAGATGGATTTGGAGAGAATGACTCTCACGTTTCTGATGTGGGCATCTGGCTTGTTTGGTGGACTAACATGATACTCAGTTTTTTTATCTGTAAAGGGGAAAATATTTCACAGATAATATATGCAAATCTCTGTGCATAAGAATATGATTGAGACTCAATAAGTACCCATTCTTCTTATTTCCCCTCATTTTGTTTCTGTTTCTTCCATTCTCCAAATGTCGGTCTTCATTTTGTTAGTTCCATCTTCAGAATGCTTTTCTTTGCTGTGCCCGTCAGTTCCCACCATCCCCCTGTGCGGATAACTCCCGCATCTCTCTCTGCCCTGGCCTCGCTTGTATTTTTTATTGTATTCGGGGTCTCTCAGTGCTCACAGGGAGAGCCATCCTCCAAATCCAGAGGCCTCATGTACCTCCTCATGTCCATAGGCCTCTTACTAACACTGTCATTTTCTCAGCCAAACCAGCTGAAAATCATTTTTTTTCTCGTTGAAAAACACACATATCTCTGGTGGTTTCTCGTGTTCCAGTTGTCGTGACGTCTTTCTCTCTCGCCCTCATTTCCTCACATACAGTGAAAGGTCAGGCTCAGTTTAGTCCTGTCCATAGCACTGAACATACCTCTTCTGTCCCACGGTTTCCGCCTTTGTTCAGGCTTCCTCACTCCCATCTGAAATACAGCACAAGTTCTGTACCTCTGACTTCCTTCCTTTTTGATCCATCCGGCAGGCACCTGAGTTCCCCACATCCACTAGACCAAGCCCAAGCTTGTCATTTAAGGTACTGCATGTCCAAACCCAAGGTGCCTCTCCAGTCTTAGCTCCCTGCATTCTTGTAGAAAAAATTGGACTTTTCTGTGCCTTTGGTATCACCTCTGTGTCTTCCCTTGTGGAAACTACTTGTTCTCCAAGGCACAGGTCATGAATCCTGCCTGACTTTCATCAAACCAGGTAGTTCTCCTTCTCCATGTCCTGTAGGACTTGGCGCTGATTTAAAATGATCTGTGTACATACCTTACCTCTTCTGCTAGGTTTAATCCTCTTGAGGGTGCCTCCTTCATCTCTGTAAACCCCCAAATGCCTTCGTTGCACTTAATAAATATTAGTCAATGGGATGCACTATGTTTCTCATCTTCCTGAAGCATGAGCTTTGTTTTTCCAAGTGCCCATGCCCAAGGGTCTGCGAGACAGACAGTGAGGACGAAGGACAGCTGACTTTCTCCTGTGGAGCCTCTTGTAATTTAACATAGATAGTATGACGACATCACCAAGGCACATTCTTTCTATGTATGTATGTATGTATTTATTTAATCATTATTTTTTCTCCTTTAATCCTCACCTGAGGACATGCTTAGAGAGAGGAAGGGAGAGAGAAAGGGAGGGAGGGAGGGAGGGAGAGAGAGAGAGAGAGAGAGAGAGAGAGAGAGAGAGAGGGAGAAAAGGTCAATTGTTGCCTTTTGCACATGCCCTGATCCAGATTTAACCCACAACCCAGGCATCTGCCACTCTGGCCGGTCTACAAAGACACATTCTTATTTAAATGCCTGGTTGATTTCACCTACACAGCACTTAACTCTTTACAGCAAGCATGTCAAACTCTGGGCCGTGGGCCTTATGCCTCGTTTATTTGGCTGGTGTTAGCCTTTGAGTTTGACATGCTTGCTTTGCAGGGTCTGCATGGCTGTAAGTCATCATGGACTCCTTGGGGCCTGATAGATGGAGAAATCAACCCTAGTGCCATGCACTGTACAGAGCTCTCGGGACCAGTCTGATTTCCCCTGTAGAATCTGAAACTGGAACTTACACACTTCTTAGGTACTTTCAGTCAAAATAAATAGCCAGGTGATTCATTTGGGAAATTCCACAGGTATGCCCTGCCCTGCCCTCCCCTGCCCTTCCCTGAAATGGCTGCTGAGCAAGGCCACCGCAACCGGGCCTGAAGGAGGTGGCTCTCGGTTTCAGTTTCCTATCAGTGATTTCCAAGAACCGAGAAGGGAGGCAGGAGGAATAGAAAGAGTTACATAGTTCCTGTCTCGGGCTAAAAAAGCTCAAATACTCCATTCCTACTTGCCTCCTGACAGCCAGAAGAGAAAGGAGAGAAACTGTGAAAGGTGCCAACAAGAGCATCCGTGTCCTCGGCAGAGCTCAGAATAGCATTCGCAGCTCTCGGTGATTCATCCTGCGCAGGCCTGCCCACCCGTGAGCAGAGTGGCTGAGGACAGGGTGAGTCAGGCCTCCTGCAGCTTCCTCCCGGCTGCGCTGCCAGCAGAGGATGCGGGAGGCAGTGCCCCGAGAAGAGGTGCCTGCTGAGGCCCGTCCCTTCTGGAAGGGCTTCCTGCTCCATCTGCACGAAGCTCTAGCGACATTTGGCGAGGAAGGGAATCCTGATATTTGGAAGAGAGCGATCATTTTAGGGGCCTATCTAAATTTGGGGCCTACCGACCCCATTGAGCTGAGCAGTGCCCCTACGTCCATCTTTACAGTATCCCTCATGGTTAGATTCGGCACCTGTTAATCCGATTGGCATTCTCTTCTCTTTCTTTGTCCCACTCTTTTCTCTTTGCATTTCTCTCTCTCTCCTTGCTCAGGCAAAATTTATATCTAAGAAATCACACACACAAAGAAATCACAGCTGTTGGATTTTTCCTTCTCAGGATAGTTTTCAACCAGGCGCATCCAAATCTCTTGGTTGGCCCTCGCCTATCGCTAGCCCTGATGGAGAGGATATCCCAGTGTTCTCAACACTGTCCCCCTACTGTGCATCCAGGCCCAGAGGCCAGCACATCTGTCCCCCTAGGACGCACAGCAGAATCACGAGTTTAACGACCATCCTAACACCGAATCAGGCTTAAAAACGGATCCTTCTTCATCAATCCACCGAGACAGCCCCGGTCTCGCTGTCTCCTTCAGCCCAGCTTCCCGTTCTCTCATCAGCGCCCAGCTCTTGCTGCTTTATCCGTGGAGCAACGCATTTTTTGTCTTCTGCCTCTTTCCCAACATTGAGTTCTTGGGGTCTACTCCAGTTAAATCTGACGTGCCCCTGTTCCTCTCCCACAGTGGGAGCTCCTGCTTCCAGCTCCGCCTGTGCCTGTCACCAGCGTCATCCCAGGATGGGTTAGAGCAGTGGTTCTCAACCTTCTGGCCCTTTAAATACAGTTCCTCATGTTGTGACCCAACCATAAAATTATTTTCGTTGCTACTTCATAACTAATGTTGCTACTGTTATGAATCGTAATGTAAATATCTGATATGCAGGATGGTCTTAGGCGACCCCTGTGAAAGGGTCGTTCGACCACCAAAGGGGTCGCGACCCACAGGTTGAGAACCGCTGGGTTAGAGAAATGCAGGCACGACCAGGTTCCCTGGCTTGTCTAGAATGGCATGGCTTGTCTGGGTGAGTGGTAATTTACCGCGTTAGACGTTTCTATTTTCCTTCCTCGTGGCTGCACAGCACACATGTTCTGAGGATCATGCAGCTTTAGTAACAAAACATCCAACACATTTATTTCCAAAACCCGCGGGATGAGACGAAGCCCTGGCTGTGTGGGTTACACCCTGCGTGAGGTCGGAAAACAGGAGGTTGGGTGCGAGTCATACTTCACTTTTGTGCGAGGGTCAGCCCTGTAATAAATACCACTATGTCCCTGGTTCGTGGCTTATTCTAATCCCCAGTGGATGACCCACTTATTTCAAACGTGTTACACGACGTTTTAAAGCACAAGAGGTAGTTATCTAAACTTCATTTCGATGGAATACCCAGGGCGCTTAAATTAAATGTGAAATGTTTTGAGGTAGCTTTCATTTTTATCATCAGAGAAATCTTGTGAAATGGGTAAGACAGAGATTTAAGCCCGTGGTAAAGGGAGGACACTGAGGCACAGGCATGAATGAATGAATGAATGAATGAATGAATGAAGTCATTCAGCATTACTCCAAAAGGCACGGACTTGGTTAGCACAGTTTGAATTAGACCCCTGACCTGTGTTTGATTTCTCTCAGGCCGCTCTCTTTTCCAGAAACCTCTTTTAGATAAGAGAGGAGACAATCTACCCTCAGAAGGACCTGTGCTCTGAGTTGTTTTATTAAAGGGGGAAAGGGTTTCCCTGAGTTATCCACATGCTATTCCATAGAGCTGTGTATTTATCACCTGGAATTTATCCTAAGCCCTAGGAGCAGGCTCCCTCTGCAGGACCTCAGGACTCCACTCCTCTGTCTCCGCCCACACCTCCCTAGGTCCGGTCCTGCTAGCATCCTCCTCACTTTCTCATGAAAGAGCCACTTCCCATCACACTGGCTCCTTTTCTTGTCAGCACCCTGACTTGTGGGGCAGGAGAGGGAATGGAATGCTCCTTGCTGCCTAGAGATGCTCCCCTTCATTCCACAAATCTTTATTGAGCACCTGCTGTGTGCTGGGCTCTCTGCTAGGTCTGTAGATACAAAGAGAAGGAGAGGTCCTGCCCTTGAGGATTAGAGTTTAGTATTGGAAACAAATTCGTGTTCCATCACCATTATTCAACACCCCTTTCTCCTGTAGGTCCGGATTCTGATTCACCACCTATCATCACTTCCATCTGCTGACTTTGAGGACTCTTCCCATGACGAGTTTAGTACTGAACTGACAGTGTCCCACCCTTTCTACTGCCACCACTGCCAAAGCATTGGGCATCCATGTTACTGACCATCCAGTATCCCCCCGTCTGGTTTTCTAGGCCTCCTTCACTATGGCACCTCCCTCTGTAGGACATTTCAGTCCTAGGAGGGCAGTTTGGCTTATTGGACTTCATCATCATGTGGGACTGCTCCTCCTGCAGCCTTTTCAACTCAAAGTCTCTCTTTCACAGGATTGATGGCTCGCTTCTTCTCTGCCAGACATCACTAATCGATGGACAGGGCACTTGGTCCAACTGAGCCTGGACACAGGTTTGAAAGTCCTTCTTCACGTGAACACTAGTGCCCCTGTATCTTCATATTTGACCCAAGGGGTTACAACCTCTTTCTCTCTCCCCACCTCTTCTCTCTCTCTCTCTCTCTCTCTCTCTCTCTCTCTCTCTCTCTTTCTCTCTCTCTCTCTCTCTCTCTCTCTCTCTCTCTCTCTCTCTCTCTTTCTCCTCTCTCTCTCTCTCCCTCCCCCCTTTCCTTCTTCCCTCCCTCCTTCCCTCCCTCCCTCCCTTCCTTACTTCCCACTTCCACTCATCATGACCTTGAAGCCTTAGATCTCATTTTCCCAGCCACTCCAAGGCCACCTTCTCTTGTTTCCCTGAAAAACTCAGAAAACCCCAGGGTTGACCGTTTCAAAGATGTGCCTTGTATGATCTGAGAATGCCTCACTGCTTGGATTTTTAGCACTAATCCTGAGCATACTTAGAAACTACCTGTCATGGGTTTTAACTCTCCCCGCCTAGAGCGCCAAGCGTTGGCGGCTGGGCCACAGGGTGGGTTTGCTATGTCAGTGCTCTCCAGCCTCATCTTAATTCTTTCTCTGTTGGCTCCCAGTGTCACATTCCGCAATAGCTGTGCCATTGTTGAGCCATCAGAGTCATTCCTGGCCCCTCTCTTGAAGTAGAAACTTCATTTCTTAAGTATGAAGCCATCTTCCTTCCTCTCTAAAAAACTGACTCTTTACTTTCTCCCACCCTTCTCCCCTTCCTTCTGTCTGCATCATCGTAACCCTCTGCCAAGTCTCTCCACTCAGCTCCCTCTCTTAACTTTTGCTCCATCAATTCACTTTTCTTTCTCTTTCCAATCTCCAGTATCCTCCATGCTACCGATTCCACTCCTTCTGTCTCTCCTAACCTAAAAAACAGACAAAAACCACAAATCACAAATCAAAATGATGTTAAAAAGACCTTCCCCCTCAACATACAGCTCTCTTCATCTTCATTGCTATATGAATCGAAAATCGACACCCTAAAACATGTAGCCACCACCCTCTGCCCCATCCTGACACTCCCTCTCCCCTCCCACCATCAGCGTCAATCTATTGATCTATTACTCCTCCCAAGAGCCCTCTTTCCATCCCCACCCTCCTCACTACTCCCATCCCATGGCCACTGTTCAGGCCCAGACCTACCTTAACTCTCACCTAGCTGCGCAGGAGCCTCTGTCTCCTCTTCCAGCCCCTGTTAGACACTGATGCCTAGCTAACCAGTCTCAGGGACAGCTTTGAGAACTTCATTCTTCTGCTCAAAATTAAGTGGAAAATACTTGATTCAGCAACATGGTACCTGGTTCTGCCCCCCTACCCCCACCACATTTCCATCTACCTCCTTACTTGGATTCTTCTCCAGCCAAACTGGACTCCATACTAAAATATACCTTCTAGATCTTTACTTATGCTGTTTCTTCTCCTGAAGCAGCCTCACCTTCTTACCTAACCTTCAAGGGCATTCAAGTTCATCACCTTCATGATCACAACCAGGAGTGACCTCTGTTCTCAATCTCTCGAAGCACATTTTGGAGCCTCCTGAAACCCTGTCGTATAACTACTATTAGGTCTATTTCTAGCCTTTACTCTCCTTGAGGATAAGGGATACATATTTTTAATTTTATCTCTGCTTTGCCCCGTGCTGGTGTCTAGTTTAGAGCTTTGCATTATCACCGGGTCCTTGCTCAGTGCACATGTGGGGTCCAGTGTTGATCACTGGGAGCCCAAGGTCCCAAACTGGTGGCCCCCAGCACACGTAGTAACCCTGACATGTTTTGTTTAGCCACTCTAGATGGGGTAAAAAATAAAATTTTCATTTAACCATTTTAAGTGTACAATTTTCAGTGGCATTGATTACATTTACAACTTTGTACAACCAACACCACTATCTATTTCTAAAATGTTTTAATCACCCTGAACAGAAACTCTCTAACTATTAGGCAATAACTCCCCAGCCCCTGGTAACCTCTTACCTACTTACTGTCTATGAATTTGCCTCTTCTAGATAGTTTATATAAGTGGAATTATGCAATATTTATGTCTGCTTTATATCATAATGTTTTCAGGGTTCATCCATGTTGTAGCCTATACCAATACTCATTCCTTTTTATAGCTCAACTAGAGGTCTGGTGCACAGATTCATGCACTGGTGGGGTCCCTCAGCCTGGTTGCGAGGATTGGGCTGAAACCAGCTCTCTGACATCCCCCGAGGGGTCCTAGATTGCGAGAGGGCACAGGCCAGGCCAAGGGACCCACTGGTGCACGATCAGGGCCAGGAAGAGACTACAGGAAGGTTCCAGGTGTGTCAGGCCTGTCTTGTCCAGTCCCCATTGGCCAGACCCCAATAGCAAGCTAACCTACCAGTCGGAGCACCTGCCCCCTGGTGGTCAGTGCGTGTCATAGTGACTGGTTGAATGGTCGAATGCTCAGACACTTAGCATATTAGCCTAAATGTCCTTCCCACTGTCTGACTGGTCGCTGTGATGTGCACTGACCACCAGGGGGCAGACGCTCAATGTAGGAGCTGCTGTGACGCGGACAGAGAAACAGCACCGGACAGAGAAACAGCACCGTGGACCTGGAGCCGACAAAGCAACACTCAGCTTCCCCCAAGTGGGACACAGGCCCTGCCATCACCCCTAAGCGACAGTCCACCAAATCGCAGCCGATGCTGCCATGACGCAAAATGCAGCCCCCAGCCCAGCCCGCAAAGGGTGGCTGTGGGCGCCAGGTACTGACGTCATGTTTTTGTTGACATTCTGAAGCCGAAATTGTCAACAGAATATGTCTGAAGACCAACTATTAGCACAACGTACCTCTGAAGCCGAAAGAAAGTGATGTCGTTGACAGAATATGTCTGAAGAACAGTCATCGACAAGTACTACCAATATGGTAGGAACTGCCTTCATAGCGAAAATGAAGTAAATGAGGATGCAATTATCGAACACAATTGTGGTGGAATGACTGTTACATGTCAGTTTTGCCTATCCCTAAATTTCTCTGATGAAAAACCATCTGATGGAAAATTTACTCGATGTTGTAGCAAAGGCAAAGTTTGTCCAAATGATATAAATTTTCCAGAATACCCAGCATATTTAATATATTTTTTATTGATTTCAGAGAGGAAGGGAGAGGGAGATAGAGATAGAAACATCAATGATGAGAGAGAATCATTGATTGGCTGCCTCCTGCACACCCCCTACTGGGGATCGAGCCCGCAACCTGAGCATGTGCCCTTGACTAGAATTGAACGCGGGACCCTCCAGTCCACAGGCCAACGCTCTATCCACTGAGCCAAACCAGCTAGGGCAACCCAGCATATTTGAAAAGATTAATGATAAATGAAGATTCTGACAGTAACAATTTCATGGAAAATATTTGTTATATCATGCTGTTATTGTTTATTAATCTATATATTATTTTCATGTACATTTTACTAATTTTCTTTAATCTCTGACACTTCTATTATAGAGAAAGGGTGAATAGCGATATTAAAATATTTCTTCTAATTTCCTTTCAATGTGCACAAATTCATGCACCAGGCCACTAGTATATAGATAATATTCCATGGTATGGATATACCACATTTTGTTTATTCATCTATGGATGGACACTTGGGTGGTTTCCTCCTTTTGACTATTGTGAATAATGCTGCAGTGAACATTGGCATACAAGTATCTGTTTAAGTCCCTGTTTTCATTTATTTTGGGTATGTACCTAGGAGTGGATTAGCTGGGTTATATGGTAACTCTATGTTTAGCTTTTTGAGGAACTCACTGTAGAGTTTTAAAACTGAAATTACTTGACAACTTTAAAAATTGAGGGATTACACATAAAATTTAGATTTTTGTCCCAACTTCTCTTGAAAAAAATTAGAAGTTTATCACTCCTGGGTTCACCTCTCTGTGGGGATATGAGCAGCTGGGGAGGAGGAGGGTCCACCCCTTGTAGCTGGGCATCTGGTCTTCAGCTCAACAAGGTTCTCATCTGCTCGGCTTCAGACCTTGGCATTCCCTTCCTGGGCCCAGTTGTAAGCCTTCGCTCTGATCCCCTCCCTTCAGTCACTCTTTCCCTCCCGTGTTTGTAATCATTTCGTTCTATTATTGGTGTACATGCCATTCCTTCCCATTTAGGCTGCAGTTGTCTGAGAGCAGCATGACTGTTTTCATTTGTGATTGATCAGGACTGATCGGCACATTGTCGGTAACCAAAGTTTTGGTATATTGAATTTTTGAATTGAATATCTGAGGTTTAGGGCAGAACTAATTTGCACAGTTATGACTGACAGAGTCAACCAAGTGCTAGATTGCATTGTGGAATGTTATAAGAAAATGGAAAGAAGTCTGAACTTGGGGAAATGAATTACAGATTACAGGCAATGTGGGAAGGGCGAACCACTTCCTCATTTGAAATATTTCTCCATTAGGGTTTTGTTTTGTATCACTCTAGGCCAGTCTTATGTAGAAAGCCATCTAAAAGGTGATTTCTGGAAAGCTGAGGTACAATATCATAGAACAAGTTAGTAAGAAATAGAATTAAAATGTAATGCCTGTATCAACACACAAAATAATAAATTTGGACCCCTATCTCAAACTGCATATAAAAATAATCCAAATGGATCATCACTTATTAAGAGCTAAACCATAAATTTCTTAGAAGAAAACATAGGAGTAAATCTTTGTGATGTTGAGTTAGGCAATGGTTTCTTAGATATACACCAAAAGCACAAGCAACCGAACAAAAAATAAATAAACTGGACTTCATCAAATTGAAACCTTTTGTGTTACAAGGGACTCTATTAAGAAAGTAGAAAAAGCTCACAGAATGGGAGAAAATATTTACAAATCATATATCTGATAAGGAACTTGTATTTACAATATATAAAAAGCTTTTACAACTCAACAATAAAAATACAAATACCCCAATTAAAAATATGCAAAAAGTATGAAGAGATAGTTTTCTAAAGAAGTTATATCAATGGCCAATCAGCCCATGGAAAAGCTAAACATCATTAGTTATTAGGGAAATGCAAATCAAAACCACAATGGGATACCATTTCATACCCATAAGGATGGCTATAAAATAAAGAAAATGGCAATAACAAACATTAGAGTATTTACGGAGAAGTTGGAACCCTCAGACATTGCTGGTGGGGTTGTAAATGGGGTAGCCACTTTGGAAAACAGTTTTGTAGTCCCTCAAAATGTTGAACATATGATCCAGAAATTCTAGTTTTTTTAATATATATGAAATGAAAACATACACAACCATTCATTGCAGTAATATCATAGTAACTTCCAAGTGGAAGCAACCCAAATTTCTGTCAACTAGTGAATGGACGAACAAAATGTCTATTTAACGTATACAATGAAATATTATTCAGCCATAAAAAGGAATGAAGTGCTGATACATGCCATAATACAGATGCATCTTATAAGCATTATGACGAGTGAAAGAAGTCAGACACACGAAACTACAGATTGTATGACTCCATTTATATGAAATGTGCACAATAGGCAAATCTATAAAGATAGAAAGTAGATTAGTGGTTATCTGGGGCTGGGAGGGAGGGTAATGGGGAGTGATGGGTACAGGGTTTCTTTTGGGGGGGATGAAAATGCTCTAAAATTAGATTGAGTGATAGTTGCACAACTCTGTGAATATATTAAAAACTACTGAACTGTAAAAAAGAAAAAAACAAGAGGACCCAGACATAAAATGCTATTCATTCCTTTTACATAACTAATAAAATACACAATCCTAAAAGATGACAAAAAAAAAAGTATCTGATGTAGTTGAGACTAAAGCATTTACAGATGAATTGGAATGATGTGTTGAGTTTGCTTTAAAATGCTCCAGGCACCCCTCCACACAAAATAAACTTGGCTAGGAGATAGATTAAATAAAATGGGCAACATGTCAATAATTTTTGAAGCTGTGGGGTGGACACATAGCAGTTCATTATACTGCTCTATTTTTGTGAATGTTAAAATTTTTTTCCATAATATAAATTTTGAGAAAAGCATCTGTAGTTCAGTAGATACACAAAAAGTGTGTCTGTTTTTTGGGGAGCTCCATGTGGAGGGCTGTGATTGTGGACCCCATGTGGTTATAGCCGGGCACGTGTATCTGTGTGGGTGAGGAAGAATGAGGATTTACCTGAAGGAAGGTCCAAAGCACTTTGGGGGGATGTCATCTTGGGCTGCTGTACAACGTACCACAAACTAGGAGGCGGGGAGAAGGAACGGGGCTCAAAACAATAGAAATTTATTCTCTTGAGTTCTGGAGGCTAGAAGTCCAAAAGTCAAGTGTCAGCAGGGCCGGGCTCATTATGAAGCTCTAAGGCAGGATCCACCCTTGCCTCTGCCAGTTTGTGACGGTGCCAGCAATCCTTGGTGCTCCTGGCTGGCAGGTGCACCACTCCAACCTCTGTCTCCGTTGTCACATGGGGTTCTCCCTGTCCCTCTTTACATCATCTTCCCTCTGTGTGTGTCTGTCTCCAACTCTGCTTTCTCTACATGTAAGGGTGCCACCCTAATTGAGTATGACCTCATCCTAACTTGATTACATCCGCCAAGACCCTATTTCCAAATAAGGTCACATTCACAGGTCGCAGGGTTAGGACTTCAAAGTATCTTTGTGTGTGTGGGAGGGTTGGGGGCACACAGTTCTACCCACAAAAGGACACAAGGCAGAAGAAGCAGAAACATAAGAGAAGCCCTTAGCAGCGCGCATCTCTGCTGCTGGGTCTTTGGTGGTCCATAGGCAGGGGAGGGTGGACACAGTGTAGACCAGCGGTTGTCAACCTGTGGGTCGCGACCCCTTTGGGGGTCGAACGACCCTTTCACAGGGGTCGCCTAAGACCATCGGAAAACACATATATAATTACATATTGTTTTTGTGATTAATCACTATGCTTTAACTATGTTCAATTTGTAACAATGAAAATAATTTTATGGTTGGGGGTCACCACAACATGAGGAACTGTATTAAAGGGTCGCAGCATTAGGAAGGTTGAGAACCACTGGTGTAGACAATGGCTAGACTTCACCGAAATGCATCGCTCCCTGGCCAGCTTCGTCTTGTCTAAACGGAGACAAGACTTTTCTGGGACCCATTTCCGCTCGGCAGCCTTGACTGATGAGTGACACATGTAGACTCTTCTAGTCTATCAGCCCTTCCACCGAGAGTTCTCGGGATAATTCTAACAGCATTCACTTGAGAAGGTTGCAGTGAAGGTCAGTGTCTTACTTGGACTAAGACACGCACATTGCCTTCAGCGGTTATCTTTTGAGCTGGCTGCGGAAGTTATTTTGGACTCCACAGTTAAGTTGACCCAGAAACCATGCCTCCTCTGAATCTTCCTCTGAATGTTATGGCTCTGACTCCGTAACTCAGGATTACATTGTGCTGTTCTTTGCTCTGTAATCTTACTGTGGCCTTTGACCAAAAACAATAAAATCGGACCTCTGCGTTAAATGGTTCTTAAAATATATATAATTTAATCCTAGTAAACCAGATGTCTGATGAGCGCCATGTACTTTCAGATCGTCACGTGCAGGCAGTGTGAGCTCCTCCATTCTGCATGAACTGCGTGGGCCCGGAGGGTGGGTTACCGTCCAGAGGACGCGGAGGGAGTAGAGGTTGGAGGAGGAAGGAGGAAGGGGCTGGACCTTGGGTTCATTCACTATCTCTACCCTCTATTTCAGCTCCAGTCTATGAAGTGATTTTCTTTTTTTGTTAATCTCATCCGAGGATTTTTTTTTCATTGAGTTTTAGAGAGAGTGAAAGGGAGGAGGAAGGAAGGGAGAGAGAGGAAAAGAGTGAGAGCAAGTGAGAGAGAGAGAGAGAGAAAGAGAGAGATCTATTGGTTGCGTCCTGCACATGCCCCTAACCGGGTGGGGGATGGAACTGCACCCCAAGTACGTGCCCTTGACTGGGAATCGATGCGTGGATGGACACTCTAACCATAGAGCCACACCAGCCAAGGCTTGATGGAGTGGTTTTCAAGTCTCTTTTCATCTCATGGCTCTCAGAGGGGTGGGAAAGGCTGGACAGGAAGGAGCTGATGTTCTGCAGAGAACAGGAAGGAGGCTGCCTGACCCCGGGGCAGGGAAGGGAGGCTGGAGGGAACTCTGGTGCAGCCTGGGTTTGAAACACTGTGGGTTCCCAGACAGAGACTGAAGGGCCTGGGTGTACTAGATGAAATCCTGACCCTTGGATCCCAAGGCCTGTGTACAGTGGAGGTTAGAGCCAATAGTGGAGTAGAGATGTTTTAAGAGCACCCCGTGTCTTGCCTGCATCCTAAGGAGTAGGTACTGTGCTAACAGCTTTACGCGCATTGGGTACCTGCCAGCTGCCCTGAATTTCTGTCCTGTGTTTGTGAGCAATTCATTTCTTTACCTTGGGTGGGCTCTTCCATTGTGTCTTTCAAAATCCAGGTTTACAAAAGGGTCTCCGTTTGATGGTAAAGCTCGTTCCTCCCTCCTCCTGCGGTGCAGTTAACACACTGGGTGCAATTTGTAGAAAGTCTGTTTCCAGAGAGCTTGGTAAGAAGAGCCTTTTTCTTTCTTTCTTTTTTATTTTTAAGACCCTTTTTCTTGAAAGCACAGAAACATGAATAACGGAAAGGCTCAGGGCCCACTGGTGGCTCACTTGCCACAGGAATACTTAATGCAGTAGAATTAATTGCCCTACAAGAAAGGACTGGGTCTGAGGTCCCAGGAGCCTTTTTTTTTTTTTTTAAATATATTTTATTGATTTTTTTACAGAGAGGAAGGGAGAGAGACAGAGAGTTAGAAACATCGATGAGAGAGAAACATCGATCAGCTGCCTCCTGCACATCTCCTACTGGGGATGTGCCCGCAACCCAGGTACATGCCCTTCACCGGAATCGAACCTGGGACCTTTCAGTCTGCAGGCCGACGCTCAATCCACTGAGCCAAACTGGTTTCGGCAAACAACCCCAGGAGCCTTTTAGAACTGGATTAGAGGAACCATACACGCACCCCTGACAGCCCGTCAGAACCTCACCTAACATACAATAGAGCCGGTGGCTTTTAAAAAAACGACCCATTAGAAAGGATCTTCCGCGCGAGCCCATTATTTCCTTTGTTAGTTTGGATCAGAGTCCAGGAGCCCTAACCAGTCAAAGTTCTGCTGCGCTCCTGCTGTGGTTTGAGTCTCTTCCTTTCATGTCCTATTCTCGGTGGAGATGGCACAGACACTGCTACCTTCCAGGGTCTGTGTATCTGTTAAGTTCCCGAGAACCGGCTAACTGGCACATTTACATCATTGCTACCTTCCTTTCTTATGCGTGTTTCTGACTTCTTGGTCATTTTCTGTTTTCTATTGGAATTTTTGGTTTCTCCATATTTCTGTTAAAAAGTGGCACATTCTAGTCTCCTAGCCTTGTTTTTCATCTCCCTTTTCCCAGAAGACAGGGAAGAGTGAGTTCCTTCAATTGTTGAGAACTCTGTGGAGACAGAGTGAAAAGGGAAGTGGCTGTGACAGCTTACAGGAGGTCAGATGAGGGCTTCTCGCTTCGCTCATGTCCCCACCCTTCACTTACCCGGAGCATTGGATGGACATTCACTTGTGACGCTGAGGTCTTTACCCTGAGTTCTGTCAACACCCTTAAAAATGCAGCCGGTTCTAAAGTGTGAGCCGCTGTCCACTGCTGCCTCAGCCTGAATGACAATGCGATACCACACCCCGGGCCCTGCAGTGCCGTTTACACAGAGGGCAAGGAGAGCCCTCCTAGCGCCTTTTGTGCGACTCTCGCGGACCTCCTGCTGCACTTGGAGGATCGATCGACCATTCCTCTGTGTCCCAGGCAGGACGCTCACCACCAGGGATCGCTGAAGGGCTTACAAACAACATCTTAATAGCCATGATTCTGCACTTGCATGTGGAATCTAAAAACACAAAAACGAACAAACCAAACAAAAACAAACTCATAGAAACAGAGAACAAAAGGATGGTTGCCAGAGGGGAGCCGGTGTAGTGATGGGTGAAAAGGGGAAGCAGAATCTAGTCAATAATATTGTGATACATTTGCATAGGGACAGACAATTATTAGAATTAGTGAGGTGTTCCCATTGTAAGGTATAAAAATGTTGAATCACTATACTGTTCCCTGAAACTCATATAATGAATATAACTTGTATACCAACTGTACTTCAATATAAATACAGAAAAAAACATAACAAGCCCATAAAACCCAAGATGTAAACTTTCCTTTCAGAAGTAATCTCTTTGTGCTTTCTCCTTCTTCATCATTCCCTCTTCCCTTTCCAAGTATCTCCTCTTCTGGGCTTGTTCCTCCTCCCCTCCCTCAAATCATCCCTGGTGGTCCTCTGGGTTTTAGGAGGGAGAAGAAGGAAGCTCATATTTATTGATCATTAATTAATTGCTGGAGGGGCGCAGACATGATAGGAGAGAGGTGCGGCTGTCTGTGAGATTCGGGGTGTTCCTCAGGAGTGCTTCCCAAATTTGAATGCGTCTATGATTAGGAATGACCTGGCGATCTGCTTAGAATGCAGATTCCGGTTGAGCAGTTCTGGGTGGGGCTGCAGTTTTCGCATTTCTAACAAGCTGCCAGGTGGCGCTGGTCCCTGGCCCACACTTGGAGCAGCAAGCGTTGAAGGTGGGGCTCTGCCTCCTTAGATAACTGAGAACAGAAAAGGGTGTTTGTAGGAAGCCAGGAGTTCTGAAACCACCTCTTTTCATCTGCAGTGAAACCAGTATAACTATTAAGAACACTGTTTACCAGTCCAGCGTGTCTTGCTCCACGTAAGGAATACAAGGTGTTCCTTTACTGACCAACGTGGCTTTGTCATGAAAGCTTTTGGCTCAGTTGTTGCCAGGGTGCTGCCAGGGGAACCAGCCACACAGAGAGAATGTGTAACCCAATATTATTGTTGGGTTAAAATAACGAGCTCTGACCTTAGACAGGTAGGAAGGGTCTGGTTTCACTCTTTTGCTCAGGTGACAGGCCAGCACCCTGGGCTGGCTGGGCCAACCTGGGTGCCTTTCTCCCTGGGGGTGCTGCAGACCCTTCCTCTGGGTAGAGAAAACTGGACGGTTCAACTGTCCAGAACAGCGGTCGCCAACCGGTGGTCCGTGGACCACTGGTGGTCCGTGAGGTCCGAAAGGTTGGCGACCGCTGGTCAGAGACATCAGTATGTTCACATCTATTTGCTTATGAGAACCCGACCTGCCACTGCGCTCTGGGGGTTTGGATCGACACAGTGTTTAGAAAACAAGCCAACTGAATACAATACGACCCAGATTGAGGTCATATTAAAACGAAGGGACTCGATTCAGGCCATGCTATTTTAAATGAAATGACCTTGATGTTATCTCACCCGTAGAGATGAGAGAGACTCTATTGTGTGGCACTGCTCTATTACAGTCCTCCCTGTTAGGGCAGAGAAAGCTACAGAACGAAAAAGGCAAGGCCAACTTCTCTTTTCAGATTCAGCTGGAGCTGGACACTGAGAAAAATCAAGTCCTCCTGTTGACACAGAGAGCCACGTTGACTGCAGACTAGTAAGTGCTAAAGGTCCTTGGGGATCACCTAACATGTGTTTAATGTGGGGGGGTCATTGTCCTCTTGGCTTCCTTCTCCCCCAAAACACACATTCATAATCTTTCATGTAATTTCCAGGGATTAACAGATTCCCTAGTGCAATGGTCGGCAAACTCATTAGTCAACAGAGCCAAATATCAACAGTACAACGATTGAAATTTCTTTTGAGAGCCAAATTTTTTAAACTTAAACTATATAGGTAGGTACATTGTTATTAACTTAATTAGGGTACTCCTAAGGCTTAGAAAGAGCCACACTCAAGGGGCCAAAGAGCCGCATGTGGCTCACGAGCCGCAGTTCGCCGACCACGGCTCTAGTGGACCCATGGATTTCAAGGTAGAAACCTGTGATGCAGTATGCTTCCTTGTTTTTGTAGGTGAGAAAACTGAGGCCCAGAAAGATGCTCCACCACTGGTCTCATAGCAACGCTTATGGTGAACTAATTAGGCAAGAGGATCTAAGTGCCACGAATGTCCACGGGGAGCCAAGGTGAGTGTCTGCACATCCTTTCCTCCCAAAGGCCCTGCGAAGCACAAGCACCAAGAGGTTTTTGCGAGAGTTAGAACTTTTAGCTGGGAGAACCCCAATATTTACCCCAATAACATTTGAAGAGAAGTAGAAATAGTTGAGGAGGAAACTTATTGTACCTGGATTTCATGATGTGTGCAAAAGACGTAAGTGAGGAGCTCTGCTGCTCCTTGGTGGCTGTGTGCTAACCTGCAGTTTGGGGTGTTTTTAGGGCAGGTAATAAATTCCTTTCAAAGTTTGAATTCACATCCCAACGCGAATCTCCCACATCACTGAAGGCATTGAAGCTGAAGTCTCAATTTGGCAACATATGTTGGGGGTCCAGCCTTCAGTGCAATGCCCAACACAATCTAGATCAGGGGTCCTCAAACTTTTTAAACAGGGGGCCAGTTCACTGTCCCTCAGACCGTTGGAGGGCCGGACTATAGTTTAAAAAAAAACTAGTCGGCTGCTAAGCTACAGGCAGCGGCGGCAAAAACACCCGGTGGGCCGGATAAATGTTTTCGGCGGGCCGCATGTGGCCCGCGGGCCGTAGTTTGAGGACCCCTGATCTAGATGCTCAATAAATAGTCATTTGGATACATGGGCTTTCTTTAACATTATGACAGTTTTCTGGAGATGGGAGATGCAGGAAGCTGGAGGGAGACCGGTACACAATGTGTAAGCACACAGTAGGCAGTGGGGCTCCTGGGGAACGATTTAGACTCTTACAAACAAAATGTCGAGCAAATGAAGTTGGACACAAAACAACACACACGGTATGATTCCACTTATATGAAGAGCCGATACGGACCAAGTTAACCTGTGCCCTTCGAAGCTGGAGTTCTGGTTATCTTGGGTGAGCAGGGGTTAGTGAGGGAGGGCAGGTGGGAAATGGGGCTTCCAGGGTGTGGCAGAGCTCCCGTTCTTAATCTGGGTGCTGGGTACACCTGTGGGTTTACTTTGTAGTGACTTCTCACATGACACTCTTAGGATGTAACACTTTCCTCTCTGTGTGTTATACTTAAAAATATTCATTTGAACACCACCTCCTTCTCCAAAATGAAGGATCTAGGCCAGTGCTTCTCGAACTTGAATGTGCGTACAAGTCCCCTGGGAATCTCATTACAATGCAAAATTCTGATTCATTTGGTCTTGGGAGGGGCATGCAAGTCTGCGTTTCTAGAGAGACCTAGGGACTCATATGCTCAGGATCTTTCTTTAGAGACGTTCCAGGAATCTGATGAGAGTATCCTAGGCCTCTCCTTGCACGTGCGAAGGAGACAATGGGTAGGAATATTCACCTAGGAAATGATAAACCAATGGAGTGGTGATTTTCAAGGCCAGCCCAGGCCTTCCTGTGGGTCTGTGAAATTCACCTGCTGACGGCGCCTTCACAGGTGATGTTCTGACTGCTGGCCACTCCAGTGAAGCGACACCCCCCTCGCAGCCCACATTAGGGCCCTGAGCCTGCCCGTCTCATAAAAGCCACTGGAGACCACTGGAGACCGAGAGGCTGATAAAAGCCACTGGAGACCGAGAGGCTGTTGACCCAAAGAGCCTGGTGAGAGCTTTGGGAGCTTGGCTTCCCCTTCCATCCACAGGTGTGAGCACAGCTGGACGTTTAGCCACCATGGCTGCTACACAAATAGATGGACACCCTGGCTCCTCTTTGCAAAACTCCGTCAGATACAGATCTCTAAACACCACCTTTGTATCACGAAAAACCATTATTCTGAGCAAAAAAAGGCAAGTCACACACAATATAATTCCTTTCCTAGAAGTAGTAGAACCAGAAAAAAAAAAAAAAAGAGTAAGTGCCTTGTTAGGAATAGAGACATAGGGAGTAAAATATGAGAAGAAAGGAAATGGTTCTGCATCCCACAGGGGTGGTGTCCCCTGGAGCTGGAGAGGAAGGTACAGGGGCCCCAGGGCCTTCCACGTGCCGGGACCAGTCTATGCACGGTGATGGGCACACAGCTGTGCAGTCTGTTACTCTGTGAACGGCCCTTGTACACATTGTAAGTACTCTCTTACTTTATGCGATGGACACAATCCCAAAATGAAATACAATGTAGTATCTTATGATGCATTTTAGGTTGGGATTTTTTTAGGACTTGACATTTTTTTAGGACTTTTTAACACTGTTATTTTAAAATTTTTGACGCATCAGAGTAAGTTGGTAACGGTGATTTTTTTGGAAGGACACTTTATTTTGAGATTCTGCCCCTCTTGTTTTTTTGGTGTTAAAATTGCCGTTTCCTTGTATGGCATTTTGATGAAATGTTGATGATAGTAACTGTATATTGGGGATTTAAAAACAAAAAGCTCCCTTGTAGGTAAAATAACAAATTGACAAGTGTAAATTGCCCCACCCCTTCCTTTTAAAAAAAGTTAATTGGCCCATGAACCAAGAGGTCATGGTTCCATCCAGTCAGGGCAAGTGCCTGGGTTGCGGCTAGATCCCCAGTAGGGGGTGTGCAGGAGACAGCCAATCAGTGATTTTCTCTCATCATTGATGTTTCTATTCCTCTCTTCCTCTCTCTGAAATCAATAAAAACATATTAAAAAAAAATTGGACATGAGACTATCCTATTAAACTTTAAAAAAAAGCAAAAAATAAAATAAAGTTAACTGGTCTGTGGCATTCAAAAATGCTGAGACCACAGGTGTAGACATTGGGAAAGGAAGACATTGCCTTGGTATCCAGCTCCAAGGAGTTTGCAAAATACTCCAGCTACTAATGAACAGGGGGCAGGGAGGAGGAGTGATACCCGGAGAAGATGAGAAGGATGGGTAGTATCTACTACAGTTCTTCAGAGAGTTTTTAGATACATTGTGTGTTCGTTTGGTAATCTTCCTGTGGCTTTCAAAGAAAGAAATTGTGTAAAGGGAAGCAGAACGGCTATGTCATATTTAGGAGGACACTAGCAAGTAGAACTGTGTTGTAATTTCACTTTCCCCAAAACTGAAGCTGTAAGTTCACTGCCACCAAGGAACAGTGCTCACAGAATCCGAGAGGCGGGAAAGGAGTTAGAGGTAATATAACAGCTATCATAACAGCCTGCATTTATTGGCTTTTCAACTATGTGCCCTGTGTGCGTGCTTTGCAGACACCAGCCCATTTGCTCTCTCATCAACTTTAAGGGTAGGTATTTATCCCATTTTATTTCACTTTAGATTAGGACTCATTATACACCTATATCTCTGGAGGGGGATCATTTTCAGTTCACAGAAAATTTTCTAAAGATAGTACAGAAAGTTCCCCTGTACCCTTCACCCAGCTTCTCCTGATGCTAAGTTCTTATATAACTACTAGGAGCCCAGTGTGCAAATTCTCGTGGTGCCTCCCACCCTCGAGTTGCCTCGAGCTGGTCCCGCCTTCTCCCGCCTCTCCGCCTCCCCACTCCAGCCTCCCCCCTTCTCCGCTCCTGCCTTCCCGCTTCCGCCCCATCTCCCGTCTCTGGAGCAACACTCCAAAGAGCATGCAGGCAGCCTCCTGATGATAGGAGCTAATAAAGAGGTAATATGTTAATAATGGTCCGGTTGTGACGTGTTATGGCATCCCAGCTAATTTGCATATTACCTTTTTATATGTATAGATGGTACATTTGTCAAAACGAAGAGATTAACATTGATATAATACTATGGACTCAACTACAGGGTTTTATTAGGATTTCAAGAGTTTTTCCACAAATGTCCTTTTCCTCTTCTAAGACCCAAACAGGATAGCACATTGTATTTAGTTGTGTCTCTTTAATCTGATCCAGTTTATTAATCTTCCCTTGACATGATATATTTAATTATAAAGACTTCAAGCCCAAAGGAAACAATTAACAGTGAAAAGGCAACCTATAGAATGGGAGAACATATATGCAAACTATATGTCGGCTATTTTTTTTAAAAATATATTTTATTGATTTTTTTACAGAGAGGAAGGGAGAGGGATAGAGAGTTAGAAACATCGATGAGTAAGAAACATCCTTGACCGGAATCTAACCCGGGACCCTTCGGTCCACAGGCCGACGCACTATCCACTGAGCCAAACTGGTCAGGGTTATGTTGGCTATTTTTAACACCAAAATCTATAAGGAACTCCTGCAACTCACCACCAAAAAAACCAAATAACTTGATTAACAAATAGGCAGAGACTTGAATAGACATTTCTCCAAAGAAGATGGCCAACAAGTATGTGAACCGGTGCTCAACACCTGGAATCAGCAGGGCCATGCAAATCAACACCACAGTGGAGAGCCCCTTGCACCCACTAGATGGCCACTAAAAGCCAAACCAAACCAAGTGTTGGCAAAGGTGTGGAGAAATTGGAAATTTGGTGCACTGTTAGGGGGAATGTCACCTGGTGCAGCTGCCATGGAAAACAGCATAGAGGTTCCTCAAAAAATCAAAAGTAGAACCACCGTCTGATCCAGAAATCCTACTTTTGGGTATATATCCAAAATAACTGAAAGCGGGTTCTGCTAGCAGCATTATGTTTACTGCAGCAATATTTATAATTGCCAAGAAGTGAAAGCAGCTAGGTGCCTATTGACAGATGAATGGGTAAAATAAATGTGTATACATGCATATATAAAAAATATATACATATATACACACACATACAAGGGAATATTATTCAGCCTTAAAAAGGAAGCAGATCTGCCCTACTATCTGTCATATGCAACAACGTGGCTGAACCTTGGGGACATTATGAGAAGTGAAATAAGCCAGTCACAGAAAGACAAACACTGTCTGAGTCCACTTACATGAGACGCCTGGAATAGTCAGACTCCTGGGAAGTAGGATGGTGGTTGCCAGGGGCGGGGGAATGGGGAGCTGTTTTTCCGAGGGCAGAGTTTCGGTTTTACAGGACAGAGAGCTGCAGAGACCTGTTGCACAACAATGGGCATCTAGTTAACACTACTGAACTGCACACGTAAAAAGGTCAATTTTATGCTATGTGTGTGGGTTTTTGTTTTTGTTTTGTTTTTTACCACAATAAAAACAACAAAAACTTCAAGCCTCATGGACACTTACAAAGGAAAAAACAACAAACCATCCGTAGCTGGTTTGGCTCAGTGGATGGAGCGCTGGCCCATGTCCTGAAGGGTCCTAGGTTTGATTCTGGTCAAGGGCATGTACCTTGGTTGCAGGCTTGATTCCCAGCCCTGGTCGTGGCGTGTATGGGAGGCAGCCAATTGATGTATCTCTCTCACAGCGATGTTCTCTCTGTCTCTTCCCCTCCCTTTCACTCTCTTTAAAAATCAGTGGAAAAACTATCTTCAGATGAGTATTAACAACAAACAAACACACATACAGCCAGGAGGAAGAGGAGCTAACTCATCTCTGGAGTAGCCCACCGCACAGGGTTCAAGTCCACCCACTGCCCTCCTACCTTTGTTCTTGCAGAGACTGGTTTTGTTTCGAGTTTGCTCTCCAGGGGGTCTTTAGGAAGGGGTTCTGCTTTAAGAGTGTATTATTTACTCTTAGGAAGAGTTTTGCAACGTGAGTTTTCTGCCTCTGCACAGTTCTTTATTGTTGGATATTTTGTTTCTTCCAGGCAAAAACACCCACCACCTACAGGGACAGCTGCACCCTACCTCTCGCTGTGGGAAGGACCTGGAGGACAGTGATGGGGAAATCTTCCCCAGTGGGCAGCACTCTAGCAGTTCACCTGGTTGTTCATTTTGCCTGGAAGAGAGATGGCTAGAGGTATGGTTGGCATCAGTTCATGGGTTCTGGCTAATGGTTTGGCTGGTGGTCAGGGACTTGGAAAAGTAATGATTGAAAAACTGATGACAAGGAGGTCTAGGGAGCAGGTATGTGGATAGATTTCTATGAGTGGGAATGAAAGGGTGGTCTCAGCAGAGGAGCATTTTAATAATCAGGAGGATAGATTGATCCATTCTGTGGATGTCATTCAGCCTCCTTCCCCGGCCACTCCAGCCATTGCCCAATGTCAGGGGTAAAGGTCATTCATGGGCTCAGCAACATGGACTTTAAACACTGTCTGACAGTGGGACAAAGGCATAAAGGCTATGGTAACGAGAAGGTGCCTTCAGATCGAAAGACACTGGCAGCCTAGCTGGTGTGGCTCGGTGGTTGAGCGTCAACCCATGAACCAGGAGGTTAGGGTTTGATTCCTGTCAGAGCACATGCCTGGGTTGTAGGCTTGATTCCCAGTAGGGGGCGTGCAGGAAGCTGCTGATTGATGTTTCTCTCTCATCATTGATGTTTCTATCTCTCTCTCCCTCTTCCTTCCTCTCTGAAATCAATTAAAAATATATATATATATATAGACACTACAGGGAACTCTATAGAATACAATGAGATATTATGGGGTAATTTAATTACAGGAATGTAGGATCAGCTTAGACAGATGACCTAGCAGTTCTGTACAAATTATTCTCCACTACAAACCCCTGTTACTATATTTTTTTAATAGTATAACTCAGGTACTGATGATTGACAAGACAAAGGGACAAAGTGCAGTGGCGCCAGGGGACATCCCTCCTGGTGGTCTTGTGATGGTTGATTGTTTATAATCAATACTACACCAGTTTGATATTCATCTCAGTCGTCATGCCATTCCGGCTTAACAAAAATATTTATGGTTACATTTTATGGAACACAAACAGATAATGATCAACTAGAAGGCTTTGATAAGCTTGCTAAGGACAGTGAGGTTGGTCAGAGATCACAGCATGAAACTTAGGAATGAAATGAAATCCAGGACACAGAGATGGAGTTAGTTTTGTCCACATCTACAACTATGAACTCACCAAGGCCCATCCTGCTGGAGCCACTGGGGAGTGCCCAGTCTGCCAGCCGAGACCAACAGTAATATGGCACCACTCCCCAGAGTAGTCAGCCAGCCGCCCGGTGACAGATTGGTTCCATTGGGCCACTTCCACCAGGGAAGCGGCAGTGTTTGGTTCTTACCAGAACAGACACTCTGGTCATCGATTTGCCTTCTCTGCCCACGATGCTTCTGCCAAAACTACCATTTGTGGCCCGGCTGGTGTGGCTCAGTGGTTGAGCATCGACCTAGGAACCAGGAGATCACGGTTCGATTCCCCGTCAGGGCACATGCCTGGGTTGTGGGCTCGATCCCCAGTAGGGGCCATGCAGGAAGCAGCCAATCAATGATTCTCTCTCATCAGTGATATTTATCTCTCTCTTCCTCTCCCTTCCTCTCTAAAATCAATAAAAATATATTTTTAAAAAGAACAAAAAACAAAACAAAACTACCATCTATGGACTTATGGAGTGCTTTATGCACAATCAAGGTATTTCACACAGCATCATTTCTGAGCAGAAACTCATTTCACTGAAAATGGGCCCAGTGCTTATGAAATTCATTGGTTTTAGCATATTCCCCATTATCCAAGACAAGTTGGGTTGACAGAATTATGGAATGACCTTCCAAAGACTTGGCTATGATGCCAGCTGGGTGGCAACACTTTTGGATTTGGGGCAGTGTTTTCCAGGATGCTCTAACTCGGCATCTAATATATAGAGCTGGGTCTCCTATAGCCAGGATCCACCAGGCCAGGCAGGAAGGGGTGGAAAGGGAGTAGTCCCTCTCACTATTCCCCTAGTGACCTTTCTGTCCCTGCAACTGTAGGCTCTGCTAGTGTAGAGGTCTTAGTTCCCAAGGAGGGAATGTTTCTACCAGGAACACAACAGCGATTCCATCGAACTGAAAATCCATACAATCACCTGGCCACTGTGGATTCCTTATGCCATTGACTCATTAGGCAAAGAAGGGAGTTACTGTACGGCCTGGGGGAAGCCATCGCGACTACCAAGGGAACTTGGGTTGCAGCTACACCATGTGGGTACGAAGGAATATGCCTGGAGTATAGCTGATCCCCTATGCAGTGGTCGGCAAACTCATTAGTCAACAGAGCCAAATATCAACAGTACAATGATTGAAATTTCTTTTGAGAGCCCAATTTTTTAAACTTAAACTATATAGGTAGGTACATTGTTATTAATTTAATTAGGGTACTCCTAAGGCTTACGAAGAGCCACACTCAAGGGGCCAAAGAGCCGCATGTGGCTCGCGAGCCGCAGTTTGCCGACCACGGCCCTATGGGATTTCTTAGTATGCCCTATGGTTAAAGTCAGTAGAAAACCATAGCAACTCAATTCAGGCAAGACTGCTAATGGCCCAAACTCTTCAAGAATAACAGTTTGGTCACCCCAGCAGGCAGGGAACCACAACCTGCAGTGGGCAAAGGGGATTTGCAGTGGGAAGAGGAAGGTAATTAAAAATATCAGCTATGCTGCCTAGTGGTGTGGCTCAGTGGTTGAGTGGCAACCCAGGAACCAAGAGGTCACGGGTTCAATTCCCAGTCAGGATACATACCTGGGTTGTGGTCTCAATTCCCATTATGGAGTGTGCAGGAGGCAGCCGGTAGATCAGTGGTTATCAACCTTCCTAATGCCGCGACCCTTTAATACAGTTCCTCATGTTGTGGTGACCCCCAATTTCATTGTTACAAGTTGAACATAATTAAAGCATAGTGATTAATCACAAAAACAATATGTAATTATATATATGTTTTCCGATGGTCTTAGGCGACCCCTGTGAAAGGGTCGTTCGACCCCCACAGGGGTCGCGACCCACAGGTTGAGAACCACTGCGATAGATGAAGTTTCTCTCATCGATGTTTCTGTCTCTCTATCCCTCTCCTTTCCTCTATCTCTAAAAATCAATAAAAACATTAAATAACATCAGCTATGCCTACATGACCAATGGCAGAAAAGGGGACTATAACAATTATGATCTTGAAATGAATATGTTGGTAAATATCTATAAATTAACCAACTATTTTTGTTTTCTTTCCCTCTTCTTTCCCTTTAACAGACATGTTGATTACAATTAATCTTATAGCTCAGTATTTTAGTTACAGGATCATGAAGGGGGAGTGTGAGTTAGCTAGAAGAAGAAACATCACTCAAAGACAAAGAGGGGGTTTGCATCTCTTCTGGGGAAGGGGTGGCGTGCTTTCGGTGGTATGTAGATGGTCGTACATGCTAGGTGGAAGCATTACTATGTTACTGTCTTTATCTAGAAGTTAAGCATGGTTTAAAGAGTCCCAATCTGAGAAGGGGTACTCCGGTGACTTTATAATATATTCACTTGGCTAGGCTGAACTACATTTCTCAGACTCCCTGCTCTGTGTGTTACCAATTAGTGGGCCACAAGAGAGAATTGGAGGGTAGAGTGAAGCAGCAGCCATTTGATAGCATACCAGTTGTCACTCACCTGCTGGCTCGCCTCATTCAGGCACGGCAGAAGCCCAGCCTGCAACTGCTCCACCTTCCCCTGATCCTCCAACTCCTGGGCCAGACATGCCATTAGCTCCATGACAGAGGGCACTGACTGCTTCTGCAAAACACCCAGCCCTCAAGGTCAGGGGTGGTGAGAGCTGACACAGTTTCAGTTCATTCCAGCTGCTCCCAGCTTGTGCTTGTGGGTTACAGCCTGTCCGTGCTGGTCTTCCATTTCACATCCATTTTCCTCCTAACTGCCTGTGGACTTCAAGCTCCAGCACTGGACTTCATATATGTGAAGACAAATACATACATCATTTCTTAGTCAGCTCCCATGATTGCTAAGCTCAAATCTCTGCAACAAATCTCTCTGTCTCCCTATCTCTCTACCTAATTATCAACTTTTGGATGGACTTATAGGATTACATGGGGAGCCTGAGACCAAATTTGTTTTTTTCCTTCCTTTAATAGTGATCTGCTTTTTTTTTTTTTTTTAAATTTCTTCTACCAGTGTGTCTGAGCAATTCTTTTTTTCCCTTTAAATCTTTGAAACTCAGAATCAATTAGGGCAATCAATGTTGGGGATATTAAAACATTTTTTTTTTCTGGCAGATACACTATCTTTTCAATCTTCAGATTGAATTTTTCATTCCAGTCAGAGAAGTTTTCTCATATTATATCTCTAAGTTCCTTTTGTTGAGATCTGTACACAAAGGACATCAATTATCCTTAATTAATAGATCATCTTTGGCTTCCATATCTATCACATTCTTTCTAGTTGCTTCAATCTTTTTGTTTTTCCCCTCTATATCCACTATTATCTTAAGTCTTCCCTCAATGATGTTAATTTGATTTTAGCCATGATTATTTTCTTTTCTAATTAATTTATTATACCTGTTATCATAATATTTTGATTTTCAATGTATTCCCTAAGGTCTTCAACCTCCTTTTTCATCTCATTCTGTTACTTTATTATCTCAATTTTTAGTTTTTATGTTATTAAATTAAATCCTATTATGTTGTTTTAAAATGCTAAACACTTGCAGAGAATCGCTCTTATTTGGATTCTAGTCTCCAGAACTGTGAGGCAATCCATTTCTGTTGTCTAGGCCACCCTTAGGTGGTACTTCCTTATGGCAGCCCTAGCTAACTAATATACCTCACCTTATTTAACATTTCAACCAGCCTCCAGCACACACACTTTCTCTTCTTGCTTATTTTTCTTTTTTGCAACTTATCTTCTAATATACTGCATAATTTCCTTATTTATTTTGTTTGATACCTGTCTTTTCTTTTAAGAATGAGGGCTGAGATTTTGCTTTGGTTCACTGATTTACCTCTAGGGCCTAGCACATAGTAGACGCTCAATAAATAGTTGCTGAGTGAATAAATACAATTAAATCTGACACTTAGCATGTGCTAACAAATGATCCAGTGTTAGGCCTATTGACAGCTAATGAAATCATATTGACTGGCTTTATGATTTCTTTTGAAAATGTCTTTGGATCTATTCATTCATTCACTCATTCAGGTAATATTTATTGAGAGCTTACTACATGCCAGTTATTGTGCTCAATGGTAAACAAAACCAAGAGGGAGGCCCCAGTTGGTTTGGCTCAATAGAGCATTGGCCTGCAGACTGAAGGGTCCCAGGTTTGGTTCAGGTCAAGGACACATGCTGGGTTGTGGGCTTGATCCCCAGTGGGTGGTGTACAGGAGGCAGCCAATCAATGATTCTCTCTCATCATTGATGTTTCTATCTCTATCTCCCTCTCCCTTCCTCTCTAAAATCAATAAAAATATATTAAAAACAAAAAGAGGGAGAAAGAGACAATAAACAAAGAGCTTATGGCAGAGTGTCGGGTAGTGATGGGCACAGTGAAAGGTAAACAGGGTAAATGTTCCAGGTAACTGTTGGTGTGAAGCAAACCACCCAGAGGCTTAGTAGCCTAAAACAACGATTCCGTATTATCTCTCATGGTTCTTCGGCGGACTGGGCTCATGAGGGTGGTTCTTGCTGGGGTCTCACACGTGGTGCTGTCAGGTGTTGGCCAGGCCTTGCGTCATCTGAAGGACAGGCTGGGTGGGACATCCGAGGTGGCTCACTCACTTGGCCACTGTTGATGTTGGCCACCAGCTGGGAGTTCAGTCAACGTCCTGGGGCCTCTCCACGTGACCTGGGCTTCTCAGCGTGGCAGCTTGGCTCTGGAAGGAGCTCTCCAAGAGCAAGTGTTCCAAGAAGCAGGAAGCAGAGGCGGCCAGGGCAGCTAAGGGCTGTGCTTGGACCTGGATCAGTGTCATTTCTGTTGGTTAAGATTCTAGGAGCTGGAGAAAGAAAACATGGGATAGAATTGCTGTGGCACCTTTGGAAAACACAGTTCACACATAAGGGCATACTGAGTGGTAGGCAAGCAGGAGAGAGAGGTGCTCTTTGCAGGGAAGGCCTCTCTGATTAGGTGCCCTTTGCGCACAGGCCTGAGGGGCATGAGGAAATGGCCCATGAGGCTATCTGGGGAAGGGTGTTCTAGGCCATGTCTGGCAAGTTCAAAGTCCTGAGGCAGGAGCCTGTTGGGCATGGTGAGGGGCAGCCAAGGTGAGGTGGGAGGGGAGCTGTGGGATCAGTACTTATAAGACTCCAGCAATGTCTTACCCTTAGGACCGAAGGGGTCACAGATGTGTCCTGGTATTTCTTTCTTTAAAAAAATTTTTTTTAATTGATTTCAGAGAGGAAGGAAGAGGGAGAGAGTGATAGAAACATCAATGATGAGAGAATCATTGATTGGCTTCCTCCTCCATGCCTCCTATTAGGGATGGAGCCTGCAACCTGGGCATGTGCCCTGACTAGGAATCCAACTGTGACCTCCTGGTTCATAGGTTGATGCTCAACCACTGAGGCCAGGCTGTCTTGGTTTTTAAATGGGCTGGGGCCTTTGCAGCAGCCCTTGCTGATGACTCTGTCACGCCTGCTCTGTGTTGGAATCTCTCCTTCCCCACCATGAGCCCATTGGTGCTCTCACCTGCAGGTCTGCCCTTTGCTCCTTGATCTCTACCAACCCATGAGGCCTTGTCATTGAGTGACTGTCCTTGACCCAGAAGCCTGGTGCCACCCACCTCACCCATGTTGCTATGTTTGCTGCTCTGATACTCTGGATCATGCACCCTAGGTCAAGCCCTGGAGGCCCCTGTCGTAGCTGTGGTGTCCCAACACCGTGCCACGCCGGCACGGCCAAGGGTGAACCCAAGTGGGGGTGATGAAAGGATTAAGAAAAGACAGACATGAGAACGAAAGCTGGGTCTTGGTGGGACGCTGCTTCTGAGAGCGACCACGCCCACAAGCCATGTCTTTATTTTATAGCAGATGCCACGAGGCAAAGTAAGGGCGTGATCAAGTTGTTTACAACATTCTCATTGGTTTCAATCCTACTCCACTACATGCACCTGAACTCTATCACTCAGGTACGTGGGGCCACGTGTTCGGACCACAGGCTCAAGCTTACAACTATAGCTGTTGGCTATAATTGTGCTGGGAGGGCTCTGCCATCCAATCTGGGACTTGCACGTGGCGATGAGAGGCCTGTGCCCTCTCAGTAGTCCAAGGCTTGAACCTGTCCAAACACTGTGGCCGAGCCCCACACAGCACTCCTGCTGCTCAGGTCAGAAATGGGGCCCAGGTGTCCTCTGCTGGGACTGCAGCCTTCCCTGTCTCCTGCCCAGCTTTGGGAGCCTGAATCCTCAGCCTGTGATCCAGCCCCCTCGCTGGCTGATCCCTGCCTCACACCATTGGATTCTCTGGAACCATGACTGACCTCCGCCAGGCTCTAGACTCATCTGGCTTCCCCTACTGAGGGGCCATCTGTCTCATAGGCCATCTGACAGCAGCTGGGAGAGCGGTTGCTTGGTGGGTAAGGATGCCATTTTGGGAGCTGACCCCTCTGGGTTTGCAGTGTGTCCTTGGACAAGTAGTTCAATCTCCCTGTGCTTTTTTCTTCTTCAATGAGAACTTTAATTGCACTTTTAAAAAGGTTCAATTAGACTCTTAGGTCTCCATCAGCCTGAACTATTCCTTTTTCAGAGACTTAGATACCATCCAAAAATATTCTGTTATTCTCGCTTTTGACTGTTGTCGCTGCAGGATCAAAGTAGCACCTGAATTTGATTCAAGTTCAACGTCTTTTAATAATTATCTCATCTTTTGGGGCTTGAAATATTGAACAAGCAGTGCCTGGCCTCATTCAAATACCAGTGGTGTATTTCTCACTCAAGAAATTTCAGATTTCAACAAGAGACCCATCCTTCTGAATGACAACAGTGATAGGGAAGTGAGCACACACACCTCCTCTTGTAACGGAAGCCAGGGTAACCCCCTCCATCGTGTTCTGTGTCTAACAACAGCCAGTGTAAACCTTGGCCAGTTCCTTCCTCTTTCCCCACCACTGTCAATCCAGGTCCTCTTTTCTTGCCAAAGAGACTGAGTTCTCCACCAATGTGACTTGAGTCCCCCTGCAGGCTCCTCTGCCCCCCCCCCCCCGCCCCCACCCACTCCCCACCCAGCTCCTGTGTATCCCTGTCAGTGCCGTCTACATTTTCTGGAATGTCAACAGTCTGGCTGCTGAGAATGGTCTTTATTCTCACAGTAGATAAGCCCAAAAGAGACTGACCTCACAACAGTATTGACCTCACAGGTTAGCTGTGAGAATTCATTGAGTTGGAGCATATGAAGGGCTTAGAACAGCGGTTCTCAACCCGTGGGTCGCGGCCCCTTTGGCGGTCGAACGACCCTTTCACAGGGGTTGCCTAAGACCATCCTGCATATCAGATATTTACATTACGATTCATAACAGTAGCAACATTACAGTTATGAAGTAGCAATGAAAATAATTTTATGGTTGGGTCACAACATGAGGAACTGTATTTAAAGGGCCAGAAGGTTGAGAACCACTGGCTTAGAAGGACTCCTGACAACTGAAGGTGTGAGGTGTTGGCTCTAATGACTGTATTAGAGTCTGTGACTCCTTGGACAAGCTCTGAACCTTTCTGTGCTGCTCCCAGAACCAGGCCTGCAGCTAGACCCCACCTCAAGGCCCCCATCCACTGGGCCGCTCAGGTTACTTTCCCCTCCTGGTTGCCCCCACTAACCTGATAACCCATCATGCCCCCCACTGGGCCTACTCAGAGAGCCGAGAGGCAGAGTATATAATGTAGCAAGAGCCCATAGGAGTTCCCAGGGGCTGGACCATGGGACCCAAAGTGCAATTGGCACCTTTGGAGACGAAGCAGAGGCCTGAGCCATTGGGGAGCTTCCGAGTGGCCGCACAAGTGGGAGCTTTGGGTGACTAGCTGGAGAGGTGGCAGGATTTCTTTTGTTCTATATTTTTTTTAAAATTAAAAAAAATGTTTTTATTGGTTTCAGAGAGAGGAAGGGAGAGGGAGAGAGAGATAGAAGCATCAGTGATGACAGAGAATCCTCAATCAGCTGCCTCCTGCATGCCCCCCACCCAGGATGGAGCCCTCAACCTGGGCATGTACCCTGACTGGGAATCAAACCGTGAGCTCCTGGTTCATAGGTCAACGCTCAACCACTGAACCATACTGGCCGGGCAGAATTTCTTTATTAGAGGCGCCAGGTGCAAAGAGGGCCATGTAGTTGGAGGAGGCTAAGAGCCCTGGCTTGAGTTTTTGAAGACTGCTGTCTACCAGCATGAGGTTTTGGGGGTGCTCATGGGTAAGTGGCGGGGGGCAAAGTCTCTCACGCTCCAGTGGCGATGAGCAGACACGTTCCCCTTTTGGGGAATGCTGGTCCATGGAGTCAGCCTGCTCACAAGGGGGTAACGAATCAAGCAACCTTTGAAGGTTAGAAACAGGCTGTGATTTCTGCGTTACTGTGGGAACAAAAGCATAGCAGCATTTTCCACCGTAACCATTTCTAAGTGTTCAGTAGTGTGAGGTATGTTTACACTGTTTGCAGCCAATCTCCAGAACTTTTTCATCTCGCAAAACTGAAACTCTACACTCATTAAACAACTGCTTTTCTCTTCCCGGGCAACCACCACTCTAGTTTCTGTTCCTGTGAACATGACCGCTCCAGATAACTCATGTAAGAGGCATCAGACAGGATTGGTTTCTAGGTTCCTTTTGAAAGCCTGGACTTTCTGAAACCTTTATGATGACCACAGTGCACACGCCACCCTCTGACTACCGGGGCCGCTTCCTCTGTCTCTCCCTGGGGGTCTCCTGCCTGTGCTCAGGCCACAGGTGCTGCCGTTCTCCCTACGCAGTCCTCCCTAGTCAGTCCTCCCTACCCAGACCTCACTACTCAGTCCTTAGCCAGTGAATCCCCCTTACACTTTTCCTGGCGAGCTCCCCCAGATGGCTCCTACCTCCCCTGAGGCTTTGTCTTCCCTGGGCCTCTGCCCCAAAGCCCCCGCCCCGGCTCACTCCTGATCCTTCAGGGTTCGACATCCTGGACGAGCATCAGGGAGATTCCTGCAGAACTGGTCCCCGAACCATGTTTGGAGCAACACTGCTGCTCTGTAACAACCTGTTTCCTCTCTGTCTTCCCGACCAGTGCCCGCTCTGGAAAGGCCCATGGGCTCCCTCCTCCTCACAGCCCGGTCGCAGACTCGGGAGCTCAGGGGACATTTGGTGAGTGAGTGAACGAAGCAATCCTCACACAGCTCAGTAGAAAAGTAAGACCAAGAGAAAGGGTTCCAGGTGAGGATGGGGATTGATGCAGGAATCCCCTCTAAAACTACAGCAAAAAGATTTAAGGGATAGAAACCCACCAGGAGGGTGAAGTGGCAGACCTGAGGACAGAGTCACATGTGGCCAGTGGGAAAAGCAGAGAACCATGGAGTCCTCAGAAGGTGTACGACAGGCAGTGTAGGGGACCTCAGGAAGTGGGGTGAGCTGGTGAGCACAAATGTACCCCTGTATCTCGTCCACACAGGTGCCCTAATCCCGGGGGGTCCTGGGTTTTCCAAGCTGTACCCACTATTCCTTACAGGGGCTCTGAGCACTCTGACCTGATGACCCTTTTGGAATAGCTCATCCTGGAGGCTTCACCCAGAAGTGGCAATATTGTCCTTCCATGATTCAGCTAGATTTGTGCTTAACACCCAGCTTTTCAAAACTCAACATTTGGTTAGGTATACATAGCTTCCCCGAGAAACCGATCCAGACAGAGGAACCAGTGGTGGGCAAGAATAGCCCCACCCACTCCTGGTGTCATAGGACTTCCTCTCAACAGACCTCCTTCAGAGCCCTGCTGGCTTCATGAAAAGGACTTCAGAGCATCTTCCCTTTCCTCAGCCGGAGGGATGGGGACCCTGTGATTTCTCAGTGATGTTTTTTTTCTGCTCGGTTCCCAGTCTGGTCGTTAGAGGAGACAACAGCCATCCCAGGAATTCTCAATAAATGTATATTATTTTAGCTGAAAACACTTTTTTAAAGGATGGGAGAGTGAATATTGAACACCTCCTAGAATTATCCTAAGCAAGTAGATGCTGGTTCTGAGTGTAAGAGAGAAATGCACTTTGAAAAATGGGAAGAGGTGGGAGAAAACCATGGTATGCCTTTCTTAAAGCTGTCTCATGGATATTCTGGGGAAAGGATAGAATTCCTTTAAAAGTTGGGCTGCCCCGCAGCTGAAGCCACGTTGTAAAGCTGTTTGGGATGTAGAAGGGTTAGTAAAGAGACCAACGGTAAGGTCATTTCTAACGATCTGGAACGGTTTAAATGCTGGCTGCCCAGGAAACCGATGATTGGAAAAATAACATCACAGGGTTTTTATATGGCCCACTGGTATCGTGATGCGATGGGATTATTTTCTGACTTTCTGTTTTTGCCACAGGAAGAGGAAGAGGCAAGGGAATCAAAGGGGCGCTCAGATGCGAATCACCAGGGCTTCTCTCAGATAAATTACGAACAGGTGCTTAAAGAATTCTCTTGCTACAGTAAAGACACAAAGCAGCCTTTAAACACTTTCGAAGTGAACATGCCCTAATTTCAAAAGCACTAGAGCTATATATAACCCCAAAGATAATCTTTTCCTCCAAGGATTAAGCTGAGTAAAAAAATAAAAAAGAAAGAAAGAAAGCAACCCCAACACCCCACTCCTGGGCCTGTGGCAGACATCATTAATCAATCAAGGCAGATTTCTTTTTCCCATGGAACCTAAATGCTGCCCTAGAATTCTTCTCAACAATGTGTGCCTGCCTGACAGCTACTATAAATAGATCTGAATTGGCATGTGAGCTGAGCCAACTCTAGAGGCCTCTAGCCTGGCCGTTAAAAGTGTAGTCTGTGGAGCCAAATCTCAGCTTACTCTTTCAGATAAGTTTCTGAACCTTTGAAATGTAGATAATAAAAGTACCTATCTCATTGGATTGTTATAAGGGTTTGAATAATTACCAGCTTTGAACAGGACAAATAGTAAATACTCAATAAGGGGTTTTTCTCCCAGAATAAAGTGTTAAAGAAGATCATCACTCTTTAACCCTGGAGGAAGAACTAGATTAAGATTGAGTAATAGCTTATGAATTTGTTCAACAAAGGTATATTTGGCAACTATTATATGCCAGACTATGTATCAAATGTGGCTAGTAAAACAAGGCACCAATTTTGTCTAGGTGATATACATATATTAATCCTGTTCAAATTTGGAATCCTTTGAAATGACATATGACAAATTAATGGTTTATATTCAGTTGTTTTACATCATAATTCTATTTAAAAGAAAAAGAATAATTGAGAAGATAATTGGCCAATTATTATTTTTTTAAAATATATTTTATTGATTTTTTTACAGAGAGGAAGGGAGAGGGATAGAGAGTTAGAAACATCGATGAGAGAGTAACATCGATTAGCTGCCTCCTGAGCACTCCCTACTGGGTATGTGCCTGCAACCAAGGTACATGCCCTTGACCAGAATCGAACCTGGGACCCTTGAGTCCACAGGCCGACACTCTATCCATTGAGGCAAACCGGTTAGGGCAATAATTAGCCAATTAAATATGAAAAGCTGCTCAACCTCATTAATAAACAGGGAACAAATTAATGCAACAATGAGAATGGGAGTGGAGCAAAGGAGAGAAAAAGACGATAAATCTAGGCATTTAACATCCAAATATAAGGAATTCCAGGAAGAGAGAGAAGAGGCAATTAAGAGGAGAAAAATCACCAAAGAAATAATACAAAAGTATTTCCAGACCTAGTGTGTGTGTCACTAGATGTAAAGGTCCACTGAAATGCATGGCAAAATGAATGCAAAAGACCCTCACCAAGGCATATGATCATGGGCATATGATCAATTCTGAATCTCATGGATAAAAAAAGAAAACAAAAACAAAACTAGGATGGATAGGAGTGTTGGAAACTAGTTATATGCCAAGAAACAAAAGTCAAATTGGCATTGGATTTTTAACCATAATTTTATACCCAGCCAATCTATCCATCAAGTGTAAAGATAGAACAAAGATATTTTCAGACTTCAGGACTTGAAAATATGCTTCTTTTAAAATAATTATGCTTTAACACATTATTTTTTTTAAAAGGGTAAAAATCATGACTCATACACAAATATAAAATGAACATGTGTTAAATATCTTTTGTAGTTCATTATGAATGAGGGAACCAGTACGATGTTACAGTTTAAAGAAGTAAAAGAAAAAAAGCACACATTTTCATGGAATAAAGCAATTTTGAAGCTAGTTATATGCAAATCAATTTACAAATATGAAACTGCCTTTTTGTATGGGGTTGGGAGAGGGACCTGGGCTGTTATTTGCATATCTATAGATAAGAATTGCTTTTGCATTGCTGTTAGTTATCCACAGTTTACAGAGTGGTAAAGTAGCTCCAAGGCAATGAGAGGCACAGAGCCCCCACAGAAGCAAAATCAAGAAAGGATGTGCTGTAAACAATGTGGTTTTTCAAGGAAGCACAACATTTTCCAAGTACACTCCCCAGTGACTTCTATGGGGATACTGTACTGGAAAATATGCTTCATCAAAGGGAGGGAGTAAAGTGGAGAGAGAGAGAGAGAGAGAGAGAGAGAGAGAGAGAGAGAAAGAGAGAGAGAGAGAGAAGAGAAGAGAAGAGAAGAGAAGAGAAGAGAGAGGCGAGGGGGGTGGGCAGGGGAGCTGCAAGACTACAGTGCAGCATGAAGGGAGAGCCCAGCCGGCTCAGAGCACAGGAGGGAGGACTCCTGAGAGGCTCCGGGAAGAAGAAATGGCACTGATGAGCTCGAGCATCTGGAAAATACCATGGAAAGGCCTTTGGCAGAGCAGTTAATTGAAGGCTCCTATAGGACACTAACGCTAAGTAATAGAAATAACGTGAATGAAAAACCGGGGCCATCATTAACTTAGGAGTACTGGAAGGTTGCACAAGAATGAAGCTAAGTAATGTTACTTGGCTTAGCAGTGAGTAATACTTCCATCGTCATTACAATATAAATACCAACTATTTATCCAAAAAGTGTAACAAAGTGATATTGGGTGATGGGTGTACATGTGGGAGAGTAGGTATTCACCCACGGAAGCCAGCGAATAATTTCTGTAAGTGGGAAGTTAAGAAGTAGCAGTAGAGGAATAGTATTCATAAATATGAAGATAAACACCAGAGAAAGTGGCTTTAGAAGAGTTGCCAGTGGCTGCCTCTGGGAGGTAGATCCTGCTGTTTTTTCATTAAAAACTTATGCGCATACATACATACATACATACATACATATAGATATATCTCTACATATACTTACTTAAAATAAATTGGGGAAAATGATTATACCTTGAAAAGGTAGACATTATTAAGTGCTGCTGAGGTTGGGTCATCTCACATATGACTAGTGAAGTAGAAATTGGCGCAGCCTTTTTGGAAAGGTGACTTGGCAGAATCTAATTAAATTTTCATGTACGCACCCTGCAACCCAGCAATCACACTTGTTGGTCTTTATCCTCAGAGAAACACTTGCCCGTGTGTGCAGGGAAGCAGGCATAAGGATGTTCCTGGAGCATTATCTACGAGGTAAAAGGTGATAATCCTATAAATGTCCAGGGGAAAGGGAAGGGCGCTACAACAATAAAACAGAAAGTCTGGTCTATCCTGTGCTGCGGACACAGCTCTATATCCCATGTGCTGAGCAGGCAAAGGCTCCAAACAACACCAGAACAACAGCATTCGTGTTAAAATCTCCATCCCAGCCACCCAGAATGAAAGGGTGTATTTCTGTATGTTCACCTATGTATGTCTGTACAAAGGAGTTCTGGAAGCATATACAGGGTGTCCCCCCAAAATGTAACATACTTTAACAGCTGATAGCTCAATTTTGAAAATGAAATGTATTTTAATAAACCCTGCCTTTATAATAATTCAATGTGTATGTACACATTTTCGGGGACACCCTTTATATACTCAACTGACAATAATCATCAAGATAATAATCATCAAGATATACTTTCCTATATCTCTACTATGTTTTGGGGAGAGAGGGGAAATTAAATTTATTAGGGGTGGTATTGGTTAATAGAATTATATAGGTTTCAAGTGTACAGTTCTATGATACATCATCTGTATATTGCATTGTGTGCCCACCCCACCCCAAAGTCACAAATCTGTTTCTTTTTAAAAAATATATGTTTTTATTGATTTCAGAAAGGAAGGGAGAGAGAGAGAAACATCAATGATGAGAATTATTGATAAGCTGCCTCCTACACACCTCATACTGGGGATCGAGCCTGCAACCTGGGCATGAGCCCGACCTGGAATTGAACAGTGATGTCCTGGTTCATAGGTCGATGCTCAACCACTGAACTATGCCATCTGGGCACACAAATCTGTTTCTTAAAAAGATTTTTTAAATTGTGGTAAAATACAAATAACATAAATTTACTATCTTAACCATTTTTGAGTGTATGGTATAGTAGTGTTAAGTACATTCACAGTTTTGTATAACCAATCTCCAGAACTCTTTTTATCTTGCAAATCTGAAACTCTAATGTCCATTAAACAACTCCCATTTTTTTCCTTCCCCGGCCCCTGGCAACCACCACTCTACTTTCTGTCTCTCTGAATTGACCACTCTAGGTACCTCATATAAGTGGAATGTACAGTATCTGTCTTTGTGTGTCTGGCTTACTTCACTTAGCATAATGGCTTCAAGGTTCATCCATGTGGTAGCCTGTGTCAGAATTTCCTTCCTTTTTGAAGCAGATTTGTCCTATTTTTTTTTATGAGCATATATACCTGTATTTTCAGTGAAATTAAAAATAAATACAATTTTCAAAAGAAAAAGCAACACATGCTTAGAAAAAATAAACTGAAAGGAAACCTGGGTCAGGTAATCATGGCCACTTAACTTTTCTTTCATATGTATTTCTTTGTTTGGGTCATGTGTTATTTTAACACTATAAAAATATTAAAATTAGGAGGCAAGAAAGTAAGCTACTCTGGCTGGGATGGGCGCAGTGGACACTGAGATAGGGATGGAATGTTTGTGCCCAAGGCCTGTCCGTGGACGTGGCCCACCCCCAGACTGGGGTCATTGCCCTAAACCATGTAAAAAGAAGCTCCAGTGAACTCATAACTCACAAGTGAAATTTTAAAGGACAGTGAAGTCCTATTTTCTTTTATTTGGCTTATCAGTTTGGCAAAGTTTGATAACACTTTGTGGGTGTGTTGGTGAAGCTGTGGCAAAACAGGTGCTTTCAAACACTGTTGATGGGAGGGCACATGGCTTCAACCTCTGTGGAGAGCAGCGTCCACCAGCATTACAAATCACATGCCCACCGACTCAGAAATCCCACTGTTACTAATTCATCCAACAGGTAAATGCATGGACAAAATTACACAGTACCTACCGAGAGATTTGTTGCGGCATTATTTATAATAGCAGAAGTTTGGGAACAGCCAATAGGGGACGGCTAAGAAGTTTCTGTGTTTAAGTCCCCCAGCCTGTGCTGTGGAGCTCCGGTGGCAGTGGGGGTGGGGAGAACAGGAGTGGAAGGAGGATGTGCGTGTGCTTCATTCTACGGCATTTTTCCTCTGTGTCTTTCAGGACAAAATGCCAGACAGCAAAATAAGTGTGCCCCGTGCCTCAGTCTCCTCACCTCTGAAAAGGAGATGATGATTCTCCTGGGGTTCCATGAGCTGCTCCATGTCAGTGCTTAGATCAGAGCCTGGCAGGGTGGGCACGTGTAAGCTCATTATCCAGGTTCCGTGTGTAACATGGCCCATCATCCAGGGGAGGGGCTCCGGTGGCCCAGGTTGAAGCCTCTTGGAGACAGACAATCGGTTCTGTCAGAAAGGACACATCGAAAGGGTGTGTGTCAGAGATGGCTCTCCTGCTGAGACAACACAGGGCCCCGGGCAGGGCTGGGAGCCTGTGACGTTGGTGGCTCTGCCACACTGCTGTCTTCACACCCTGTGTGGGTCTGGGCTGGGGCGGGACTGGCCTTCATGAGCAGCATGTGGCAGCGGGAACTCCTCCTAAAGAAAGCCTGTACTGACCACACTGAGGCCGCAAGCGATGAACAACGATGTTCAAGGTCAACAGAATAAAGAAACAGGAGAGCAGACCGGGTGCCACTTCCTGCAGAGGAGTCTCCAGGGAGTCCCTCACACGTCTGCTTACATTTCCTTGGTTAAAACAAAGCCACACCTCACTGCAAGGGCACTGGAGCAATGAAGTCTTACAACTGGCAGCTCTGCCAGCCCCAGTAAAATCATCTGAGTGATGAAAATGTTCTGGAACTAGACAGTGGCGATGGTTGCACAGCCGTGTCAATGAGCTAAATACTGACTTGTCCACTTCAAAATGGTGAACTTGGTGCCTGAGCCGGTTTGGCTCAGTGGGTATAGTGTTGGTTTAGGCTGCTGGTTCGATTCTGGTCAAGGTCAAGGGCATGTACCTCTGTGGCAGGCTTGATCCCTGGCCCCAGTGTACATGCGGGAGGCAAACTATTCCACATGTTGATGTTTCTCTGCCTCCCCCTCCCTTCCACTCTCTCTAAAAATCAATGGAAAAATATCCTCTGGTGAGAATTAGGCGAACTTTGTTTCACCACAATTTAAAAAATTAGACTTCCCTTACTAAGGAATGAGATGAAAATGAATATTAGCCCTGACCGGTTTGGCTCAGTGGATAGAGCGTCGGCCTGCGGACTGAAAGGTCCCAGGTTCGATTCCGGTCAAGGGCATGTACCTTGGTTTCAGGCACATCCCCAGTGGGAGGTGTTTAGGAGGCAGCTGATCAATGATTCTCTCTCATCGATGTTTCTAACTCTCTATCCTTCTCCCTTCCTCTCTGTAAAAAATCAATAAAATATATATTTAAAAAAATAAAAGAAAATGAATATTAGGACAGGCAAGCAGCAGGCTCGCCATTCCTGTTTTTTAATCACATTAGATCTCCCTCGCTGAGCAGTTGGGCAGGGGAATGGGGTACCTTAATTGGACACCCTGGGTCAGGTGCTCACCCTCAGTTGGGGATGAGGTCTGTGACTAGGAGAAGCTGGGGGGCAGGGCGCTGGGTAGATGGGCACTGGCATTTGTCATTAGGATTTAGCTATAAAGTTCCCTTGAAGTGAGCCATACCTGTGTTGGTAACCGGAGGGGCATGGGATTACTACCCATTACCTGTCGCAGGCTGGTCACAGTGGGCTCTGGGACAGACAAGTACCCTTAGAAGGTCAAGAAACAAATCCTGACTTAATGCAGAAGGAAACAAACTCAGGGTGCCCTGACCATTTTTCCAGGGGGATTGTAGATAGAGCGCCATTATTCACCTTCACCGGTTTATGACTATTTTCTCTACGTTTTCCTGAACAGTCCAGGCCCGGCAAGGTCTTTACTCTGAACTTGATCTGTTCCCTCTTGGCAAGGCACACCCACAGTGAGGATTGCTCTGCCTTGAGAATACCAGGGGAAGTTTTCCAGATGGGCCTGCATTTTCTCCGCACCCCCCAAAAATAAAGGAGGTGGTCTCCCAACTTTCATGAAATGTTACCTAGGAAAGACATGGGTAAGAATGACGCAGAGACCAAAGTGGGGGTGACTAGAAAGGGACTTAGTCACATCTCCTGCCTGTGGGTCCCCAGAGGCCTGGGTCCTGCCCCAGTGCCTGCAGCTCAGAGGAGCTGGGCAGGACAGGAGGGGGGAGAGAGCTAAGTCTGTCCCGGTCTTTCAATGTGATGAAACCAGTGGAGTGTCTGCCAAGAACAGGTCAGGTTCAAAACAGGAAACCCCAGGGTAGTGATAAATGAACACTTCTCTGTAGATTTTACATGGATCTCTAGGGAAAGTGCTGGAACTGATCTCATTCAACGTTTTTTTCACAGATCACATTGAAGAGGAAGTGCACAATGAGCTCTCCAGGTTTGCCAACCGCGCTAATCTCTTCCAGGTGCCGAAATACTAAGGTCCTGGGGAACTGCAGGAAGCTGCTACAGCGCTTACCGGGAGGGGCAGGAAAATGCCCAGAAGGGGCAGGAGCAAAGTGCAGTTGGAAGAGCAGAGCCAGACTGCTGCCATGGGTTGCCACAGGCTCCAACAGTGCACTTCCTGGGGATCCTGCAGCTCCAAGTGTTGGGAGGGGGGGGGTGTGGGGGGAGGGGGGGCAGGTGGGACAGGAGTGCTGAGGTCCCTGCCCCTCCTGGGAGCCCTGGAACAGCCCCTCCCTCCTGGCCTGCACACAGAAGCTACACTTTCCAGGGCACCCTGCCCTTCACAGGATTCCTCTGAGAAAGGCCCGCTTTTCCTCCGTATGCAGTGCTTGGCTCTGTGGCCACCTGCATGGGTTCTCTCCAACCTGCATGACTTGACCTTCCTTGGCTTCTGACCTTACCCCTCCTCTGCTTGGATGGGGTGTGGTGTGGGTTCAACCTGGCCCACACCTGGTACTGCACCTTCAGGCATCCTTTGGTCTTCCCACCCCTTCCAGTGGACCTGCCCTCCTCTCATCCAGCAAGCATTTGCTAGGAGAACAGAGAAGCCTCGTTTAAAGGAAATCCTCTAGAATTGAGGCAGATGCTCCCCAGGCTAGTTCTCAGGAGCATCAACATCTCTCCTTCCCTGAGCCCCTCATCTCTGCTGGGCACTCATGTCAGCCTCAGGTACTTTCTTCAGCTTCTCCTGCTCTTAACGTCATATCGATTTAGTTCGCTTTGTTTCTCCTTGGCACTTCCCCTCCCCTCCACCTGACCCCACAAATGGTCCTGATTCTTGTTTTTAGGCACCGCAATCAATGTTCTACTAGTAACTTCCAGTCACTGGGAACCACCGAGCCAGGCCTGGTCTCCACAGACTGAGGAGTTAGAGGATTTGCAGGAAAGAGAAAGTCTTCTAAGGGTGAGAGATTTAGCTTCATCCTACTGTACACACTAATCACTGTATGTTGAGCTATTGCTTTAGCCTTATAAGGAGTAAACTTTCTTTTTAAAAAATATATTTTATTGATTTTTTACAGAGAGGAAGGGAGAGGGATAGAGAGTTAGAAACATCAATGAGAGAGAAGCATCGATCAGCTGCCTCCTGCACACCCCCTACTGGGGATGTGCCTGCAACCAAGGTACATGCCCTTGATTGGAATCGAACCTGGGACCCTTCAGTCCCCAGGCCGATGCTCTATCCAGTGAGCCAAACCAGCTAGGGCAGGAGTAAACTTTATTAAGTTTAAGTTGCTGGGAGGGCACCTAATGAAATTACTGATGGGCAGGCAAGGACTGTCAATGAGTACCAAGATCATTAGGTGAAAACTAGTTGGGAAACAGGATACGTACATGGTGCCAAAATGCCACCCCACAGAATTACTTGCTAATCACAAAGGGGAAAATGACTTTATACATTAGAAATCTGTGATCGAGTGACCACATTTAGCATCATTAATGAGGGACTACGACACATAATGGGGTTCCTGATGTCACAGGATGTGAAATGTTCTTGCCACAAATGGTTAACCTTAACCTAATCGTCTAATTTCTCAACTAGGGTTCTAGGAAAGAAATAAATCCTAATGACCTAAAGGATCTGTATTAGAGTTCTTCAGAGAAACAGAACCATTAGGGAATAGATCTGTGTCTATATCTATATCTGTATCTACTAGTATGTCTGTATCTATGTCTATGTCTATCTATAGTTATATTATCTATGGCTATAGCGATATCTCTACCTCTACATCTATTTAGATATAGAGATAGATACATTAATAATAATAAAGATATTTATTATAAGGAACTGGCTCATGAGAAAGCTAAGAAGTCCCGAGATGTGCAGTTGGCAGGTTGAACACCCAGGAGAGCCAATGTAAGGTGTAAGTTCCAGTCTGGAAGCTGGTAGGCTAGAGACCCAGGAAGAGCAGATTTCTTATTTCATCTGAAGTCAAAGGTCGGGGGGGTGGGGTGTGGGACAGTGCTCTTTGGAATTGTGACCATGGCGATAGAATTTGCTTTTTTATAATGACTTCCTTTTGTTCTCCCATGAAATTAATAGAGTTGTATTTTATAACTAGGCTACAAGGTGAAAAGAGGTATGTGCCACTATTGAAAATGAGGTTTTCCTGTGAGAGTGAAGCCCAGAATCAACACTTGAGAGACAAGATCAACAGCTTGTAGAAGTAGTCACCACGTGAGGCTTCGGAGATGGCATTGAAGGAGCCCTGGCTTTGGCTTAGACAGAAATGAGCACAAATCTTCCCTCTTCCAATTAAGAGCTGTGAAACTCATCACTGAGGCAATCTGTGTAATTTCTTTGGGCCACACTTTTCTCATCTGTAAAATGGGCAGAATACCATCTACTTTGTAGAGATACCGGGAAGATTAGAACTATTGGACATAAGGCCCTGGGCACAATGCCTGGACACAACAAATGGTAGCTACTGTTACTGTGGCTGTCTTGTGGGAACACTCAATAAAGGTGCCAGAAATGTGGTGTAAGGGAAATACAAGGAATTATACAAGAAAGCTACCTTATACTTAGAGTAGTCAAATCACAGAGACAGGAAGTAGAAGGTGGCTGCCCGAGGTTGAGGGAAGGGAGAAGCAGAGAGTTGTTGGATGGCTTAAAACAATGGAAATGTTACAGCTCTAGAGGCTAGAAGTTCTAAATCAAGGTGTCAGAATATCATATCGAGTGTCAACTGTAATTGAAAAAAAATTTTTTTAAAGGTGTCTGAAGGGTCACACGCTCTCCGAATGCTCTCGGGGAGGGTCCTTCTTTGCCCCTTCCTAGCTTCCGGGGCCCCAGGCATCCCTTGGCCTTTGGTGGCATCTCTCTGCCTCTCTCTTCACATGGCTTTCTTTTCCGTGTCTGTCTTTCTTTGTCTTCTCGTCATCTTATAGGAACACCAGTCATTAGATTTGGGACACACCCTCTATCCAGGATGGTATCATCTCAACATCCTTAACTAATTATATCGTCAAAGATTCTATTTGCAAATAAGGTCACATTCTGAAGTTCTGGCTGGATGAGAATTTTTTTTGGGTCGGGGGTGGGGGACACTATTCAACCTACTACACAGTTGCAAATGACAGAAAATTCTATCTAACTAGCTTAAACAAATAAAAATAATTATTGGGGCAGCTAGCAGAAAAGTCGAGGAATATACGGAACATCAAGAATGGCTTGACCAAGGAGCTCAGTTTCTCTCATTCAGATCTGTCGTTTGCTGTGTTGGCCTCATTCTTAGGCTCTGGTAGCAACCCTATCAAAAAGTAGCTAGTACCTCGCCCTGAACAATATCGGCAAACATCTCATGCATATCATTGGTTCTGATTAAGTTTTATGCCCATCCCTAATACTGTGACCAGGCCTAAGTCTACCTGGTATACCTCAGCTCCAGAGCCAGGGGTAGATTCTGTTCCATTGAAAACACACAGACTGAATGGAGGAGGA
>NW_005871189.1:0-21886 GCF_000147115.1 Myotis lucifugus | reverse complement strand
TGCCCTAAGATTTTTGAAACCTTGCTTTCTCTCTCTCTCTCTCTTTCTCTCTCTCTCTCTCTCTCTCTCTCTCTCTCTCTCTCTCAATGCTAAGTGTACATAGTTTAAAATGTGAAATGGAATCTATATATATAAAAGTCTAATATGCAAAGTGTCCCCTTGGGAGTTTGACCAGGAGACTGGGAGTTCGATCGCTTGCTATGACATGTGCTGACCACCAGGGGGCGGCGTAGAATGAAGGAAGGCCCCGGCCGGCAGCCAAAAGGCCCTGATCAGGGACCCTACTTGTGCACAAATTTCGTGCACTGGGCATCTAGTAAATATATAAAAATTGTCATGAAAAAATAACAGTCACCCTCAGCCTTTGCCCCCTGGGCTCTCCCCAGAGGAAACTCCTCTTATCTCTATATTAACCTTGATGTTTCTAAATAACACGCTTATATGACTATTTCTGGATTTTTCCATTTTGGCCATTGCCTCTTGACCTCCAGCCATGGTAGCTGAGGGGTTCGGCTCCCCTGCCATGTCCCTATGCCACGGCATGTGCTGACTAATAGTCACATTATTAGGACTAGACAAATGCTGTGGGCCCCTGAGGTGCTCCAGGCCACAGCCCGCTCTCCGACACCCTTTCCCCCCTGCAGCTAATAACAGCTTGTCTTCAGTGGTCTGAGTCCCCTGAACCTGTATGCTGCCCAGATGCTCCAGCATCCCTGCTGCACCTCTGTCCGTGCTGTGTTCCAGCCGGGCCCTTCATTCTTCCCTAGGTGCTGCCCGCTGCCTCCTGCTCAGGGTGCACAGGTGGCTCAGGCTGCGGAGCAGCCCAGGCCCCAGCGTGCAGGAGAAGCTGTCTTTTAAAATTGGCTAGTTTTCTGGTTTTCACCTTGGGGGCAAAGTCTCTTTTTGTTTCATGAAGGCCCCCAGGACAGGCAGGTGCACTCTGGTTGCTCCAGGGGCAGCCGGCCAGCCACCGTCCATCTCACTGAGTGCAGAGGGGGACAGGTCTGGTTTGAGCATGATACTCACCCATCGGCTGAGCCAGATCTGAATGGAGGAAGGGCATTGTCTACAGCTGGAATGACTGGAGAGCCAGCGATTTCCAAACTCACTCCTGTGGAAACTGGTGTTTCTTTAAATCTATCTTTATTGATTTCAGAGAGGAAGGGAGAGGGAGCGAGAGATAGAAACATCAATGATGAGAGAGAATCATTGATCGGCTGCCTCCTGCACACCCCGCACTGGGGATCGAGCCCACAATCCTGGCATGTGCCCTGACCGGGAATCAAACTGTGACCTCCTGGTTCTTAGGTCGACGCGCAATCACTGAGCCATGCCATCCGGGCCTGTTGTTTCTTTTGGTCGAGGGTTGTGGGTTTTGTTTAGTTGTTTTTTTTTTGAGATTTGCTGAAAGTTGCTTACAGAAGATGTGGGGTGGGCAAGGTGGCAGGTGCATTTTGTCCACCTGAGCACAGAATCTGCGCTGCTGGGTCATGCGGGGCGTGGAGGCTCGAGGGCAGGGAAGCAGCCCCCGGCCCAGAGCCTGGCATCATCACCACAGGCACCGTCCATCAGCAATGGTGGCCAGGGCTCCTCCTGGGGTCTGGGTGCTGTGGACCTCAGCCAGAGACGCCAGGGCAGAAGGACACGGTAATGACCGGGACTATTGCGGGAACCCTTGTGAGGACTCCCCGAGAGACCAGGAGACTTTGCAGGGGTGGGGCCAGGGGCCTGCATTCATCTGGGTCCTCAGGACCATTGAGGTTTAGAGTAACAACCGGACAGGGATCTTATTTCTACCCCGGCTGCATGTTTTCTTCAGGATGGTTCATGGAGATGGGCAGGGCATTTTGATCCCTAATTTGTGGATGGAGAATCAAAACCTCAACAAGGCTGTGTCCTTCAGGGACAGAGATGGAATAGACCCCTGGGCTGGAGCTTTCCGACTCCCGCTGAATGGGAAACTGAAGCCAGCGGACGTCACAGGTTGTGTGACAGCCCATCATGCAGCTCCTAGGCATGAAGTATTTATTTTGTTCCGTGTGTATAACCTCGTTCACATTTTAAGAGGAACACGAAGAAACTAGAGCGCTCCCTAGACTGAAATAAGCTTCACTAAGACAGATCAAGTCTGTCCTTTACAACGTCACATCCCCCCTGCCCTACACCGCCTGGCACATTGCAGGCGCACAGTAGTTGTTTGTTGGATGAATGAACGAACCCTGGGGCTGATGAAAGACTTGGAAACCAAGTCATTTAGGAAGCAGGTGGAGGATCAGAAAGCATTTAGGTAGGAGAAAAGCCAGGAGAACTGTTTTCAAGTATGAAAAGAAGTTGTCCCACATGAGTGGGTTCCTGCAGGCTCCCAATTTCACACCTGACAGCAGAGAAAACCGGGGCAGACAGCAAGTGATACAGGGTGCAGCTGAGGCCAGATGTTGTAGATGACACCCCCATGCACCCCGTTGCCACAGCAACAGGTGGAGCAGAAAGAGGGTGTGAGGCATAACGTCCCATACCCATACCCACCATTACCAGCGGGATCTCCCCATTGCGCTGACAGCGCCAGGAAGCAGCGTTCTCTCCAGAGGGTCCCCAGTGTTGCCTCTGCACACTACGCATCACTCAGCGTCGTGGGTGAGGGTGCCTCTCGCCAGCCTGCAGAACCCCTCCAATGTGGCTAATCTCCACAGCCAGGTACCCTCTTTTGCAGCCTTTGTCATTGAGATGGTTGCATGTGTCATGGTTAATTCACCCTTGTCAGGGAGTAAACTTTGTTTTGCCTCAGCTGCGTGAATATGGGGCCCAATGCAGGAGGACTCTCTCTCGCACCCCAGCCAGCTCCCCTGACCGCTAGGAGAGGGACCAAGAGCTGCTGTGTGTCTTCTTGCTGACAGATGCAACCTCCCCTCGCTCAGCCCTGGGGTTGAGAGACTGAGGGGCTGCTTATCCGTGCGGGGCTGCCTGCCCTAACGTGCTCCTCCTGGCTGGGAAGTGGGTGGAAATTTCCTCTATTCTGGTCTCTCCAGGCAAGACTGAATCCGTTGCTTTAATGGGAAACTTTACTGAAGTCTCGAGAGTCCCATTCTCACTGTTTGTAATCACCGTTGGATTCTAATCTCTTTGCATTTACCAATTTGCTTTGCCTGACTCACGGCTACTAAGTGCATCTTTACTGAGTTTCTTGAAAAAGGGTCAGTAGTCTCTCCCGGCTTCTTGTGATTTTCCGTGACCCCTGTTTGGAGTTCACAATCACACAACCTCAGGGGTTTTCTGAGGTTAAGTGTAAACAGAGGCGCAAAGGCACCAGAAGTGGTTGGGCTCTGGGAGTTCTGGAAACAGAGCCCGGAATGGAGACGGACCAAACCTCCAGGAGCCTGGATGACCTGGTCCTCCAAGGACTGAGTGGTGTATTAGCCTGGCCTTCGGCCTTGGGAGACACCGCACACGGGGGCTTTGGGAAGGAATGGAAAGTTGCTGGTCGTGCCTTCCCAGGCCCCGGATATGCATTCCAGGCTAGACAGTTGGGAATGGTCCCTAGGGCATAGAGAAAACAGTGGAACCTGCCCCTGATTTGCATCAATGAGTTTAAATTCAGCTTAAGCAACAATACAGCTCAAAGAAGATATATTAAATTTGTGCCGGTTTGTGCCAAATCTCCCCACCAGCTTCTCAGGTACACAGTACAGTTTTATTATGTCAGCTTTTATTATGGAGAGGCTCTTTCCAGCACTCTGTCTGCCCTTCTCAACTATGTGGGCTCCACCTCCTGGTGCAAACTGACTGCTGGAGCTCCAGCCATCACATCTGACTTCTAAGCAGCTGGACAGAGGAAAGGGAGAAGGGCTATACCTTCTTTGGAAGAGACTTGCTGGAAGGACTATACTATACTTTTGCTTACAATTTATTGGCTAGAACTTAATGGCCAGACCACGTTAAAGGGAGGCTGGGAAAATGAGTCCTTCAGCACGGTGTAGAGCTGCTCGGAATAAATTTGGGGTTCTGTTACTCAGGGGGAGAAGTAACATTGCTGTTGAGTGGGCAGGCAGCTAGCAGTCTCTATCAGAGAAAGCTGCATTTAATAGCTGTGAAATAAACAGTAATTCACTCAACTCTCTGTGACCCTAGGCAGGTCGCTTTACTTCTGTGAGCTTCAGTATCTTCATTAAAAAAACACAAAGTTAGACCTATATGGCTGCTCAGCTGTGTTCCATGACGTCCCTGGAGGCACCGCGGAAGTCAACAGGAGCAACTCGAGCTGAGACGGGAGAGGACCCGAGCCAGATCTGATCCTTTTTATCTGGTTTGTTATGTACCTCAGTGCTCCATGGCCAGGGAGAAACTTCAGGAGCGGTGATGGAAAGTTTCTGAGAGAAGCAAATTGGACAGGTTATGTAGGCTCAGGGTTCTGTGGTTCAGGAGACAGAGGGACACGTTTCTATAATTCTGAAAATCCAGGGAGGTGTCAGAAAAAAGGCTTGGTCATACTTTTGTGATTTTGTAGCTAATCAGACATAATTTTCTAGACTCAAGGACACTAGAATATATGTCCTCAGGGCTGGAGTGAAGAGAAAATGAACTTCAGAATAAGATCCAGCTTGTTTCCTTGCTCTGCGATTTGCTGTTTGTTACTCGGCCTCTCTGAGCCTCAATTTGCTCATCTATGAAATGGGGATAATAAGGCCCACTCTGAGGGCTGCTGTGAGAATTAAATGTAATCAAGTATGTGAAGCTTCGTGGGCTATGGGGAAAGGTTCGTCTGCCTCAATGTCATGCGCTCTTCAGAGGGTCCCACACCACCTAGAGGTTAAGGATTCCCGAGGCTCGGGATAAAAATGATGGTGTTGGGACTCCGGGCACTCCCCGAGCGGGGCCTGGGCGGAGCCCTGTTCCCTGGGCTCGGTGTGCTTTATGATGTGCGTGCAAGGTCAGCCGAATCCCACCGCCGTCGTCCACTTTCTCCCCTCAATCTCCATTGTTTTCTCTCTTTGCTGGAATTGCCCCCTTACCATCATTTCCACTATGTCCTTCCTCCTTTACAGACAAGAACCTTGGCCTCCTTGTCTACACGGCTGCCTGGCTTTTCTCCCCACCTATGCCCTCCTGGCTCCCTGTGAGCCGGTTTGTGCCAAATCTCTCCACCAAATCTGTGGCCTGAACCTCCCTAGTTCCTTTGGCTTCCTGAGGTCAACCTTCACTCTAACAGAGGAGAGCTCAGCGTGTAGGTCTAAGCAACGTGTGAAGTGCAGTGTGTTCCTCAATATTTCTGAGGACCTGCCCCACCTCAGAGAGAATATGGGTATGTGTACGTCTTTCAACTCCTGCTGTTTTTTTTTCCTTCCAAACTGCTCCCATCCCCATTCCTTCGGCCTTCTCAGCCCCACTCCTGGGGGGCTGCCCAGCTCTCTCTGATTTCCAAGGGCACCACTCATCCAGTGGCACTGGGTAAAAACAATTCTTATTAAAGCAACTATTATTAGAGTCTGCGGGGTGTGGCAGATTTGTCTTGTCTCTCCCTTCATGATGTGGCCTGTTGACCCCTCAGCCCCCAGCCGACAGCCCGACTGCCCTGGGCCGTCCTCACATCACAGTCTCCAGATTTTCCTGCCACCCCCGTGCCTCTTCTTTCCGTCTCCTCCTCTTCTTTCTTTTAAACAAACTTTTATTTTAAAACAACTTCAGATTTATAGAGCTCTGTTGCACAACAACGTAAATACACTTACCACTACTGAATTATACACTTCTAAAGTGATTAGGATGATAAGTTTAATGTTGTATGTTTTTTTAAACCACAATTTAGAAAAAGAATGCTACTCGAAGGCATCGTTAGATTGCAAAGGGGAGGAGGAAGGGGACCGGTAGAAGTTGGAATTCTTGGAGGAACAACTAACAAGTCAGCTTTAACTCTGTGTAATACACACCTCAAAACAATCTCAGACTTCCAGAAAAGTTGGAAAGAATGCTAAAAAGAATTCTACTACCCCTGCATGCAGATTCCCCAATGTCAACATTTTATCGTATTTGCTTTGTCTTTATCTACCCATCATCCATCTATCTGACTTACTTTATTCCAGAACCAGTAAAGTCTAGACATAATTCTCCTTTAAATTAGCATTTCATAGCCCTGGCCAGTGCTGCTAAGTGGTTAGAGCGTGGGTCTGCACTTCGAAGGGTTGCAGGTTTGATTCCTGGCCAAGGGCAAGTACCTGGGTTGCAGGTTTGATCTCCAGCCCCAGTTGGGACACGTGTGGGAGGCAACCAATTGATGTGTCTCTCTCACATTAATGTTTCTCTTTCTTTCTCTCCCTTTCCCTTTCTCAAAACAAAACAAAACAAAACGAAACAAAAAAATCAATGGAAAAATATCCTTAGGTGAGGATTAACAACAAAAATAAATAAATAAAATAATTAGTGTTTCCTAAAAAAGGCATGTTCTTACATAGTACAATGATGAAAATTAGATAAAAATTAGAAAAACGCTGAAACAGTGCAGGCAGACCTCGTTTTATTGCGCTCTGCTTTATTGCTCTTCGCAGGGGGTTGAGTTTTTTACAAATTGAAAGCAAGACCCTTCACCAGGAAAAATATTACGCTTTATTGAAGTATTGGCTTCATTCCATTGGTCTGGAACACGGCCCCTGGTAGCTCCTATTGTGCATTCATAATCTTTATTTTCAATGTTGCTAATTGTCACAAAGTAATTGTAGCAAAGGAATAAAAAAGGCTTTTATATTTTTCCTGGTCCAGGATCTAATCTGAGATGACACATTTAATTCTTTAGTTATTATGTTTGTTCCTTAGTATCCTTTCACCCAGAACAGTTTCTTAGCCCGTCTTTGCCTTTCATGACCTTGACATTTTGAAGGCACAGGCCCATTATGTTATAGACTGCCCTTCAATGTGGTTTGGCTGATGCTCCCTCATGATTAGCCTCAGATGGTGCATTGTGGGCAGGAACATTCCTGGAGTGATGCTGTGTCCCTCTCAGTGCATCGTGTCAGGAGGCACATGGTGTCCAGGTGACCCATTACCTGCAGTGTTAATTTGGATCAGTTGGTGAAGGTGTCTGCCAGGTTTTGTCCTGGTAGAGTTGCATTTTGGTCATAATTGAGAAATAGGTATCATGTAGGGGAGATACTTTGCACTATGTCAATTTCAGTCTGTCTCTAAATGCTGATGTTTTCTCAGGCCCCATAGTCAGCCTTCTGCTCTCCCTGAAAGTGTTCATGGCTTCGGTTACTCTCCGCCCTCCGTCTTTGGCCAAGACGACTCCTGGAGACACAGCTCCCTCGAAGGACGTCCCGGAGCCACCTTAACCTCAGCATCGCTCCTTTTCCAGGACCTTGTCTCCCACTTCTTCACCCCCACGAGCCTGCCCTTCCTCTGTCCCCTGATGACAGTTCGTAGCATCACCTCGTTCCCATCCTTTATCATCCTGGACTCCTGGGTGTCATTCTTGACTCCCCTTTCCTTTCACACCACATGCACAACCAGCCACGAAGTCCCATTGATCTTACGTTCCCAATATTTTCTACACTCCCTTGGTTCAGGCCATTACCGTTGTATGCTTGGAATCCTGCCATAGTCACCTCTTCCTGCCCAGGACCTGGCCTTCCCTCTAACTCATTCTCCATTGTGATGGCAGAGCGAGCTTTCCACCCCCCTCAGGACACCAACCAACTCCTTCTTCAAGGTCAGGCCCTGTCGACCTCTCCAGCTGCCTGGGTCACGTGGGTGTTTTTAGTTTCCAGTTTGAGTTGCTCTCCCCTTGGGCATGAGATCTGGAATGCCACCCCCTTCTCGCACCCATTCACCAGCTCTTGCTGCCATTCAGAATTCAGCTTAGACTCCATATCACGTGCTGTAGAAGACATTCCCTGCACCCCTGGGCATGGCATGCCCTACCCAGGTGCTCCCCAGGACCTTGGACTTGCCCCAACCCTCCTGTGACACTGTTCGCACTGTTGCAATGGATTAGATCTACTTCCACAACATCCAATGGACTGTGACTCCTCTAGTCCTGGAACCGGGCCTTACCCATTCCTGGTTGGGAAACCTGAATTAGCACATTATCTGGCTCTAGGACATAACAAGCTCCATAAACACTTGTGAATGGATTGGTGGGGGTGGGCGTGGAGGGGGGGAGGGTGAGTGGGAACAGGATGCTGACATAGCTGCAGGGTTTTGTTGATCTCGGGAAAATAACCGAGACTCTGTGACTCAGAGACGTGGGCTGTAGGGACAGGGTGGCCAGTTCTCGTGGGCTAGGACATCCAGGAGGAACACTAGGAACAAGATGAAACATTGCAGAGTCCAAAGCCTTAATTAAGGCAGGGTACTCATCAGATGGCCCAGGTGCCCATGACCCAGAAGAACTGGGTTTCCAAGTTGCAAATGACTACAGAGGAACAGGTTTCCAGGCCCAGGTGACTCAGATAGGGTTGGGCTCCCGAGGTCGGGAAGGGGAAGTGCCAGGTAAGAAAACAGTCAGCATCAGCAAGGCTTCTGCCCCCGTGGCCGGCCAGCCACATGGCCGAAACCCTCCATTGACTTAGCAGCCAGTGCAGCCTACAGTTTCCTAGGGAACCAAGAGCCAGTCTGTGGTGCAGCTCAGCATGGAGCCGGGGACGGTTTATGAGGGCCAGATGGCCGGCCGCCAGCCGGATGTTGCCAGTGTGGCGGGGTCGGTGGCTGAGGGTCTTGGGGAAAGACTCAGCACAGGGCTGGGAAGGTCTGAGGAAGGCTAGACTCTCACATTAGCCATGTAGGTGAGGGGCCCGGGAACCGATGAGACCAGAGATGGGTGTCAGTGTAGACAGGAGAGCACAGGACCAGAGCCCAGCGAGCAGTCGGCGCCAGGGGCCATTGGTTCTGCAAGTCAAGGGGGCAAAGGGAGGCTAGACTTTGGGTGGTGAGCACTCAATACAACATACAGGTGATGTATTAGGGAATTGCACATTTGAAACCCATACCATTTTATGAACCAATGTAATCCCAATAAATTCAATAAAAATATTTTTTATTTTTTTGAAAAAGTGAGTTAAATAGGGACTGGGAGTGACCACATGGTTGGCATCTGGGTCAAAAATATTATTGGCCCCAGGAGAGCAGGAATCTTATCTCGCTTTCTCTGCTGTGTCGACTGCCTAACACGACTGGGAGCGAGGGTCACAGAGGTCAGACTGGGAGCTGGAGTGGGAGGGCGACCTGGAGGACAGGGTCACAGCTGTTTCAGCCTCAGAGAGAGTTCCAGCGAGACACCTGGCCATGGCGTTTTTAGTGTATTTCCTACGACTGAAACCTATGTGACACACGGAGAGTAAAACATAGTAAAGGGTAAACATGCAAACAGTCACGGTGCTGGGCTGAGGTACTGCCGAAGGCTGGATCCCAGCACCTGGGACACCTCACGCAGGTGGAGAAGGTGAGGAAGCTGGTCGGAATGCGGGTTGCTAAGCAGACCAGGGAGGGGCCGTCCGTGGAAGTTGAGGGGCCAGGAAAGAATCTCTAGACCCGACTTGTCCGGAGGAGGCAGGGAATGACTGCGACTGAACCAAATCACCAGTCATTTTCTGTCTTATCTTACCCAGTAGATATGTAGAATCAAGGACTTCGGAGCATGCGTGCCAGCGGTCGGAATTAGGCTGAGTTATATAACAGGGAGGGAAACGCATTGTCATACGTGGTTGCAGATGGGCCTAAAGGGCTCCGTCTGTTGGATTTTCTGCCTGATGCAGCAAGACCTGGGAAGGAGGCACACACATCTGGGCAGTGACTGGAGGGGCTGCCAGCCAGGGAGGCCTGGGCTGCTTATGGTCAGGAACGTGAGCTAGATGTGCAGGCAGTGAGGCCCTGTCACCAGCAACAAGGGCCTCTGGACTCAGGCTCCTGGGAGCTCTGGGCACGAAGCCTGTGACATAGATGGGGGGGCAGCTCAGGGCCTACAGGTAGGGAGCAGGGAGACCAGTTAGAGCCCTGGGCAGGCCAGGTATAGGCGGGAGGCAAGCATGACAAGGCGCCTGCCCATGGGTCCTCATTTTCTGTAATATCATATGTGGCTCCTCTTGAGGAATTGCAAGGCTCCCCATTACCACCACCACCATCATCACCATATTCATCAAAGTACTATTTATTGGGTACTTCCCCACTTGCTCAATTTCCTCACTTAATTCTCATAAAACACTGTAAGGCAGGAATTGTGAGAAAACTGAGGTCTGAGAGGTTAAATGACTTACCAAAGGTCATTGTTATAGGCCATTTCCTAGTCAGTGGCAGAGCCAGACTGTGAATCGAGGTCTGATGGACTGCAAACTCTGTCAGGTACCCTGGAGGTTAGGAACACAGGCTATGGAAACAGACTCGCTAGTCGTGTGGCTGTGGTCAGCCCTATGACTCAGTTTTCTCATCTGTAAAATGGGCATGATGGCGATGGTAGAAATACCTCATAAGATACTATTGAGGAGCAAGTGAGGGACTGTAAACTCTAACTTCCATACTTGGGGAGTAGGTTTGCCTGACTTAGCAGATAAAAATGCAAGATGCTCAGTTCAATTTGAGTTTCTGATAAACAAGGGATACTATTTTAGAACAAAAGGGATTGAAATATTTGGGCCATACTTATACTAAAAATTAAATTCCAAATGAGCTGGGTATCCTGTCTGTTGCCTGGCAGCCCGTAGAGGAGGCTCGCAGGCTGGCCCGGGCCATGACAGCCCAGTTTGCAGCGCTCTCTGCTCCAGTGGGGATGGTTTTCTCTCTGGTCTCCCTGCCTCCACCCTGCCTCTGGTCCTGCATGGTCATGCCCCACCCCCTCGCCTCACCCCTTCTCCTGGCCCCCAGGCCTGTCCTGCCTTCCAGCCTCCTCCTGGGGTTCCTCGCAGTCCTCCCTGCACTCAGAGTCCCTAGCACAGAACATAGCCCTGAATCGTTCGGCCTGTCAGGTGAGTGAAAGTGCTCTCTAACTGCGCTCCCCGCACCTGTCTTCCGTGTCCGGATTGTGCACAGGTTTCAATATAAACCAGCTGTGTGAGCAGTTGCAGAAATGAAACCAGCTCTGAGGGAGCCACTACTATTTTCTTGCAGGGCTGGGTGGTGCCGTCAGAGTGAACCAGAACTCGGGGCCCCACAGCACCCCAGCCAGCCCCGCCCTCGCAGCGGCAGCCCCCTCCCCCCCACACACAGAGGGTGTGGCTTGGGCAGAAGCTGTTGTTTCTTCTCAGCCAAGGAAGTAGCACCCAGTGCCCCACCCTTTAGCTGCCGGGAGGAAATGACAGCCAGCCCAGGGACCTAACTTAGAACCGACAGAACAGCAGGCAGGATGCCAACAACGAGCTCGTACAACTTTGTTATGCCTCATCTCAGGTGGCATCAGGCCTGTGCCAGGGCCTGCCTGGCTTCTTCCCTGTCCCCTGGGCCGGGGTGGACTCCCTGTGTCCTCGGATGGACACACTGACCCTTGATACTCTGTCCTTGCTGCTCTTGTCCTTCCCTGGCAGCGGCACGTGTCACGGGCTGTGCCCTGCCCCCACATCGCCTGTGCTGTGGTTCGAAAGCCGCGCTTCTCACACGAGTGAGCCTGGGCCACCGGGCGGGCTGTCAGAACACGCGTCGCAGGGCCTCACCCCTGCAGTTTCCGATTCTGCAGTTCCGGGCCGGGGCCCCAGAATGGGCATTTCCACCACGTTCCCAGGCGATGCACTCTGAGCCCCGCTGTGCTTATGTTTCTGGGTCAGCAGGAGTTGAGGTTCTGAGAGGCACCAGTGACCCTCGGTGCGCTAGGAAGAGGGGGGACCCCAAGCCCAGACGACAGTCCTCTGCATGCCCATTTGTTGTGGCTGGTGTCCTGGTAGCTGGGACTTGACCGGTAGGTATGATCGTTGCGATTGGTTATCCTGCCTGGAGTTCCGTAACAGGCAAGGCCCGGTGGGGGACACTTAGAGAAGGACGAGTCTCTCCACAGGGCAGTGACTGCCACCCAGTGCAGAGACAAAATGAGAAGCACAGGCAATGGCTACTCATTGGTTATGTCATCACACCCCTCAGAAGTGCCTTCTGTGGGTGCTGCTGGGATGGTGGCTGACGGCTCCAAGTTGAGTCTCTTTTCAGGAATTTACCTTCCTTGCTCCAGGTCACCTTCTTTCCCCCGGGGAAGCCCACACCCAGTAACTGGTCAGTGTCAGGGTAGGGCCCCCCTTTTCACTCTGAAGGGCAGTCCCAGCTCCTGAGCTCCCCACGGGGTTGCTGAGGCCTTTGTTGTGCCACATCACCACTCAGCCTCTGGCTGTGCCTGAGCTACTCCCTTCACGCCCGTCAGCAATTGAACCTGGGCATTCCCAGTGAACTTCCTGTGTGCCGGGGTCTGTCTCGGTCTGTTTGCCTGGGGACCGAGACACCTATTCATCCCTCAGTCTGGAAAGCTGGTACAGATGAGAAATGCTTCTAGAAGTCAGAGGAGGGCCCTGGCATCAGGACCTGGTGTACACAGGGAGGAGGGCATTGACGGGGCCCGACTGCCTGTCCCCACCCTGGCTCGCACTGGCTCCTTGCTCTGTGCCCCCAGCAGCCAGCTCTGAGGTTCATAGCTTGCTGTCTCCTTTGACCTTGACCCCTGCCTGTCTGCTCACCCCCCTTCCACCTGGACTCCTGCTCCCCTCACACCCTTCCTTATACTAACTCATCTCTCAGCCGTGACCTTTCGTCATCCCTATAAAAGCCACTTGAGTAGATGCCATCTTCAAGAAGAGATACAAAGAATAGAATGTCTGGGGGAGAAATGACACTGAAATTCTACAGTGAATCTTGGTAGGGGTCCCCTGATAATGTGCTCAGAGAGTTTACAAAAACCAAAGACGTTCTTTAAAGTTCGATGTGAGGTGCCCAAAGGGCTTCTAGATGCGAGGATCGTTGTCCTTGGTAAGCATGACCACGGCGTTCAACTTGGGGAACTCCCTGAAGGAGACAGCATAGCTCACCGCCAGGCACACAGTGAGGGGGACGTGGCGGGGCCAGGCTGAGCATCTCTGCCAGTCATTTCTAAGTGATACACTGATGACATCAGCTCATCTGAGACTGAAAATATCCCACCATGTTTCCCCGAGGCCTTTGCAAGTCGTGGGCTCTGGCGACTTCAGAGGCTCCCAAACCCTGCGGAAAAGGAAAAGGTTTGTCTGGAAAGTGCATCTGAAACCAATCGAATGTGCCCCCACCCCGAAAGATTTCCTGGCCCTCTCACTAACGGGAGCCTTAGCTTCCTCTCCTTCTGGACGGCACTGTCCCCGAGTTCCCCTCTCCAACGCCAGGCACAGCTCCTGCAGCGCGTTAGTACTTTTACTTCTTTCCGCGTCTCTCTCCCGCCTGTGAATCCTCAAGTTCATAGGCCACGAGTGTCTTTACGGCCCTGAGCACAGAGCCTGCCTCATCGGAAGCAGTTAGTCAATACTATTGAGTGAACAAACAAATTACATATATTTGTCCCAGAAAGAACCTAGCACGGGAAAGGTAGGGCAATTTATTCTAGCGTGGACAAAACCTGATTCTTCCAAAATCCTTGAAGGTGATAAAAAAGGTCACATAAGAAAGCAGAGATTTGTGTTAGTGGCAGCACACAAGACAAGACTGGCGAGAGCACTGGAAAAAAGATGTTCTCTGCGAACCTGGCTGGTGTTATTCTCGGCTCCTCTTCTGGAAACCAGGGCTTCTGTATCTTTCTGACACGGAGGAGCTCTCTGAGTGCAGGGAACATAATGACTTTCTTTGTTTTCCTCTAAGGCTGACTTTCTGCCCCACTTCTTAGATTTTTGTCTGTTCTCATAAGAGGCAAAAACTGACAGCTTGGATTCCTTCAGCATCTTGTAGCTCCATTCACAACAAGAATTCAAAACATGTAACCTTAAAGTGAACTGATAGGTTTATAGTTAATGCTTGGGGGGAGCTCTGCTCTTAGAGTTATTATATAAAAATTCTACGAGAAAGTTGCACATAGTACAATTTAATGTTCCCTAACATCAAAGTGATTTCATTCTTTTAAAGGGCACTTACGCATCTTTTCCATTTAATATATTTCTCTTTCCCTCAAGTTTCCCCATTCATTTACTTTCTAGAAAAGTTGGCTTTAACATGCCTTCAACTTTTCATAACAATCTACCACTCTAGCCTCATAATTTGTTTAACATAAAACGAAATCACTGAAGGAGCATGCGATGAGAAAGTTCTGGAAAATAGAATAATAATAGCTCAGATTTAGTGAGATTGACTAAGTACCAGGGACCTTCTAAACCCTTTACCTCTGACCTCACTGAATCGTCACCACCGTTTCCCGAGGCTGGTGCTAAGAAACTCAGCCCCACCTTGCGCACGGCGGTCTTGCTCATGGTGTTAGGTGGTAGGGCCAGGATGCAAACTCTGGTGTGTAACTCTTGGCACCTGTGCTCTCAGCTACCATAGCATCCTGCCTACCTTCCATGACCGAGATGAAAAAGAGGGGAAAGGGGCGCTTGCTTAAACCCTGTCAATGGGGACTGAGCTATTATTGCCATAGAAGATGTTTGCCGGTGTTTGGCTGAGCTTATGTGGTATGACACTTGGCTATCTCCAGCCTCAGAGTCACCAGTGTTTAATGTAGGAAAAATAGGATCTCTCTCTCTCTCTCTCTCTCTCTCTCTTCTGTTGCTATATATTTTAAGGTTTCTTTTGGATTCTCATCAAAAGAGAATTTCTTCTATTTTTGCTTGGTAGACTCTTGAACGTCCTTCCTCCCCCAGTCTCCAACCCCCCAATACTCCCAGACAGCCACCAAAAGCAATTGAGAGGTCAGAGGTCCAGGCAGGAGTCAAAGGACACCAGTCTGGTTCCCTGAACAAAGGTTGAGGGTCAGACATTGAAAACTGAAAGGGTGATGAAAACCTCTGCATTCGTGAGCGGATTCATTGGACCCTGCTCCTGGGGAGCGAGTGCAGAACACCCGGATCCCGTGGGCAGAGCCAACAAAACGCTGGCTGAGATGAAACCATCCCAGAGAGGCAGAGCTTTCCAGAAACAAGATTTGCTTCTCAGAGCCCTGCTATTATCGTGTTCATACATTCCACTCACCATTCCAAGCAGCGCTCGTGGTCTGCTGTCTGTGAGCAGGGCACCAGGAGGAGGGAGGGAAGGGCATTTTATCCACGAAGTCAAAAGACTTGGGATGTCCCTTCCTCCACGTGGTGTAGTGGGGTGTCGCCTCAGAGGGCTGAGCACCTGTGACCTCTCAGGTTTGGTCTCCCGCCTCCCATCAGTTATTTCAGACTAGACTCACTAGGCCCTCGCTCCCTTCTTTCCCTGGATGGGAGTAATTTTTGTTCTGGAAAGAGAACTTTGGTGCCTGCCAACTTAGGGCAACTCACACCTCAAAAGCTGATCGTGCCTTCGCCAGTTTGGCTCAGTGGATAGAGCATCGGCCTGTGGACTGAGGGTTCTGGGTTCGATTCCAGTCAAGAGCACGTTCCTCGGTTCAGGCTCGATTCCCAGCCCCGGTGGAGGCGTGTGCAGGAGGCAACCAATTGATGTATCTCCCTCACATCGATGTTTTTTTCTCTCTGTCTTTCCCTTCCCTTTCACTCTTTCTAAAAAAATAAAAAATAAATCAATGGAAAAATATTGTCAGGTGAGAATTAACAAAAAACAAACAAACAAACAAACAAAAAGCTGATGGGGTTCGGGCCCTGTACTCAGACTCTGCTTGTCCAGACTCCTCCAGTGACCTCCTGAAGAAGGCCTTGGGAAGCAGCTGCACCTCCCTGCCCAGCAGCAGTTGGCTGCTCTCTTAGGAGTAAAGGGGATGGATTCTCTGAGAATCTGTGTGTGGTCCTTGACTTTTTAGCCCCAATTCGCTGGTATGCATTCAAACGTAATTACTGAGTTAATACTAATAGTAATAATAACAAAAATACTCACAAATGTATTCAGAAAGAGAATAATATATTCATGAGAGAGGATGATTATACAGTCCAAGGTGGGAGCTTATGTGTGAACTGTTTTTTTCTTTGTATTTTTCTGTAGTTAAAACATTTTCTGCGATAAGCAGATTAATTTTAAAACCAGAAAATAAAAATACTACTTTATAACACAATGGATTACTTATGAACGAAGCACTCTTTATAGCATGGTGTAGAGATAGATTTCTGCCCAAGGAGCAGGATTACCTTCCCACCTAAAACCAGGCAAAATATATACCAGTAAGTACAGTTCCCAGACATTGTACAACATGCAATGCAAGACAGTGATACCTGAAAGAATAGAAACAAGGGAGGGGTACCATGAAGTCCCCCCAGATGACTGCCTGGAGAGAGTTTCAATCTGCAGTGAGCAGGGGGGGGGGGTTGGCGGGGGGACACGGACCCAGATGAGCCCAGTGGTGTCTGAGTTGAGGGAGATGATGTGAGTTTAGGGAGACTATCCTAGTTAATTTTATGTCAGCCTTGGTAGGCCAGAATACCTAGATATTTCTAGATGTTTCTATGAAAACATTTGCTTTGGACTGAATGTTTGTGTCCCCCCCTAATTCATATGTTGAAGCCCTAATCCCCGATGTGATGGTGTTTGGAGGAGGGGCTTTGGAAGGTGATTAACTCATGAGGGTGGGCCCCCATGATGGGATTAGTGCCTCAAAAGAAGAGACACTAGACCCGATGTCGGCAAACTGGGTGGGCCTGAAACAACAGTCGAAGGCCCTAGAAAAAGATCAACTTCTCCCAAGAAAGAGGGAATTCTGCCAGCAGACTGTCTTTGGGCTTGAGCTGCAACATCAACTCTTCCCTGGATGTCCAGCCTGCCAGCCTACCCTGCAGATTTTCGAATTTGTAAAAACAACAACAACAATCCATTTTTTAACTCAGGGGAGAATGGAGACCCACTGAAGCTTCATGGGCAGGGCAGCATGGGTCAGTAAGTTGCTACTGGAAGATGCCTTGGGCTGAACTGGCGAAGTGAAAGGCTAAAGCTCCATGTGAGGGGCTTGAAGGAGCTGAGGGGCTCTCTGAGGGGAGAGGATGGGCTCTGTGGAGTTAGAGGGTGGAAAGAATGAGGGGTCAGCAAGAAGACCAGGCCAAGGAGAAGGTGTGGAGGGAAAGGGCCGTGCAGACATTAGCTGGTATGGTAACGAGGGGAACCAGGGGTGCTACGAGACAAAGAAGATGAATTCTTTTAGGCAGGGGGTCATCACCACTGTGCATTGAGCAGAATGAGCATGGGCAACAGGCCCCTCGTGTACCATCAAGAGGCCATGGGTACCATTCCAGGAGCCATTTCAGTAATGTCACTGCAGATTCAGGGGTGGTACCAACCAGCAGCCGAGGGATGGGAGAGGGATGGGCAATGAGGACACGGAGGGGTCGAAGTTCCTCGTGGAAGAAGGGACGGTTAAGGTAGCTCCTTTGGCAGCGACGGGCTCAGGTGCCACTTGTTTAGAATTGCTTCTGGTTTTGTTGTCATTTTCTCCACATCAGACACGGCTAGGCAGCATACAGGGAAGCAAGGGGTTAATGGGGAGCTGGAGAGAAGGCTGCGCAAGCAAAGAAGTGGGGTGAGGCACAGACAGGGTTGGCCAGAGGAGGGTTGGCCAGAGGAGGGAGGGTTGTATAATCACCGGTGAAGGGCTCGCCTGCTGCTTCTGAGTCCAGAAAAGAGAGAAAGTCTGGGAGATGCAGGGAACTCAGAGGGTGAACAAGTGTGGCCTCCTTCCGCCCTGTGAGTCATGAGGGTCTCCCGGAAGCATTTCCTGCTCTTAGTCCCAGGCTGCTTGGCCGTGTTCCCTGGGTCCTAATCGTTGGTCCCTGAACTTGTGGCCGTGCTCTGTCTGCCTACTTGTTCTCATGGCAATTTCTGACCTGAAGGTATTCCAGGATGTGAGGGAAAGGTATGTTTGGGGCTGGAAAGAAGGCCTCATTGTAAAATTCTCCTGGGGACATGTAATTTAAACTTTTGTCGCTGACGAGAGCTTGCTCCTCATTTTCCTGAATGACTCAAATGTTCGCTGCAGACAATGGCAGAGTGTATCTTGCTTGAATCATTGGATTTCTGTTATTTTTGTAAGCTGTGGGTGGGCAATATGACTCAGTATTTTTCCGAGAGATGTGAAAATTATATTCCCTGTTTTGGATTATTTCATGCTAAGATCTGGAACATTTTTTTTGAATTTTGAATCTTGGAGCTTGGGGAATTTTTGTTTTTGTTTTGCCTCTCAACCATTTCAGAACTTTTCCAGATAAAATTTTAAAGGAAAATTAGTTAGCAATAGCTCAAAATTATGAAGTATGTTTTGAATTGTAACTTGCTCTACATTTTTAAAATAGAAGATTTGCTAAATAGTGGTGTGATTGTCATCTGATTGTGAAAAAATTGGAGATTGTGGGGTTAGTAGAGTCTTGAAAATCATTTAGTTCCAGTCCTTCTCTGGTGTGTGAACACCCTCAGACTAGTTTTTCAGCTTCTGCTTGGGCACCTCTCTCTGACAACTGGGTTCTGGTGATGGAGGGCCTTTGGGTACCAAGCAGTATAGCTTCTGTACAGTACGTACTTTCATACCAAGCTAAAACCTGCCTCCCTGAAGCCATCATTCTGATCCCTATTCTCTATGAATGCCTACTGGATCATTCTGTAACAGGATGGTAGTTTTAAAAATATTTGCTGTTATTGCCCGACTGGAGTGGCTCAGTGGTTGAATGTCCACCTGTGAACCAGGAGGTCACAGTTTGATTCCCGGTCAGGGCACATGCCCGGATTTCAGGATCGATTCCCAGTGGCAGTTGTGCAGGAGGCAGCCAATCAATGATTCTCTTTCATCATTGGTGTTTCTGTCTCTCTCTCCCTCTCCCTTTCTCTCTGAAATAAAAATAAATAAATAAATAAATAAATAAATAAATAAATAAAAAATATTTACTGCTATAGTCACGGGGATGTAAAGTTCAGCATAGGGAGTACAGCCAATAACTATGTATGGAGCCAGGTAGGTACTAGATTCATGGGGGTAGGAATAAGACTTTGTAAATTATACAATTTTCTGAACAAGATGCTATAATACCTGAACTTAATATAAAATAATATTGAATGCCAACTGTAGTTGAAAAATAAAATAAATAAGAAAAGATAGAATACTTGCTGCCATATTTTCCATTTTGGTAATTCAGGTCCTTTCTCGGCAGTTTTGTTGACTGTCGATGCTGGGACAGGAGGCTGCAGCTCGGTGTCTTCAGGAAGGGCAGTGTCGTCTGCTGAAGCCCTAACCCCAGTACCTCAGAATGTGACTGTATTTGGAGATGAGGTCTTTAAAGAGATGACTCAGTTATATCAGGGTATTCGGGGTTAGGCTCTAATCCAACCTGTCCTTATAAGAAGAGGAAATGTAAACACACGGATTGACACCCAGGGCACCTGTGCACAGAGGGACAGGAAGAGGCCGAGAGAGGGCAGCCGTCTTCAAGCCAAGAAAAGAGGCCTCAGAAGAAACCAAACCTGCCAACACCTTGATCTTGGACATCTAGCCTCCAGAAGTGTGAGTAAATTTCTGTTGTTAAAGACTCCCAGCCTATGGTACTTGGTTGTGGCAGCTGCAGCAGAATAATACAGATTGGCACCTAAGAATAAGAAGGACAAGCCACATGGGCAGTTGCTTTCAGGTAGGAAGACAGGAAAGTGTGAAGTCTTTGGGTGTGTGTATGGAGAGCCCACCGGAGTAGCACTGGCACAGAGGACAGGAGAAACACGTCAGATGCAAGTGCTCTCACTGTCCCCACCCCAGGTTCCCCGGCCTGCAGCCGTTGAGGGGCTATGGAAATACCCAGAAAGTTCTAGAGCAAAGGTGGACTAATGAAGCTAATGAAGCTTGAGTTTCAGGACCCCTGACTTGCTGGAGCTTCTTCCAATGTCGAGTGGGGCCCTAGCAAGATGTTCAGATGATTTTGTTTGCTAAAAATTTGCAAAAGGTATTTTAAATGCAATTGGTTAACACTGCCATCTCTTCCCCTGTGGCTTCCTTTGCATTACACCCTCCCTCTGCTGAGTGATGCAGGAGTGGCCACAGGCACACTGGCATCCAGTTAACAGAAGATTACGTTGGGGTTTCATTTGGTTTGGGTTTGGGGGACCTATTTCTAAAGGTTGTAGTCAGACCTGTGTATATTTATGCTATGGCTAGCTATTTAGCGACTGGATTGGTAGCGTTTGCAGATTTCTGTGGTGTAAATACTCCACCGAAGCCTATTTCAAGCTGTCAGTGTGACATCACTGCCTACGGAGCTGGGAAAACTATACACCATTATATACTATTTGCATCATATAAACACAGTAGATATAAATAACCCCAAGAGCAGAGTAATGGCAAATTGTGGTGGAAATCATTGGGAAATGATGGGTTTCGAGTATTTATTATTTGTGTTTTTAGTATTATTTATTTACTTGTAAGTTTATATTATTTAATTTTTAATAAATAATGTCTATGTTTAACAACTGCCTCTCAAAATTCCTGGAAAGCTAACAATCAGTTCTTGTGAGCCAAGATGAACCAACTCCATCAAACCGCTGCATCCCAGGGAAACTCCTCCTGCCCCCTTTGTTCATTCACCATGTTTTAGGGCATGAAGGTGCAGGGCTAGAGTTAGGAATTTGATATGAAATATCTGAGTAAGGGAGAAGGGACTAGGTTTTTAAGTGTATAGAGCTAGCCCTAGCCAGTGTGGCTAAATGGTTAGAGGTCAGCCTGAGCACCAAAGGGTTGTGGGTTTGAGTCCTGGTCAAGGGCACATACTTGGGTTACAGGTTCGATCCTCAGCCCCAGTCAGGACACGTGCAACCAATCGATCTCTCTCTCTCTCTCTCTCTCTCTCTCTCTCTCCTTCCCTTCTTCCTTCCCTCCCTTCCACTATTTGTGAAAAAAAGCTATGGAAAAAATATCCTCAGGATTAACAAAGAAACAAAAAAATGTATAGAGCCCAAAGCTTGTCTGTGGAAAATTCTTTCAGTCATCAGGTATGTAAATTTGTATACAGAAGATTTGGTTGTCATCAATGCGTAGTGAAAAATGAAGTGCTTGCTGTTAGGAATATGCTTGATAATGCAGTATAGAGAATTAGAAATGCCTCATACATTTAAAAGGAAATTTTGATGGTGTATCAGTTACCTATTGCTGTGTGACAAATTACTCTAAAATGTAGCAGTTAAAAACGCAAACATTGATTATTTCACAGTGTGTCGGTCTAGACCAGGGGTGAGCAAACTTTTTGACTCGAGGGCCACAATGGGTTCTTAAACTGGACCGGAGGGCCGGAACAAAAGCATGGATGGAGTGTTTGTGTGAACTAATATAAATTCAAAGTAAACATCATTACATAAAAGGGTACGGTCTTTTTTTTTTTTTAGTTTTATTCATTTCAAATGGGCTGGATCCGGCCCGCGGGCCGTAGTTTGCCCACGGCTGTTCTAGACTCTGGGTGCGGTTTAGCTGGGTCTTCTGGCTCAAGGTCTCTCACAGGCTGCAATCAAGGGGTCTGATTTGGCTTGATAAGGAGGCTTGGTTCTTTTCCAAGCTCACTCAAGTGGTTGTTGGCCTGAGTACCTCAGCTCCTCATGGCATATCCAACCATATGAGCCAATTTTCCAGTGCTCAGAGATTTTTCAGAGCAGCTTGTCCCTCTCTACCAAAAGCTGTCTATGAGGCTTATCATTCCTGCTTGATGAGCAACCCTTGCTACTCACAGTGTGGTCCTCAGACCAGCAGCAATTTATCACCAGGGGGCTTGTGAAAACTGGAGCATCTCAGTGCCCACCTCAAGCCTACTGAATCAGAATCCGCATTCTCACGTGATCCCCAGATATGCAAGTACATACTAGTTTGAGAAGCACTGTGCTCTTCTATGTCTCA
>NW_005871188.1:3517644-3547034 GCF_000147115.1 Myotis lucifugus | reverse complement strand
CCTCCCCCATGGACCCTGCCTTGAGTGTGACAAGGGGGCGGTGCCCCACCCCCAATCGGCCCTACCCTTAGCGTGACTGAGGGTGGCATCGCAACCTCCGATCTGCCCTGCTCTGTGCATGACAGGGGGCGGCGCCTCAACTCCCCAATCAGCCCTGCTCTGAGCCCGACCAGGGGCTGCACTTAGGGATTGGGCCTGCCCTCTGCCACCTGGGAGCAGGCCTAAGCCAGCAGGTCGTTATCTCCCGAGGGGTCCCAGACTGCGAGAGGGCACAGGCTGGGCTGGGGGACCCCCCCCCGAGTGCACAAATTTTTGTGCACCGGGCCTCTAGTATAAAATAAAATAAAATAAAATAAAATAAAATAAAATAAAATAAAATAAAATAAATAAAATAAAATAAAATAAAATAAAATAAAATAAAATAAATAAAATAAAATAAATCAATGGAAAAAATATTGTCAAGTGAGTATTAAAAAAAAGAAACAGTTAAAACATGGGGACATTTTGGGTTTTACTCTACTTACAAACTAAATATTTAGCTGCCACACATTCATTACTGCTGGCAGAAGACACAAGTTCTCTGAGACAGAGACAAAGGATGTTATTTCTTGTGTCCCAGAAGCCAGAAGGATGGTGATATTCATATTTGCTCAAATGCAGATATTACACTTGCTGAAGGTTGCATTAGAGCTGAGTCAGCCCCTGAATCCCAGGTCCTTTTGTTAGTCATGGCAGCAGTTCATTGGAGATGATAAGGCTCTTGGTACACACACAATACCCTCAGAGCTCACTGTGGGCCAAGCTCTCAATAAATGGTTTTCATTTATTATCTGATGAATTTTTAAAAATAATATAAAAAATAAGAGCTATTGATATTTCCAGAGGAGATGATAGAACTTAAGCAAATGGGGCTTACTTACCTTAAGCCCACAAACAAGGAATCCTATATCCCTGGTTCTACAGCTCATAGTGTATTCACGCTGCTAAAGCCCTTTTTCCATGATAAAGTTACTCCTAATCAGGGTACTCTGAGAGACAATTGGTCAAATTTCTTCTGAAGAGCCCTAAAAATATAGATAATGATTACATGTAATCCCTCTAATTGGGATTACATGAGATTGTCAAATTTTGCTATTTTATTTAATTATAATGAGAATGATGTTCAAAGATAGTTTATACATATTGGAATGAAAGAATTTGTAATGTTTCCAAGCCTTTTTGTATCATAGTGGTTGCTTCTTGGACCAACAACATCACCAGGCAAGGTGTTAGCAAATTTCAAGCAACACCACCCCCAAGGAATCACAAACTCTAAAAATGTGTACAAGCAAAGTGTTTTAACAAGCCCTCTTGCATATTGTGATACATGGTAAAGTTTAAGAATGACTTCTGGGGAAGATTTTAGCTGGCTTCCAAATCAGGGAAACAAAAAGCAGTTTGAAATGGGGAGGGGATATATTATGAAAATTGATTGAAACAATCTATAAAGAGTGATTGCTATTAGTTCTCTTCCAACTACTTAAAAAAATATTATGATACCTACACGTTTTCCTTCACTGGAGATTTAAAGACTCTTCTCATTTTTTTCTAAAAAAAATTTAAACGGCACGAATGAAAATTTCTATAACTGTGAATAAAAAATGGTCTTTAAATTGAAACAAGCAATTTCTCACTTACCCCACAGTGAGGACCACCACTCAACAAATCCTGCTAATAGTCACAGAAATTCCAATTGGCTTTTTATGCTTCACTCCAAAATTTTGTACTAGCCAAGCTATAAATTACAGTTAAATAATAAAGGCATTCATTTTCAGACATGCAAAGCTTCAAATATACTCTTTTCAGAAAACTCCAGGAGGTTTTACTCCACTAAAACAAGGGAGTAGACCAAAGGAAGAGGAAGACCCAAAATCCATTGAGTAGACCTTCTAATAAGAGTAGAAAAAATATATTCCGTAAGTATATTGGTGCAGAAGACTTAGCAAGTAAATATTACAGATTATTTCTCAAAGGGGGACAACTATAGGTGAAAAGTCTCCAAGGAAAAAATGGAACTGATAGGTTATCTAATGTAATTTGAAAGTGGCATTCAAATAAGTTTTATATTACTGTTGAATAATTGGACATCAAACTAGAAATGGGGGTGGGAGATGGCTCCAGACAACAACCCTTCTTCTTTTCACAGTCAGATGTTTTCTGGGCACCTTTCTCCATTCAGGTCCTCTGGGATGGCCATCCCAGCTTGGGTTTAGACCCCACAGCTCTCAGTGGGAACCACCCACAGCTGAAATATCCCTCCAGAAATTCAGCTGCTGCCTATGGATCCCAGCAAGCTCTTCTGCACCTCTGTCCTACCAGGCTCTATGAGGTCTCCACTTTCCATGCTTGGTTTACAGTTTCTCTCCAGCTAGTCTTCAGTTGATTACTCACTATAATTTTTTTCTATATTTTAGTTGTAATTCCAGTTTAATCCTGGGAAAATGTCAGTGTAGCTTCCACTTACTCCTCCACCATTTTGGAACTTGATGTTTGTCTTGTTGACTATGATTATGATTTTATGTTTCCAAAGAGAGTGTTTTGATTTCACAAAGTGGACTCTATGAACCTTTCATTTATTGTTCCTAGATTTATATTCATACTTTGATTTCTGTGTTTCTAGGTTAAAAGTCAAATTATCTATATTCTTTTGGGGCTACCATTTTTTAAATTCCTTTTTTTTTATTTTTTAAATTCTTTATAATTGAAAAATATTTGCCTTTTAAAGCAAGTGATGGTCTGTGGTATTGATCCAATTTTATTTTTTATTTTCCAAATAGTTTTTTTTTCAGTTTCTCTCATTTCATTTACTTTAAATGTTCATCATTTACTTAGTAATTGCTCAAGTCCCCACCATTGGTTTAACATTTTTATCATAGACTAAATTTTATACACAGTTAGGTCTAATTCTAGGTTTTTCTTAGTCCATTGTAGCTTGCTTTCTTGATCTCTATATTTCTTTAAATGCTGTAAAACGGTCTTGAATATAAAAGCCGTGTAGTAGACTTTAATGGTTCATAGGATTATATTCCTTCTACTGCTGTTGTCCCTCTGCTCCCCAGGGGACTCTTAGCTCTTCTTCCTGTTACTTTTTCATTTGTACTTTAGAATCAACCTATCTTTTATAGAAAAAAATTAAAGCCAAAATATTTTTTTGGTATTTAAATTGGATTGCCTTATATTTTTATCTTACAATTTAGAGAACTGATATTTTTTATGATACTGTAGTCATTAGCATAGAGTATTTTTCCACTTGTTAAATTTACTTTTGAGACTATCTTAACATAATCTACTGAAAGAATATATTTTCCTTGTCAGTATTAGATTTAGACATTATTGTATATGGACTTTTCCTATTATATCTTCTAGTGGGTATATTTCAGGTTTATATATAAAAGCAATTGATTATTATTTTTAAAGCTGTGATGATAGCAATACCACATGTGAAAAAATAGTTGAGATTTTATTTCATTCGTTTTAACTCTTTAAAAATTTCACCCTGTTCTACCAGATATTTTTCCTTAAAGAAATAATCAGGTACCTGGAAACATGTTGATCCTTTTGGTCTAACCTTTAAACTCTGTGGGTGGGATCAAAGCTAGATTTATTCTACGGTTCTATGGTTAAATTATTTCTTTCCCTCTATTTAGACAAGACAATTCTAGTGTTTTAATCAATGTCCACTGGTTTATGAGGTTTTCCCCCTGGCTATTAGATACAGGCATTTTTAATGCGAAGTGACCATGGCAACAGAGAGGGGAGACTTATTCATGAACTCAACAACATGGATTACTGTACTTCTCAACAAGGTTGATTGATTTAGTGCACTGCTAAATGCCCATCCTATGTACAGTGGAGACTAGCAATGCTGAAATAATTCTATTTTGCAGTGGGGAAACTGTTCTTGTAACTGTTATCAGGTTGATTATATTGGATCAGGCACTGTTTCCTCTAGTCTTTCCAGGGTTTCATATTTTCCCTAGCCTTGATTATTTGTCATATGTATTCCTTTACTAGTACTCAACTGAATATTTAAGTGGGACTCTCTCAGATCCCTAGGCAACACTCTGGGTAACTCTCTTATTTTTGCTCTGCCTTCCCAGTTCTTTGTTTCTTGGATGTCTTGGGCTCCCAACTCTGTCTCTACAACTTCAGAACCTCACGAAGCTCTACCTGTGTGTTGGCCATGATATTTTCTCTATGTTGTAGGATGGAGCAGTAGTAGAACTTTTGCTTTCCTGTCTCTCTAGAATGACCATTTTTCACTGCCTGATGCTTTGTGTGCTATTATTTCATATATTTTGTCTCTAAAAATAAAATTGCGTAATTATTGATGACACATTTTGCATAGATACAATAATTTATTATTTAATTTAGATACATAAATTGTTATTCTCTGCCAATTTTGAAAGATTCATCTACATATCCCTTCCTCTGATTAATTTATTACTAATCCTTTAATCTTGTAATATTTAAATCCATGACCATATGGCAAAATTATTAGCCACTGTCCACATATATATACTATACATCTATCTGACCCTTTATATATTCATACTAATTGACAACAAAATTTATTGCTTTAAATTTTTCTGGGAGGATATTCTTTAGCATTATATTTGAGGACCATATCTGAAAGTGACTATATTATTTTGACAATCTATTTCTGATGGGTACCAGAAGATTGGACAAATCCATCTATGTCAAGCAAAATAATGGCCACCAAAGAAATCCACATGCTAATATCTGGGACCTTGGAACATTTTATTATGTTACATGGCAAGGGATTCTTAAGTGGAAGATAGAATTGTGTGTGCTAATCAGCTGACCGTGAGGTGAATAAATTATCTTAGATTGGCTCAATCTACACTAATAAAAGAGAAACATGGTAATTGGTGTACGACCGCTACCCTTTTCATTGGCTAATCAGTGAGTATATGCAAATTAACTGTCAGCCAAGATGGCGGCTGTCAGCCAAGCAGCTGGAAGCGAACATGAGGCTTGCTTGCTTCAGTGACTGCAGACTGCAACGGTTCCCCCGCCTGCCTTGCTGGCCTCTGAGCCGGCAGTTTAAAACATTCTAACAAATATAGAAGCTAAACAGAAGGCCAGGATCTCAGAGCTAGAGTTATACATTGTTTTGATTATAGAACGCTCAGTAGCGGAAGCCTCAGAGCTAGAGCCAGAGCTAAAGCTGGCCCAGAATGAAATAAAAAAAAGAGAAAAGAAAAGGAGCGGTTGGGAGCTTCTGTCAACAACCACCAGCCTGAAAGCAGCCTTCAGCCCCTCACCCAGACTGGCCAGGCACCCCAGTGGGGACCCCCACCCTGAAGGGTGTGTGACCAGCTGCAAACAGCCATCATCCCCTCACCCAGGCTGGCCAGGCACCCCAGTGAGGACCCCCACCCTGATCCAGGACACCCTTCAGGGCAAACCAGCTGGCCCCCAGGCCTCTATTCTATATAGTAAAAGGGTAATATGCCTCCCAGCACTGAGACCAGCAGAGCTGCGAGGCCTCCTGGCACTGGATCAGCGTGACAGGGGGCAGGGCCCAAACCCCCTGATCGCCCTGCGGCTCTGTGTGTAACAGGGGGCGGGGCCACAACCTCCCTATCTGCCCTGCTCTGTTCATGACAGGGGAAGGTGCCCCAACCCCCTGATCAGCCCTGCTCTGTGCCTGATAGGGGGGAGCTCCCCAATCCCCTGATCGTCCTGCGGCTCTGTGTGTGACAGGGTGCGGTGCCCCAACCCCACCACCCACGGGCTCTGCTCTGCATGTGACAGGGTAGAGCCATAACCTCCCCATCGGCCCTGCCCTGAGTGTGACTGTGGCGGCGCCCCAACCCCCTGATCGGCCCTGCTCTGTGGGTGATAGAGGGTGGCGCCCCAACCCCCCTCCAAGGGCCTTGCTCTGTGTGTGACAGGGTAGAGCCATAACCTCCCCATTGGCCCTGCCCTGAATGTGACAGGGTGCAGCGCCCCAAACCCCTGATCCGCCCTGCTCTGTGAGTGACAGGGGCCAGCGCCCCAACCTCCTGATGGGCCCTGCTCTGTGAGTGACAGGGGGCAGCACCCCCACCTCCCCATCGACCCTGCCTTGAGTGTGACAGGGGGCGGTGCCCCAACCCCCCAATCAGCCCTACCCTGAGCGTGACTGAGGGTGGCATTGCAACCTCCCGATCCGCCCTGCTCTGTGCATGACGGGGCGGCGCCCCAACTCCCCAATCGGCCCTGCTCTGAGCCTGACCAGGGACTGCACCTAGGGATTGGGCCTGCCCTCTGGCACCCGGGAGCAGGCCTAAGCCAGCAGGTCATTATCTCCCGAGGGGTCCCAGACTGCGAGAGGGCACAGGCTGGGCTGGGGGACCCGCCCCCTCCTCCCCCCCGAGTGCACAAATTTTTGTGCACCGGGCCTCTAGTGTAATAATAACAGTCTTTTTAAGAGAAAAAGTGAGACAGGAAGGTCAGAGAGTTTGAAGACACTATGCTGTTCTTCTGGCTCTGAAGATGAGCAAGGGTTTGTGAACAAAGGAATTTAGAAGATCTCTAGCACCTGGAAAAAGCAAAATTATATATTCTTGCCTAGTTCCTCCAGAAGGAATGCAGCCCTGCTGAACATCTTGATATCTAGGCCAGTAATAACCATTTGGCAGGCCGGTGGATCGCTGCTGCCCTGCCCAGCCGCCCCGGGTCGGGTTGCACACGGAACGCCCGCCACCTGGGGTCGCAGATAGCAGGGGATGATGGCTGTTTGCCGCTGCTCATACCCCCTTCAGGGTGGGGGTCCCCACTGGGGTGCCTGGCCAGTCTGGGTGAGGGGCTGAGGCCTGTTTTCAGGCTGGCGGGTGACTGAAGCTCCAACCCTCTCCTTTTTTCTTTTTTTTTTTATTCTTGGATTTATTTACCTTCTATGGCTGTCACTGGAACTGAGAGCCGGCTTTCTCTCTGCGGCTCGGCTCCAGCTCTGAGACCTCGGTTGCTGAAAGCAGGTATCTGGTTTGTTTGGGTTCTATAATCAAAACACTGTTTCAACTCCAGCTCTGAGGCCCGGCTGGCTGAAAGCAGGTTTCTGGTTTTTTTTTTTAGCTTCTATAATTGCAACAATGTTTCTTAAACTGAAAGCTCAGAGGCTGGCAGCGGCAGGTGGGGAAGGTTGGCTTTCTCCATCACTGAAGCAAGCAAGTCTGCTGTTCGCTTCAAGCTGCCTGGCTGTTGGCCGCCATCTTGGTTGGCCGTTAATTTGCATATCTCAATGATTATCCAATGGGAAGCGTGTCGGAGCTACGGTTAATTACCATGTTTCTCTATTATTATATAGAATTAGGTGATCATCATGAAAAATCTCATACCCATCTGAAACCATTCATAGTTATTAGAATATTATTGATTACATTCCCTATTCTGTGCTTTCCACTCCTATAATTACACTATAACTACTAATTTGTACTTCTAAATCCCTACCTCTTTTTCACCATTTCCCCCACCCCCTTCTAATCTGGTAACCACAAAAATGTATTCTGTATCTATGAATCTATTTCTGTTCTGCTGGTTTGTTAATTTTGATTTTTATGTTCAATTATTGATAGGTATGGATTTATTGCCATTTTATTGTTCATATTTTTTTATCAATTTTTCTTCTTAAAGAAAACCCTTTAATAGTTCATGTAATACTGGTTTGGTAGTGATGAAATCCTTTAACTTTTTTTTTTTTTTGCTTGGAAGCTCTTTATGTGACCTTCAATTCTAAATAATAGCTTTGCTGGGTAATTTTGGTTGTAGGTCCTTGCTTTTCATCACTTTGAATATTTCTTGCCACTTTCTTCTGGCATGCAAAGTTTCTGTAGAAAAATCAGCTGCCAGTCATATGGGCACTCCCTTGTAGGTAACTAACTGCTTTTCTCTTGCTTCTTTTAAGATTTTTCTTTTAATTTAACCTTTGTCATTTTAATTATGACTTGTCTTGGTGTGGGCCTCTTTGAGTTAATCTTATTTGGGATATCTGTGCTTCCTGGACTTGCATGGCTATTTCTTTCATCAGCTAAGGGAAGTTTTCTGTCATTATTTTTATAAATAGGTTTTCAATTTCTTGCTCTCTCTCCTCCATCGAGAATCCCCATGATGCAGATGTTGATACACTTGAAGTTGTTCCAGAGACTCCTTACACTATCTTCATATTTTCATTTTTATTTCTTTTTGCTGTGCAATTGGGTGTTTTTGCTTCCTTATATTCCAAATCATTGATTTGATTCTCAGCATCCTCTACTCTACTGTTAATTCTCAGTAAATTATTCTTCATTTCAGTTAGTGAATCCTTAATTTCTGACTGGTTCTTTTTTATGTTGTTAATGCTTCACTAAGTTCCACGAAGTTTGCATTAAGTTCCTTGAAATGCTTATTCAGTTCCATGAGCATCCTTGTGACTATGGTTTTGAACTCTGTATCTGGTAGTTTTCTTGTTTCTGTTTCACTTAGTTATTTTTCTGAAGATTTCTTCTGTGTTTTTATTTTTATTGTTATTATTTTATTTGTAACATGTTTCTTTGTCTCTGCATTTTGGCTGCTTCTCTGTGTTTGTTTCTATATATTAGGTAGATCTGCTATGTCTGTTGGACTTAATAAAGTTGCCTTGTGTAATAAGTGTCCTGTAGGGACCAATGGCTCAACCTCCCCAGTCACCTGAACTGAGCACTCCAGGTGTACCCATGTGTGAGCTGTGTGCACTGTTCTATTGTAGTTGAACCTTTATTGATGTTGGCATCATAGGGAGGGATTGACCCCCTGGTTGCAAAGACAAGAGACAATAGCAGAAGAGCTACTTGACAGGAGCCAACCCTATTGAGCAGGATTTGCTTCAGTGGGGCTTTGGTGCTCACCAAGTCTTCCCCTTAAATGTGTTGTTCCTGGAGGTGGTAGAGTTGCAATCTGGCGTGGTCTGAAGCTGACCACAAGTGCACTGACTCTGGGGTTTCTCAGAAGATACAAAGTCAGGTAATGCCGTGCCCTGCCTGGGCCCACCCAGCACAAGCTACAGAGCACTCTGCAGATGGCTGCTACTTATGTTGGGCTTGGAGGTTCCCAAGAGAGGCCAAACCAAGGTGGGTTACCAGTAATAACAGTCCTGGGGACACTTATTGAGAGGTACAGAGCACACTGAGGGCAGCATCTGTTTGTTTGAGAGATTTGAGGAAAGTCTGATTCATGAGGCAAGAGAGGCCAGTTGTATGGAAAAGCCACTGAAAATGGCTTGGATGAGCCTGCAAGTAGCGGGGAGAGGGTCAGGTCTCAGGGTATACCTGGGTGGGGAAAGAAGTATCAGCAAGGTTGATGAAGATTCAGATATGGTGCCTGCCTATTGGCTTTGTTTCAGGAGGGTTCGGTTAAGAAACAATGGCCTCTGCCAGCACATCTGTCTGGGAGAAAACTGCCTCTCCAGCTCTCCCCCTGATTCCAGACAAGCTAGTTCCTTCCTGAACGTCTCTGGTTCCTTTCAAGTTGCTGCGCCAGTGCTGGAGTTCAGAGGCAGGGAATCTGAGTAAGTTCATGTGAGGGACTGGGACTCCAGCAGATTCCATGTCACTCAGCCATAATTCCTGAATATTTTTAGAACCCAAAGATCTGGGTACTTCTCTTCCAGGCACTGCTACTCTGGGCTGGGGAATCTGGAGTGGGGCTGGGACCCCTGGCTCTTCAGATAAAGCTTCCACAGCCAAGATACCCCTCCTGATTTTAAACTGCCACGGGTGTGTGTGGGGCCAGCCAGTTCTGAGATTCTGCCCCACATCTCCACCCCTCCTACCAGTCTCCATGGATTCTTCTTTAATTCCCTAGTTGTAGGACTTCCAGTTAGCCAGATTTCAGGCCATTCTGAAAGATGATTATGCTAAGTTTAGCTGTAATTTCGATGTGGTTGTGGGAAGAGGCAAATAACACATTTACCTACACCTGTGGTCGGCAAACTGCGGCTCACGAGCCACATGCGGCTCTTTGGCCCCTTGAGTGTGGCTTTTCCTAAGCCTTAGAAGTACCCTAATTAAGTTAACAATGTACCTATCTATATAGTTTAAGTTTAAAAAATTTGGCTCTCAAAAGAAATTTCAATCGTTGTACTATTGATATTTGGCTCTGTTGACTAATGAGTTTGCTGACCACTGACCTACACTGTCATCTTGATGGAAATCAACATTTTCTTGAACAGTGCTGTATAAGTGAAATCACCAGATCCTAAGCTGATCAGAATAACTCAACATTCCCCTCCCTAACCAGTCCCCTCTCCACCTTTCCTATCACCCAGAGCCTTCTCAGAAGCAGTGCCACAGAGATTAACCTAGACAATGGCAGTGCTATTTCCAAATTTTGGCATCTTCCAGAGTATAATGTTTTAAGTTACAATGCTGTGCTAGTTCAGTTTCTAAGAGATATCAGGTTTCTACCTTATAAAATAATAATACCTATGATTTTATATGTAAGGATTATAGAAATATTTAAACTTTAAAACATATTTCACAAAAATATCCACCAGTGACTTATGTATAAGTTGTTTAGATGTGGATTGTGACTCTTCTAAGTTAGTAATATTATTAGTAGCAAATGGTTTACAAAGTATGTATGTGTTCCTACAAGGTGTATTTTCTGGAATTATTTGTAAGGTTGGAGCTTGTCAAGTGCCATATCTTGCTTTCTTTCATTAATCACAGTAGGCGGTCAAAGCTAAGTATCAAAACTCACCCATTAGAAAATACACAGATATAATCATAATAAATATAAAATTTGCTTCTAAGTGTTAGTCTTCGTTATTCCAACTAAAGACTTATAAGATCTTCAATATCATAATTTATGGCCCAATATTTGGATATTTTGTAGTTTGGACTCTAAAGCTGCTTACAAGGCATGACTGCTCTTTTGGGTTCTTAAACTGCCTTCAGGGCAGACAGCCTCCGGTGCTGTGCAAGCTGTTTGATAAGCCATACTCCTTGTGCTATTGATAAATAACACTCTTTGTACTGTAACTTTTGATCACAAGGTCTTTGTGTTGCAAGCCTGGATAAAAACTAGGATTAATCATATATAAGTCATTCTTATCTCACAACCCACTTGCTGACCACTAAGTCAGCTGAATATTGAAGGTCCTGTTGCCCCCTTCAGTCAGAAAGTAAATAGAGTATGTTTGTGATCTGGTCTCCTCTAACAACCTATCTCTTTACTAATCGGCTCCTTGCAAAGTTTTCCTTTAAAAGCCCACTCTATTTCCCCACCTGTGTGCATGCTTTTGGTTCATGCCAAGAGCTTTTTTCCCCCTGATTTGCAAACCATATCTAATTAAACTCTCTTTTAATTTCTCAGAAAGATCTTCTGGAATTTTTATTAACACAACCTAAAAAAGAAATGGTTGCAATCATTGCCTATCTACTTTTTTAATCTTTATTGTTGAAAGCATTTCAGATGTCCCCTTCTTTCCCCCATTGATTTCCTCCCCCTTGCTGTGCCCCCACCCGGGCATTCACTGCACTATTGTCTGTGTCCATGAGTTATGCATATGTGCATATAAATTACTTTGTTGATCTCTTCCCACTCCACCCCTCCTTCCCTCTGAGATTTGTCAGAGTCATTGCCTATCTTTGGTTTAGGAGTTTCATACATACCTTCTTATAGTCCACCATTATGTTCATATGTGACTATTGTTTATTAAATCTCTCCACATTATAATTGAGGCCCATATGTTTTTTTTCTTAGAAAAAGTATCTTTCTTTGTGTCCTATAAAAAAAAGTCAACTAGGATTGAAGAATGTTGGCATTGAGTGCATCTTAATTGTAAGTTATTCTAATAGCCTGCTCTTAGCATTAATTCCCTCAATACATTCTCTAAAACTTACCCCCATGCCGGAAGCCGGTCCATCCTTGCTGCTTGACACAGTCGAACGGTATCATCCATATCAGCCGACCCAGAGGGCATAACTGACTCCTCCTCGGATGCCGACACCACCATCAAGCATGGCCCTGATGGCCCCATTGATCCAGCCGGTCAACGCGCTGACGCTTTGGGAAGCCCGTCACCAGCAACGCCACCCACTAGCCAGATCAATGAGGACAACCAAACCACTGACTTGGGCACAACTGAAATCCTTGACTGAAGAGGCCAGCAACCTTCTATAGGAACAAGACTCCATGTGCACTCCATCCACTATGTTTATAGCTATGCTCACTGTCATTGCTTGCCAGTCTTCTTCCTAGTCTTAAACAACCCAATCCGAGAGGTGGCCGCTGATTTACATGCGCTATCATTTAAAAAATAAAAATGGGGGAATTTGCCGGAAGCTGGTCCATCCTTGCTGCTTGACACAGTCACTGCAGGGTGAAAGGGCGAGGGCTAGGCCCTCCACCTTGCCCCAGGGTAAGGGCTACACCCTCCACCTTGCCCCAGGGTAAGGGCTCCATCTTACCTTGGCCACGTGCTTGGCAAGGAGCTTCTTCCTGGAAGTCTAAGCCTCTGCTAGCCACACCCAGGAACAAGACACAGACTTGTGCCTGGCCAATCGGCAGAGCACAGTCCTTTCTCCTCCCCTTCCTCCAACTCCCCCTATATAACCCGTCTCCACACAGAGTTATCTCTCTCTGCTTCCTGTCGCTGCGTCGGCAAGGTGGGGGAGCCGAGCTAGCTCGAATAAAGACTCTTATGCTTTTGCATCGGACTGGCTGGCTCCCTGATGTGGTTTCTTGGGGATCCTGAAATCTGGGCATAACACAGGGAAGAAACATCTGCACAGCATATGTTTCAAGGGACCTGGCGTATAGGGCACGTTTTTCTTAATATGTTTGCTCCCACTTTTTTAGCACTATGTGTTTTACCCAGGGCCACCTCCCCGAGAAAGGTTTTCCCAGGTGGGGATGTTTCCCTGGAGTTGGGGATTGACAGGACTGGGGAGGGGAATGAATCAGTAAAACCCCCTAGTGTTACAGAAATACCATGTACACCATGTACTACTTATGAAGAACTTGGACTAAGACTGTTGGCAATAAATTTGGGACTTGTTGGGCCCACATCCCCAGGGGTCTTCCCACCAGGGAAAGCACCAAAGCCTACACCCCTGGAGACCCACTGACACAGGGCAGTCCCAGGGAAGGCAAGGAGGACATAACCTTTACTGGGTAGGATAATCTCCTTCAGTCACTTCCTTGTAGCTTATCAGTAGAGCTGTAGAATAGTGACCTTGGAATAGCCCTTATAATGGAACACAGAGATTAACCTAGACAAGATTAAAATTGACAGAACTAGATAGAGACAGGATTTTTGGCAAAGGTCAGATAAGAAACTATGGACATGAAACCAGGAACTGTTGAAGGCCAAGGGAGGACCCAAAACATACCATTATGTCATGCTTATAAATACAGTTGTAACAGGACAATAAAGGAGAAAAAGAGAGAACCTGGCTATGCTGATCAACTGAATGCTGTCTCCGTGTCATTCCTTCTTCGCCAACTCCGTCCACACCTTTGGGAACCTCTGGACCTGCTGGGGGTGGACCCCAACACCCCCATGTAGTGGAGACTGCGAAGAAAGACGTGTTGTTCATCTCTTGCTTCATATTTTCAGTAACAAGGAGTTCCTTACTATATTTTTAATATTTTATTCACATTGTACTTAAAACACACACACACACACCAAAAACTGTAATCCTTTCATTTTCCCTTGGGTGACTTAATCCCAATTTTTTATTAGAGTAAGATAAAATTTGCTGTTTCCTTAGAGCAGCTGATACTTGAAAAGAGAATGTTTATTTTGATGTAAAAGGCAATTTCCAGTTCTTACCATCATTACTTAAGTGACAATTTCTAGACCAGCCATTTTTATCAAAATTCTGTGAATGAATTGTGGTTAGGTCATTTGAAAGTGACTAGCTGAGTACTGAGTCCAGGAATGTAGATATTGAATTTGAGAAGGAAAAGATATGTTCTAATTGCTCATCACTACTGAGCAGTCCACACTTAAATAATTTTGAGTGTGGTCGGTATGTGTTGAGCATAGATAATACTGGACTGGCAAGAAAAGTGGTTTAACTCAAACTGCCAAAAATAGAATAACCAGGAGAGGAGTAGAAATCACAACTGTGGAGGAAGACCAGTGACTCGAACCAGTTTAAAGCATTAGGTTAAAATACTGCAGGGGAGAAAAAATACAAAATCTTAAATCAGAAAGCCTCTGAAGTCAATCCTCTCAAACTCTGCTGCTGCTTCATTAATTAAGTTTATATAATACTAGAGGCCTGGTGCATGAATTTGTGCACAGGTGGGGTCTGGCAGGCCCGCCCCAATGGGGGCCCATCGGGCCGGGCCAGCAGGGGGGAAGGGCCACAGGTGGTTGGCTGGCCAACCTCACCCCTGATCAGGGTGTTGGGGGCTTATTGGGGACAGGGCAGGCCCCAGGGGAAGGGGGGGCAATCGGGTCCTGGATCAGGCTGTTTGGCTGCTGCAGTGTACATCATAGCCACTGGTCATTCCAGTCGTTCTGTCATTCCGCCATTCCAGTTGCTGGGCTTTTATATATATAGATTCTAAATCATTGTTGTTATTTCAACTATCTTCACAGCCTCTTCAACAGGAATAGAGTTCATCTCAAAAAACCCTTCAAAAGAAGCAATTCCTCAGCCATTAAAGTTTTATCATGAGATTGCAGCAATTCAGTTAGATATTTAGGCTCCAGTTCTGATTCTATTTCTCTTGCTATTTCCACCACAGCTGTATTTACTTCTCCCACTGAATTCCTGAACCTTCAAGTCATCTATGAGGTTTGGAATAAACTTCTTCCTAATTCCTATTAATTTTTATATATTTTTTAAAATCTCTTCCCATAAATCACAAATGTTTTTAATGGAATATAGAATGGTGAATCCTTTCCAGAAGGTTTTCAGTGAACTTTGCCCAGATCCATCAGAGTACTCACTACATGTGGCAGCTGTAGCCTTACAAAATGTATTTTTTTAATAATAAGACTTTAAAATAAAAATTACTCCTTAATCCATGGGCTACACAATGGACTTTGTGTTAGCAGGCATGAAAATAACATTAATCTCCTTGTACATCTCCATCAGAGTTCTTGGGTGACCAGGTGCATTATCAATGAGCAGCAATATTTTGATATTAATCTTTTTTTCCAAATAGTAGGTTTCAACAGTGGGCTTAAAATATTTAGTGAACCATGATGTAAACAGATATCAAGTTTCTAGCTATGAAACTCTTAGACGGCATCTCCTTCCAATATAAGGCTGTTTCCTCTACATCGACGATCTGTTGTTTAGTGTAGACACCTTCATTAATTACCTTATGTAGCTCTGAATAATGTGTCACGGCTTCTACATCAGTTGCTGCTTCACCTTGTACTTTTATGTTATGAAGATGGCTTCTTTCCTTAAGCTTCATGAACTGACCTCTGCTAGCTTCAATTTTTTCTTCTGCAGCTTCCTCACTTCTCTGAGCTTTCATAAACTTAGGGCTTTCTCTGGATTAGAATTTGGTTTAAGGAAATGTTGCAGCAAGTTTGATCTCCTCTCCAGACTATTAAAACTTTCTCCATATCAGCAATAAGGCTGTTTTGCTTTCTTATCATTCATGTGGTCACAGAGTAGTATTTTTGATTTCCTTCAAGAGCATTTTCTTTGTGTTCACACCTTGGTACTTTGGTAGAAGAGGCCTAACTTTTGGTCTATCTTGGTTTTTGACATGCCTTCCTCACTAAAATTAATCATTTTTAACTTTTGATTTAAAATTATAGATATTCAAGTCTTCCTTTTATTTCAACATTTAGTGTTCCTAGTAGGGTTATTAATAGACCAAATTTTAATATTGTTGTGTCTCAGGAAATAGGGAAGCCCAAGGTGAAGATGAGAGATGGAGAAATAGTCAGTTAGTGGACTCATCAGAACATGTAACATTTATCAATTAAGTTCACTGTCATAAGGGCATGATTCACGGTACCTCAAAACAATTATAATAGTAACATCAAAGATCACTGATCACAGATCACCAAAACAAATATATTAATAATTAAAAATTTAAAAGATTATGAGAATTACCAAAATGTGACACAGATGCATGGAGTGAGCAAACACTATAAGAAAGTAGTGCTGATAAATTTGCAGAGTTGCCACAAACCTTTAATTTTTTAAAAAATACAATATCTGCAAAGTACAATAAAACAAAGTGAAATAATAAAGGTATGGCTGTCAATATTAAAATCATTATTTGGAAGAAAAAATGTATTCTCAGAGAATTATTTAAATTTCTCAAGTTTATAAGTGATGAAGGCAAGACTAACATTAAAGTGTATGTGACCCAAACACTTATGGTTAAGTTACTATGAAATGACAAAATTTCTGAAATCATTCCCTATTAAATTCTTAAATACAGCCCCAGAAAATGCAAGGCACTGTATTAACAATATAAAATATTGAAAAATTCATATATTGGAACTTCCTAGAAACTCTTTAAATTTTATTATTTTCTTCTTCTAGTTGTCTCCTCCTGTGTTGACAACTGTATGCCATAAATGATCACAAAAATTTTATTATAAATTAGAATTTGAAATTTTTAAATTATGTATAAAAATGAATTAGGCTATTTCAGTTTTATTCAATGTACTAGAGGCCAAGTGCACTAAATTAATGTATGGGGGGTGTCCCTCAACCCAGCCTGCACCTTCTCCTATATGGGACCCCTTGGGGGATGTCCGATTGCCTCTTGCAATCCAGGACCACTGGTTCCTAACCGCTCACCTGCCTGCTTGCCTGGTTGCCCCTAATCGCTTCTGCCTGCCAGCCTGATCTCCCCTAACCACTCCCCTGCCAGCCTGATTGACACCTAACTGCTCCCCTGCTGGCCTGATTGCCCCCAGCTGCCCTCCCCTACCAGCCTGGTTGCCCCCAATTGCCCTCCCCTGCTGACCTGATTGCCCCTAACTTCCTGCCAGCCTAATCTCGCCCCTAACTGTTTCTGCCTTGGCCCCACCACCATGGCTTTGTTCGAAAGGAAGTTGGACGTTCAGATAATGGCAGGTCGATCCGGTCTAATTAGCATATCACCCTTTAATTAGTATAGATAGATTATATAGGATAGGATTGCTTATATGGGGTGGAGAAGGCCTTTTTCAGCAGGAGGAGATGCTCTTGGCAGACAAAAATACATAACCCCTATATCTGGACTGATAGCCAGCCATATGCACTATATTGCCAAACCAGTTATTAAAAAGTTGAACCACTTTCTTACACCTTACACCAAACAGTTGTTGCTCTTAAAACCCATCTCAGCCCCAACCTTAGGTTCTCCCTTCATAGTTCACCCAGTTTAGGTTCTGATTGTTTGATTTCTATGCCAGTCACCATCACAAGCTCCTCCTCCTAGGCAGCCATTGGCTCCTCTGGGAAATCCAGAATGGCCCAGCCTTCACATCAGTGCCAGCCCTTCAGTCACACCCCCAGTCCACTACTGGTTGTATCTCTGGCTGTTCTGAGATGCGGCACCTCAGGTCTGTGCTGGTGGCAATTTTGAATTCTCATCCTTGACCTAACCTTCTTACAGTGTGAGCTCTGTGAAGGCAAGCATTTGTCTTGTTCATTTTTAGTTCACTCATAGACTTTACCTGTGTCTATGCATCTATGCTAGCACCACATGGTGACTGGTCAAACAGTTGTCTTGGTCATCACTTTTACTGAGATATATATATATATATATATATATATATATATATAGAGAGAGAGAGAGAGAGAGAGAGAGATTTGGTACATGCATAAAATAATGCTAAGGGAAACTTTATACAACTCAAGAAGAATAATGTTCATACATAAATTAATATTATCTCATGTGACCAATATAGCATTTTAGACCTCTCAGAGTTAGAAGAGAAAGATTAATTTTAAATCAGAGAATTAGGAAAAGTTTAAGCAGGAAATGATATCAAATTTAAATACAAAAGGAATGCAGTTAAAATATAAAGTTTAAAAAAAAGATTATACCTCATTTTTTTAAGGTTTGATATTCAACAGTCTTTGACTACCTATAAATATGACTAAAATCCATAATAAAACCAAACATTTCCTTTTAGCAATAAAATAATGGACAAAAGTTTTTGTGGTTGTCTCTTAGATGAGAGCTTCAAAAAGAAGTTTGCACATAATTCTACAAAGACAAATATCTCTTTTTCCTGAACAAGCAAGACACATTGAAGGGGCAAATTAGCAGGTGCAGAAAGAAACATTTTTAAATCAGTTGCAATAATTGAAAACCTACTTCCTGAACTAAAGTGAGAAAATAAATATCTGTTGAAACACAAAAGAACTTTGTAAGGCACATCCAGTTATTATAGGGCAAACACTTCTAGATTCCTCCACAGCCTCTGAGGATAAATAGGTACAATATATTACAAAAGGAAATGTGCTCATATTAATGTTGCTGTGTCATTAGAAAAAGTTTCTGATTACAATAACAGAAACAAAAATGTAATACTTTTAAGATGGCAGCATTTGTTTTCCTATCAAGAATAGCTAAGTAGAAAATTTAACAAATAAACAAATACCTCCTGACCTAAATTTGACCTTTAAAAAGACAAGCCTCAGCAAGAAATGTACTTGAAAAATGAAACAATATGGAAAATATCAGTGAGTAAGAGAATAAGTCTAATGAGATGCAGCAGTTCATTCTGAGTAATAAATCAGGATTGGTCACAATTAATATTTTACTATTAATTTTCTTACTAGTTTTCTTTTTAAAGAGAAAAAAAGTTCACATTTTCCTACTTAGATTTTTTTCTATTACTTTAATTTGGTCTTTTTTTTAATAAATCAGTTTCCTTTGTAGTCACTGTTTCACTCCGCCTTCCCTCCTCCAGTTCGTCCATAGCTATAATTGAGAATAAAGAACTCTATCATTTCTGTGATCAGCTCTTCTGTCAGGCAAGCTGATACAATAAATCTCTCAAAAGACAAATTTGTCAGTTACTGAAATAGCATTAGAATTCTATACTCAGCGACACTACGAAAACACAAAGAGCTTAAGGGAAAAGTTAAATTTTAAAGTCACCAGTATGGGAAATGCATTAGGAAGAATCAGGTCAGAGAAGCAAAAACTCAATTATGATCCCCCAAATTGAGATGGCAAAAATCTCAACTGACCCAAATTTCTTGGCTCCTTCCACTAGCTACGTTTATATTTAAAATGAGTTCAAACTAGAGCTGTGCTGGCAGCCTAACACCTGCTCCCTCTTTCCCCCTAGGGTGGCTGAAGTAATTATCCACCTCTACCTTCACCAGCTTGGAATCTGTGAAATGTTGGTCATGTAGAGTCAATCATTCCCATGTTCTGAGGTGCCAAATGATCATCTGGTAGTCAGAACTGCAACACTGCTGGCAGGCGAACTTATTAGTTTCTTTCATTTTTGAGTCCAGCCATGCCCAAATTTTTGCTGCCTAATTTGCATTTGTTTTCTATAGTATGTACACACTCTGTGAAAAGAATAATTTATCTAAACTGTACTTTCTAAACAGAAGCTTTAAAAACAATTTTTACACGTGATTACATTTTAGAAATATTCTCAGACTTTTGAATCTAATCATGACTTCCACAGTACCAACGTATGCTACATGGTAGAGAATATTGCTTCTTTTTAAAGCACATGTAGACATACAAGAGATTATGCCAACTCCATGGAACATTTATCAGATTAACCATGGCAGACTTTAATTTATAGTTCAGACCTCAGCCATAAATCTATCCTACCTGGGTAAAATCATGAATCCAGGGACCAGCCATGTTATGATATCACTTTATATTATTGTGAGCAAAAAGTTACTGAAGCTTTGTTTTCTCTGACACTCTAAACATCAGGAAAAATCCCCACATTTTCCTGTCCCATTCCATATTCTGGACTGGGGAATTAGAATCATTTCTCATCGGAGGACATTGTGTCGCTTGTATTGACAATGCAAACAAATCTTTAGATCTTCCTCTGAGGAAGAGGATGTGGTGGACCCAATAGCCTAGAACATAGCTGTGCATGAATAAGGACAAAATGATAGAAACCTCAAGTTGAAGAGTAGAAAGTTCATATTATGTCACCTGAAACATTTTTTGTAATAGACATAGTAATTATATATATGCTGGTCTTAAAAGAAATGTGCACTTAGATATGTGAGGAAATACATGTATTCTGACAAAAGAAGAAATACATGAATGGGTACAAGTCAGCCATGCATTTTTAGTTTACACTCGTAACTGTAGTTTGAAGCCCAAGCCTTTAACCAAAGGACCTATATTATATCAGTTAACTTTTCATTATTAAGTTTATTCAAGCTACTGGTACACCACTGTGTCCATCCCCAGACAGTGTAATTAAGAACAGATATACTGCATCCATCCCCAGATAGTGTAGTTAAGAACAGATATAGAAATGTTGAAAATATAGAGGGGAACAAACTCACCCACAGGAGAATATCCAACATGTGCCCAACATTATGCTAAGGACTTTATTATAATTCAATTTAAAAATTCTCTAAAATTAATATAACTTTATGTAACTAATAAACTAAGGCCAAAAACAAGAAATTGACCTCAAGTTTACATATCTAATTTAGTAAAAGGCACTATGTATGTATGAAGGAAAATGAAAAAATGGGTAAAATTACACAGGGAGAGTTATATATGAAGAGAACCAAATAGTAGAGAACTAGGCCTCTAATATACAATTGTTAAATTGAACATTGTACCTCTTTTTCTTATATCCGTTGGCATTTATATTTTCCCTTTGAAATAATCTCTACTAATGAGAGGGTAATATGCTAATTAGACGGAACATCTTCCAGACTACCTTCTGGACAAAGCCACTGTGGTGGGGCCGAGGCAGAGGCAGTTAGGGGCAATCAGGCTGGCAGGAGAGAGCAGTTAGGGGAGTCAGGCCCATAGGCAGAGGCGGAAAGGGGCGATCAGGCAGGCAGGCAGAGGAAGTTAAGGGCTATAAGGCAGACAGGGGAGCAGTTAGGGGCATCAGGAAGGCATGCAGAATGATTAAGGATGATCAGGCAGGCAGGCAGGTAGCTGTTAGGATCGGGCCTAAACCAGCAGTTAGACATCCTCCGAGGGTTCCCGGATTGGAGAAGGTGCAGGCCAGGCTGAGGGACATCCCCCGTGCACAAATTTTTGTGCACCAGGCCTTTAGTATACATATATATATATATATAAGTATATATATATATGTATATACATATATATAATATATAATATATAATATATTATATATAATATATAATATATAATATATAATATATAATATATAATATATAATATATAATATATAATGTATAATATATAATATATAATACATAATATATAATATATAATATTTACATGTTACATGTTACATGTTATATGTTATATATTATATGTTATATCTTATATGTTATATATTATATATTATATATAAATGGGATTTACTTAATAAAGGGGTAAATTCTATAAGAACACAAAGCAATTCTTTACATGTATGTTCCTAATAACAGAGTGTCAAGTTATGTGAGGTAAAAACTGATAGAACTTCAAGGAGAAATAGATAAATCCATTATCATAGTTGGAGACTTCAACACTCTTTTCTCAGAAATGGACATATCCAGCAGACATAAGATCAGTAAGGGCATAGTTGAACTCAACAATACTATTAATCAACTGGATGTAGTGGATAACTATAGACTACAATATCTAACAACAGAAGAATACATGTTTATCTCAAGCTCACATGGGATGTTCAATAAGATAGACCTCATTCTGGCAATAAAACACACCCTAACAAATTTAAAGGAGCAGCAATCATACATTGTCTTCTCTCAGACCACTATGGAATGAAACTCGAAATCAATAACAGAAAGATACCTGGAAAGTCCCTAAATACATTGAGATTAAACAATGCACTTCTAAGTCACATGCCGTTTACACACACACACAACACACACACAAAAATAATATCAAGAGAAATTAAAACTCTTTTGAACTAAATGAAAATGAAAACATAACATCAAAATTGGTGGGATACAGCAAAAGGCATATTTAGAGGAAAATTTATAATATTGAATGCATATGTTAAAAAAAGTTTTAACTGAAATCAATTATCTAAATTTTCACCTTAAGAAACTAGAAAAAAAAACACACAAATTAAATCCAAAGTAAGCAAAACAAAAGAATAAGAATTAGAACAGAAATAAATGAAACTGAAAATAAGAAATTAACACAAAATCAATTAAGCCAAAAGCTGGCTCTTTAGAATGATCAACATATATAATCACCTTATACTTAGACTAATTCAGAAGACAGAAATTACTATTATCAAAAGTAAAGAAAAAGGGGGCATCCACACAAATTAAATTCTACAGAAATCAAAGTATTAACAAATGAATGGTATGAACATCTCTATGGCTACAAACTTGATAACATAGATGAAATGGAACAATTCCTTGAAAGACAGAATATCCAAAAATCACACAAGAAAAAATAGACAATCTGAATAGGCTTATATTCATTAAAGAAATTAAAACAGTCTTATCTAATAAAGAGGAAATATGCTAATTGACCCTCACACCATCACAAAGATGGGGACATCCACAGCCAACAAGAAGGGGGTATGCTAATTGACTGCCCCACCCTCTAAGATGGCAGTGTCTACAACCAATAAGGAGGGAATATGATAATTGACTGCCTCACCCTCAAAGATGGCAGCGCCCACAGCCACAAGATGGCAGCACCCAGTTCCCTCAGCCCCACCGGGGCGGCAGTCGTGCACCTGCCTCCAGAGTCCCCCAGGCCCCTCAGCTCCCCAGGCGCCCAGGGCCTGCCTGAGGTGCAGGTAAGCCTCAGATGGTGGCTGCCCAGCTGCCCAGGGCTGCCCGAGGCTCAGGTAACCAGGACCAGCCGAGGCTTGAGCTGCTGGCAGTGGCAGCAGCAGAGGTGTGATGGGGGCGTCGCCTTCCCCTGATAGCCAGGTTGCCTCCCGCGCTTGAGGGCTCCTAGACTGTGAGAGGGGGCAGGCCAGGCTGAAGGACCCCCCTCCAGTGCATGAATTTTCATGCACTGGGCCTCTAGTAATTAATAACCTTCCCAAACAGAAAGCATCAGGGCCAAGTGGGTTCACTGGTGAATTCTCCCAAACATTTAAGGAATAAGTTATGCCAATTCTCTTTTAGAGAATAGAGGCAGGGAGCATACTTCTTAACTAATTCTATGAGGTTAGTATTAACTTAGTACCAAACCAGATATTATGAGAAGAAACCTGACAAGAAAAGAAACCCACAGACCACAGTCTGTCATAAACATAGTTGCAAAAGTCCTAAGCAAAATAATAGCAAATTGAATAAAAATTATATAAAAATAATTATAAACCATGACCAAATGGGATTTATCCCAGGTATGCAAAGTTGATTCAACATTACAAAATCAATCAATCCATTACATCAACAACCTAAAAAAATTACATAACCATATCAATAGTTGCAGAAACAGCATTTGACAAAATGTTGCACCCATTCATGCTAAAGACTCTTATTAAACCAGGAATAGAGGAGAACATTTTCAAATTGATAAAGAATATCCATCATAAAAAGGTTACAGGTAACATAGTTCTTAATGGTGATAAACTCAAAGCTTTCCCACCACAATCAGGTACAAGGCAGGGATGTTCAAGTGTCCAATAACCACATAAAAAGATACTTAACACCATTTGTCATTAGGGAAATAAAATTAAAATCATAATGAGATATCACTTCACACTTATTGTGAGAAGCATATAATGATTTAAAAAAAAATAGACACCACCAAGTGTTAGTGAGGATGTAAAGAAGTTAAAACCCCATCAGGTTGAAAAGCAATTTGACAATTCCTGAAATAGTAAGCACCATATAACTATATTACCCAGCAATTACCCTCCCAGGTGTATAGAGAAAAGAACTGAAAACACATTTACACAAAAATTTGTACATAAATATTCACAGCATCAATATTCATAATAGCTAAAAAGCAAAAAAAAAAAAAAAAATCCCAAATGCCCATTAATTGATGAATGGAAAAACAATATGTGATATATGCATATTGTGGAATATTACTCATCCACACAGAAATATAAAGTTATAAATACATTCTAAAATATTGATATATTGACAACATTATGCTAAGTAGAAAAGGATAGATATAAAGGGACATACCTTATATAATTCTATTTTTATGAAGTGTCCACAAAGGAAAAATCTTATAGACAAAAATCTTGTTTATGTACTTCCCACAACCCCGTTGTCAAATCCCATAAAATGTACAACACCAAAAGTGAACTCTAATGAAACTATAGACTTAGGGTTATAATGAATAAACAATGTTGGTTCATCAATTGTAACAAGTTTACCACTATTGTGAGATATGTTGTGGTACATATGTAAGACAGGGGTATATATGGAAACTATGATCAATTTAGTGTGAACCTAAAACCAAAACAATTTCTATATTGTATTTTATATTCACTTTTATCCAAATTCTTAAAATGAAATATAGAAAGACAAAATTTGGACCATCTTTTTTTTAAAATATATTTTATTGATTTTTTTACAGAGAGGAAGGGAGAGGGACAGAGAGTCAGAAACATCAATGAGAAACATGGATCAGCCGCCTCCTGCACACTCCCCACTGGGGATGTATGCACAACCAAGGTACATGCCCTTGACTGGAATCAAACCTGGGGCCCCTGAGTTCGCAGGCCGACGCTCTATCTACTGAGCCAAACCGGCCAGGGCTGGACCATCTTTTAAGCTTATATTATTTTTCAAATAAAGGATTAAGAGACAGCTTTGTCCAGAAAAAAACAACAATAATTGTACTATGTAACATTGAATTTGAAATTCATATATTTTCAAAAATATTGCTGTATATTATTTAATGCAAGCAAAAGATTTTAAAAGATGTACCATTTATTCTAAATCGTCTCAGTACTCACCACTATTTTATTTAACTACCAGAGGAGCACTACTCAGCCAGAAGCCGGGCTCACAGCTGGTGAGCTCAGCGGCTGTGGTGGGAGCCTCTCCCATCTCTGCTGCAGCTCTAAAGATGTCCAACTGAAGGCTTAGGCCCACTCACCATAGGACATTCCCAGGGGGCACTCGGTCAGGTTTAGGGTTAGTTAGTTTTAATAATCGAAATGTCGTTTTCAGCTGATGTTAAATATGTCACAAAAGTGATATATCTATCTATGTAAACAAAATGACAGCAGAAAAAATTAATTTGACAAACTGACTTTTAGAACCATAAGCCATTAAAGTTACATCATTGCATTTTTTTCATTTCAAGTGAAACTGTGTTCACTTAAAGTTGTTCCACCTGGTGCATGTCATTCATAAAATCATTTTATTGTAATGGTGAATGTACAAATGATCTAATTTTGCCACTATAGAACTAGACAACGAATAGTTCTAACTGTAACATAGTTCTAACATAGTTCAGTATAAAATAAATCTGTATGTTGTATTTTTGCAAATTGCCAGTATTGTTACTTTCACTGAAGAAACTTAATATAGCTTAGAATAACCAGACTCTCCTGCAACAGTAAGGGTTTTCTCTACATTATCATTGAATCAAGTAGCTATTTATTTGGTGGCTGGAATTATTAGTTAAATAAAATAGTGGTGAGTACTGAGAAAATTTAGAATAAATGGTACATCTTTTAAAATCTTTTGCTTGCATTAAATAATATACAGCAATATTTTTGAATATCATTGAATCAAGTAGCTATGTTACATAGTACAATTATTGTTTAGTTAAATAAAATAGTGGTGAGTACTGAGAAAATTTAGAATAAATGGTACATCTTTTAAAATCTTTTGCTTGCATTAAATAATATACAGCAATATTTTTGAAAATATATGAATTTCAAATTCAATGTTACATAGTACAATTATTGTTGTTTTTTTCTGGAGAAAGCTGTCTCTTAATCCTTCATTTGAAAATTAATATAAGCTTAAAAGATGGTCTAGCCCTGGCCGGTTTGGCTCAGTAGATAGAGCGCCAGCCTGCGAACTCAAGGGTCCCAGCTTCGAGTCCAGTCAAGGGCATGTGCCTGGGTTGTGGGCACATCCCCAGTGGGGAGTGTGCAGGAGGCAGCTGATCCATGTTTCTCATCGATGTTTCTGACTCTCTGTCCCTCTCCCTTCCTCTCTGTAAAAAAATCAATAAAATATGTTTTAAAAAAAAAGATGGTCCAAATTTTGTCTTTCTATATTTCAATTCATGTACAGGGAGGGGGGTGTCCCTCAGTCCGGCCTGCACCCTCTCCAATCTGGGACATCCCTCTCACAATCCGGGACTGCTGGCTTCTAACTGCTCAGCTGCCTGCCTGCCTGATTGTCCCTAACTTCTTTTGCCAATCCACTAAAATATGTTTTAAAAAAAAAGATAGTCCAAATTTTGTCTTTCTATATTTCAATTCATGTACAGGGAGGGGGTGTCACTCAGTCCGGCCTGCACCCTCTCCAATCTGGGACATCCCTCTCACAATCCGGGCCTGGTCACCCTCAACTGCCCTTCCCTGTCAGCCTGGTCGCCCCTAACTGCCCTCCCCTATAGGCATGGTCACCCCTAACTGCCCTCCCCTTCTGGCCTGATCTCGCCCCTAACTGCCCTCCCCTGCTGGCCTGGTCACCCTCAACTGCCCTTCCCTGCCAGCCTGGTCGTCCCTAACTGCCCTTCCCTGCTGGCCTGGTAGCACCCAACTGACCTCCCCTGAAGACCTGGTCGCCCACAACTGCCTTCCTCTGCTAGCCCGGTCACCCCTAACTGCCCTCCCCTGCCAGCCTGTTTACCCCCAACTGCCATCCCCTGCCGGCCATCTTGTGGAGGCCATCTTGTGACAACATTGGTGAAACCATCTAGGCTTTTATTACATAGGATCAGGTGCTAATTTGAATCTACAAGTCTTTTTCTACCAAGAAAGTAATCTGTAAAACTAACTAAGCCATGAAGAACAAAACAGAGTTTTATATTTTTAAGGTATCAATCTCTTTTTAAAATTTCAATAATGCTTTTCTAAAAATTTCCCAAACTTCCCCAGTTTACTTCTGCTGAGTTTCATAAATGTCATAAATAATATTATCTACAATTAGGTCAAAGTACTGCTGTCATCTAACTAATCTAAGAATAGGTTGAGGTTTCTGATAGAAAAATGTAAAATACACTTTCATTTTTAAAGAAACAATATGGTTAATATTTTAAATAACTACTCATATAACTCTGAAGAGTATTATTCACATTAGTCATTTTCAAATAATATAGAAGCAGAACATTGTTCTTATTGGAAATGTCAACACTTAAAAGCGGTCAGGCTGCTCTATTTCAAATGCGGATGATTGTGGGGATTCCTCAAACTTCAGCTCACTTTGTCCTCCCTCTATCCCTGAGAGGTTCCATAAATTACATCCTTAGGACCCTGAGCAGTGAGTTATATACTTTAAAATCACTGATATTCAGCACAAAATTTTAGTCTTGAACTTTATCCTATGAGAAAAATGTTATCAGTTTTTTCTCTTCTCCCCCTCTATTGGTTAGAATGGCTTCAGCTCTAAGTAAATAAGTTTTGTGTATTCAACTATTAAGTAATAAATAGTTTAAATTATAAAGCACTTTTCCCATAAATATGGAGTATGGATATAGGAGTTACTTGTGCTAGTTCAGATGCCCAAAGATGCCATCAATAATTCAAGCTATTTCTAACTTATAGTTCAAAATTCTTCATTATATTCAAGGCAGGAGTAAGGGAAAGTCTGAAGGTTTCTTGAGGTAGAGTTGAGGTTGTTTCTGTCTTTCCAGGAATGAAAGCCTCAGTTTCACCCCAGTAGATGTCTTCCTTATTGTTGTCTGTGCCTATTTCTTTCTGCCTCCTCATACCTGGTTTACTCTCATTGCTAAGTGGACTCAATGCAAGGGGACTATGATTAGTTCCAGTGGCTTTACGTGAATATGACACGGCTCACCTTGTATTTTCTTAAATGTGCGGTTCCCTCTAATTGGAATGCCATGCCTCAGATTCCTTTCCTCATTTCACTCTCAGTATAGATGGTACCTTTCCCTGGAAATCTCTGATCATCCTCTCCACTCCGGATTAGACTAGGCACCTCCTCTCTCCATTCCTACAACTTGCTGAAAACACAAACAGTGCCATTCATTTTCACTGTTGCAGACTCCACTCTCATTATTATACTACCTCTTTGAAAACTATGAATTCATTCTATTTTATGCCCTTTTAAAATTTGGTATTTCCTGTGCATTTGTTCTGAGTTTACTTCTGTTTCCATGTAAAATGCTCTCTCTTGGAAAAACCTTATTCATTTCCCTAAATCCCAAATATCAACCTTATTTGAACAATTTCTAAATCTATATATGCTCCCAGAGTACATGATAAATAAACATCAAAATCTTATAGTGGATATACTCGTTATTTCTACCTTGTGGTGCAACAGATCCAATGGAATTCAAACAACTGGTAATTTATACAGCTATGTCTTAACATTTATAAATATTTTCCTTTCATGAATATATTTTGATGCTATCTCTATTAATCTCTATGCCCAAACCATGCAATTTACTGTGATTGTTTTTACCTAACACTTTCCAGACCATTTCAATCCAAAATACTATTTGTAATAATATTTTATCTTTTATATAAAAAGTGAGCTTAAGAGAAATAATTTCATTTAGATAAGTTTACTGCTGTAAACTATTTTCTAATCATTATTGTGGTAACAGAGTCAGTCATTTATCACGAATGGGTACTGAAGCGAATGAGAAAAGATGACAGTAACACAATATTTACACAGTTTCAAAGATGAAAGAGAGGGAAAGGGAAAACAGTACCATCTTTGTGAAGATACCTGGCAGAAAGAACCTTAACTAAGTGATCAATTTAACATCATAAATAATGGGACAAACCAACAACTTGTGCCTTCTGATAAGATAGACTGAAAAGAACCAAGTATCATTCTCATTATGTTTTTGTCAAAAATGTATAATCTGAATACAGTCATGAGAACATCAGAAGAACCCAAATTAAGTTAAAGCCTACTAATTGTACTCTTAAAAATAGTAATGTCATAAAAGACAAAGTCTTAAAAACTGTTTTAGAATAAAATATTTTTAAAAGACATGTCAAATAAAGTCACTAAGACATACCAAATATGATCCTGGAACTTAATGAATAAAATTAAAATGAGGTGGGGGCGGCTGGGAGAGGTCAATGGGGGAAAAGGGAGACTTATTTAATACTTTAAACATAAAGAATTAAACAAAGATTAAATGAAAGCTAC